>NC_081354.1:3215314-3552814 GCF_030684315.1 Stegostoma tigrinum
AAAGATCTCCAGATAGCATGTTGAAATGGCTCCACAGAGGCTGGTAGCCCATTACCAAGTGCCCATTTATTTACACACGGAGAGCCCATGACACTGATCCAGCTCCCTTAGAGCCAGCTCAGAGTGAGCAGATCCCCTGACACTGCTGTTTATATCTGTCGGCCAGGGCTCCTTGACTGGACCAGGCTAACAGCCCCAATCAGGGAACTAATATTCTATGAGGCCCACCCAGCTGACCTCGGCATTTGCCCCTACCCCTCTCTAAGCCCTGGGACGTAGGCCTGTTCCTTATCCTGTAACTTCTCCCTGAGTGCTTATACACCAGGTCTGGCTCCTCGGATGCTGATGTCAGGTACCAGGCCTGTCTTTGAGCCCGGGGCATCCCCGAGGAAATTTATCGTCTTGTTGTGGTGGTAACAGCCTTGAGGCTGTGACATCTGCCTTGACCATCTTGTCGTCAGAGGTTTTCTCATCGTGACGCACATGGGGAGAACTCACAGGCCGTGACAGTCTTTGCCGGATGTTCCGAGGGGCTAGGGTCGTGCTGGTTCAGGTGTTGGCTTGTCCGGCCTGAACTTTGTGTGTCCCAGGACCCCCGCATTGACCGTATTCCTATACAGGGCCAATATCGAGGTGATGGCAACAAACTTCAACCCCTGAAGTAAACTGTCTTGCTGGCTGAGCGGAGTCTTTCCCCAGCATTGGCGTTCCCAATGCCGTTTCACCCTCTGCCCTCACCCCTATCACCCCCATAATGTGAACTTTACTCAGGATAATCACTCTTGCTCCCAGTAATAAGGTGCTGTCGGCCACGGTGAGCTGGTCTCGCAGGGGCCAGAAAGGTTTCAGCTCTGGTTGTGATGACCTTGTTGACCCCCCCACCAACACCACCAGCTCTTTTACTTTTGTAAGGACGGGGCATTTTGGTGCCCACTGTCTGATACTGTCAGTGGTGACCAGAAGGGTTTCCAGAAAGTTTAAAACCAGAACAGACCCTTCCACCTGCATCTGTCAGTGGGAGGCAGTTCAAGGCATCCACATTCACTTTGTGGCCTCCCAGATGGTGTTCCAATTTGTAATTGTACACACTCACAATAACAGCCCGCTGTTGAATTTGACCTGAACCTATGGATAGCATGGCCTTGTCTTCTATAAGTACCCTAGCAGGGGTTTGTGATCCCATTACTATTATAAATTTCAAAACTGTGCAGACCTGGAGGAACACAGCAGTCCCGATGAAGGGTCCTGACCTGAAACATCAGCTTTCCTGCTCCTCTGATGCTGCCTGGCCTGCTGTGTTCCTCCAGCTCCACACTGTGTTCCCTCCGATCCTGCCTGGCCTTCTGTGTTCCTCCAACTCCAAGATTGAGGCCAGGTTATGTATGAATTTTCTGTAATAATTCACTAACCGAAGGAAAGACCTAAGCTCTCGTACAGACGAGAGAGTCGGGGCTCCTTTGAACGCCCTCACTTTCTCTTCCAATGGGTGTAACCCAGCTTTGTTGACTGTGTAACTCAGCTCAGTCACTTGGGTACCTGGAACAGACATTTTCCCCTTTGTAGGCATACGCCCACCTGGGAGAAACATTAAAGTATTATGTATAAGTGCCCTTTGTTGGTTTTTCTGGTTATTAGCAGATAAATGGTGACCTGGGGTAAACCTTGTAAAATGTTTTCCAGGGCCCACTGAAAAATTGCACAGGCTGATACTATCCCAAATGACAGTCTGGTATACTAGTACAAACCCTTATGGGTATTAATTGTAGCATGCGTCTGGGACTCCTCATCTAACCGCAATTGAGGGTACTCAAGGCTCATGTCCAGCTTCATGAAGGACAGCCCCTCCCACTGATGTTGCGTATAAGTCCTCTATGTGAGGGACTGGGTACCTATCCAGCTGTGAGAGGCAGTTTAGCGTATGTTTAAAATCCCAGCAAAGGTAAACTGACCCATTGGGTAATACAATCAGTACATTTGGTGCTGGGGGAGATAATGGGAACTGCAGATGCTGGAGAGTCCAAGATAATAAGACCGCTGATAGATAGACCTCTGATGAAGGGTCTAGGCCCGAAACGTCAGCTTTTGTGCTCCTGAGATGCTGCTTGGCCTGCTGTGTTCATCCAGCCCCACACTTTGTTAACTCAGTACATTTGGTGCTGTCCATTTCACAAACGAGACTGGTTTGATCGTTCTTTCACTTGTCAGCTTTCTGATTTCTGCAAATGGCGCTGGGTGGGTCTTGCAGGTTCATGGAATTATTTCCTGGTCAATAGGTAAGCTGGCCTCGGCTCCTTTGATTGTTCCCAGGCTTTCCTGATAATCTTCCAGCTATTTCATTAGGATTTCACTCAGGCAGCCACTTTCTAATCGAAAAACATTGAGCCAGTCTCGGTGAATCTTTCTCAACCAATTCCACCCCATCAGGCTTGGGCCCAAACCTTTTCCAACAATCAGTGGGCGCTGAATCAGCTGCTTCCCATAAGAAGCTGGAACCAAAGTTGTTCCCTGCTGTAGGTGCTCAGTCTAGCCCAGGACTTACACAATCTTAAGGGCTGGAGTCCTGGTTCCACAATCACTGACACAGCCACATTGATGTCAACCTCCAACAGAACCATGTAACCATTGAACCAGATGTTTATTTTGATAGGCTCTGAGTTACTAAGCAATTTAACTGTTGCAAACCAGATGTAGGTGGGCTTTCCAGGGTGTGTACTCCCCTGGCCTATGAGTTCTCTCACTCAGTTAGGGCCTAGTCACACCAGCAGCGACTACAGGAGCCTACTGGCTCAGATCCTTTGAAAAAATATTAGCTGTTTGGCTGAGGTTGGCTTTATTTTAGGGCTTTGCTGTGGGTTGACCCAGAGCCCCTCTGTTCAGGATATATCCTGAGGGAGATGATGTAATTGCCTTCACTCAAGTGATGTTCCCCAGGCTCAGTCAGTTGGTGAAGTGCCCACTTCCATGGCATACCCTGTACCTCACAAGCTCCACCCACTGCATTTTCCAATGATAAAGTCAATTGTAGTGCCTGTTTGAAGCCCAGTTGGGCTTTAGTTAGTAGATGCTTTTGCATGGTCACAGCTTTAATCCTACTTTCATCACCACTGAAATAAGTCCACAGAGATCAGTATTCTGCCACCAGGTTACCCTTTATTTATGCATGCACGGTACATGACACTGACCCAGCTCCTCAGAGTGAGCAGAACCTCTGACACTCCTGTTTACATCTGTCAGCCAGGGCTCCCTGATTGGAGCTGATTAATAGCCCCAATCGGGGAACTCATCTTCTGTGAGATTGACCTGCTGACCTCGTTCCAATCAGTACAAACCTAAATGTTCTTTGCCTGGCTGATAGGGTGCGGTAAGTGGGGTCCCGAGCGGGTCTGAACTAGAGCCTGAGCCTTTTACAGTTTACACCAAGTTGTGGGAAGTGAAGACATAGCGGCTAACTTCACTGATGTCACAAAGATTGGAAGCGAAGTATGTTGTGAAGAAGACAGGAAGTTTGCAGATAAGTATAGATGGGTTGTGAGTGGGCAACAATCTGACAATCCAACAGAATATAAAGTGATAAAAATATGAAGCTGGATGAACACAGCAGGCCAAGCAGCATCTTAGGAGCACAAAAGCTGACGTTTCAGGCAGGATATTACAGAAACAGAGAACATCTGTGACATTCTGAGGCGCAGAGCGATCTGGGTGACCCAGTGGATGAATTACAAAAACCTGGTCTGCAGTTACAGCAAGTAATCAAGGAGTTAGTGGAATGCTGTCCTTTATTACAGGAGGAATTAGATATAAAAGTAAGTATGTAAAGCTTCAGTAATATGGGCACTGATGAGGCCACATCTGGAGTATTGTGGTTTTGAACTCCTAAATTAGTGAAGGATGTAACTGTGCTGGAGGTAGTTCAGAGGAGATTTATTGTTACGTGGAATTAACAAGTTGATGAGGAAAAGGATTGGACAGACTGGATATGGTTTTCACTGGAGTTTAGGGAGTGAGGAGTGACGTTTTTGAAGCATGTAAGATCGTGAATGGTCTTAAGAAGGTGGATGTTGAAAGGATGTTTTCCTTTGTGGGTGAGCCCAGAACAGCATGGTTTTAAAATTAGGGGGCACCCTTCTGGAACAGTCATAAAGGGATTATTTTCGTTGAGGGTTGTGTGACTTTGAAACTCTCTGTCTCCGAAGGATGTGGCAGCAAAGTCATTAAATATTTTTAAGAGGAGATGAATTGATTTCTGTTAGACCAGCAGAATCGAGAGTTATTGGGGTAGATTGGAAATGGAATTTAAAACACGAGCAGATCAGCCGTGATCTTATTGAATGGCAGAATGGGTTCAATGGGCTGAGTGGCCTATGCAACTTCCCTGGACTGACCTATCCCCTCCCTACCTCCCCACCTATACTCTCCTCTCCACCTATCTTCTTTTCTCTCCATCTTCCGTCTGCCTCCCCCTCTCTCCCTATTTATTCCAGAACCCTCTCCCCATTCCCCTCTCTGATGAAGGGTCTAGGCCCGAAACGTCAGCTCTTGTGCTCCTGAGATGCTGCTTGACCTGTTGTGTTCATCCAGCTCCACATTTTATTATCCAACTTCTATTTTGTATGTTTGTGAAAGTGGGCAGGTTTTGATTTACATCAAATAAAACAAAGAACTGTGGGATGTTGGAAATCTGAAACCAAAACTGAAATTGCTAGAGAAACTCAGTAGGTCTGGCAGCAGAGATAATGGGAACTGCAGATGCTGGAGAATTCCAAGATAATAAAATGTGAGGCTGGATGAACACAGCAGGCCAAGCAGCATCTCAGGAGCACAAAAGCTGACGTTTCGGGCCTAGACCCTTCATCAGAGAGGGGGATGGGGAGAGGGAACTGGAATAAATAGGGAGAGAGGGGGAGGCGGACCGAAGATGGAGAGTAAAGAAGATAGGTGGAGAGAGTGTAGGTGGGGAGGTAGGGAGGGGATAGGTCAGTCCAGGGAAGACGGACAGGTCAAGGAGGTGGGATGAGGTTAGTAGGTAGCTGGGGGTGCGGCTTGGGGTGGGAGGAAGGGATGGGTGAGAGGAAGAACCGGTTAGGGAGGCAGAGACAGGTTGGACTGGTTTTGGGATGCAGTGGGTGGGGGGGGAAGAGCTGGGCTGGTTGTGTGGTGCAGTGGGGGGAGGGGACGAACTGGGCTGGTTTAGGGATGCAGTAGGGGAAGGGGAGATTTTGAAACTGGTGAAGCCCACATTGATACCATATGGCTGTAGGGTTCCCAGGCGGAATATGAGTTGCTGTTCCTGCAACCTTCGGGTGGCATCATTGTGGCACTGCAGGAGACCCATGATGGACATGTCATCTAGAGAATGGGAGGGGGAGTGGAAATGGTTTGCGACTGGGAGGTGCAGTTGTTTGTTGCGAACTGAGCGGAGGTGTTCTGCAAAGCGGTCCCCAAGCCTCCGCTTGGTTTCCCCAATGTAGAGGAAGCCGCACCGGGTACAGTGGATGCAGTATACCACATTGGCAGATGTGCAGGTGAACCTCTGCTTAATGTGGAATGTCATCTTGGGGCCTGGGATAGGGGTGAGGGAGGAGGTGTGGGGACAAGTGTAGCATTTCCTGCGGTTGCAGGGGAAGGTGCCGGGTGTGGTGGGGTTGGAGGGCAGTGTGGAGCGAACAAGGGAGTCACGGAGAGAGTGGTCTCTCCGGAAAGCTGACAGGGGAGGGGATGGAAAAATGTCTTGGGTGGTGGGGTCGGATTGTAAATGGCGGAAGTGTCGGAGAATAATGCGTTGTATCCGGAGGTTGGTAGGGTGGTGTGTGAGAACGAGGGGGATCCTCTTGGGGCGGTTGTGGCGGAGGCGGGGTGTGAGGGATGTGTTGCGGGAAATACGGGAGACGCGGTCAAGGGCGTTCTCGATCACTGTGGGGGGAAAGTTGCGGTCCTTAAAGAACTTGGACATCTGGGATGTGCGGGAGTGGAATGTCTTATCGTGGGAGCAGATGCGGCGGAGGAGCAGCAAACTGTGGAGAGAGCTTGTGTTGTAGTTTATTTTGAAATAGCAATTGCAAATCAATAGCCTGTTTTTATATCTCTCCCCTTTCAACTTCCATTAAGGGGGAATAATTTCCTTGAGTCTGATTTTATGTTTCATTGTGATTGTATGATGCCTTAATAATTGTTTGTAATGAGTTATCTGCTGGAAAGTTAGTACTTTGGGTTTTATGGAGGATTAAGGGAATGGCCGGAATGTAACAGTGATTACAATACAACAGGTGGTACATAGTAATGAGGTGTTTAAATATTGCAGCTTGTCTAACCACTTCTGAATAAAGAGTTCATTTGTTTAAGATCCTGTATCTCTCTGAGTAATGCTAGTGGCAATAAGCAAAACGTCTTAAAATTGGATACAGAGTGATTTAAGATAAGGGATTAAGATAATTGAGGCCATTCAAATATTGAAAATTCATCCTTCCCACTTTCCATTGCCTTCTTAGTTTACATAGATAAATAAATTAAACATACACATCAGTTGAATTTTATATTTTTTACCTTATTACAAAGAGGGAGAAATGCTTGTTTTAACTTGAATTAATGACTCATTACTAAAGTCTTTGTAACACGTAGTTTAGAATGACTGAGGCTTTTAAGGTGTGCCTTAAGGAGGAGAGGGAGGTGGGGCGGTTTAGAAAGAGAATTTACGGACCAGGCCATTAAAGAAATAGCTGTCAGTTGTGGAATGATGGAAATCCGTGATGTAATGAAATACAGTTAAAGAGTAAACTTAGAAGCTGTTTCAATCAATAGCAATTTCAAAGACTTGCAATTCCCAGTTTATCTCACTGCCCCTGAGTTTCCAAATCAGTCAAGTGTTCATCTATAACAGTCTATTACTTATATTTGCAACTGCATTTGTTCTAAAATGTGGGAGTGGTTACTATTATTGCACACTGCTGTGCTATCCCTGAGAAGGTGGTGGTGAGGCTATCCTGTAGAGAGACACCCACAGTGCTGTTAGCGAGGGAGTTCCAGGATTTTTAGCCAGCAACATTAGACAAAAGGTGATGTGGTTCCAAGTCAGGATGGAGTGTGGCTTGCAGGGACGTAATGTTATCTCATTGTGGCTGACTTTGTCCTTCTTGCTGATTCAGGTCATGCGTTCAGAGAGTGATGCAGTGCACATTGTAGGTGCTGCTGTTCTTGCTGGGGTCCAGGTGGCAGAAGGAATGAATGTCGAAGGTGATGAACTGAGTGTCAATAAGAGGGTAAGATCATGAGAAATAGGAGCTGACCATTCAGCCAATCAAGTGTAAAGCACCATTGAATAAGACCATGGCTGATTAGACAGTGATTAGGACTCCATTTTGCTGCTGGCTCTGTAACCCTCAGCTCCTTTATTAATCAAAAACCTGTCTAACTCAATGATGAATATGTTGGTAGACCCAGCCTCCAGATGAGAGTGCCAAAGATTGGCAGCCCTTTTACAAAATTCCTCCTCAATTTCATTTTAAATGGACTACTTCTGAAACTCTGACCACCAGGTCTACATTCCCCCATGATGGAGACAATGTCTCTGTATCCATTCATTTCAATAAGGTCATCTCTCATGACTCCACTGGGTACAGGCCAAACCTGCTCAGTTCTTTCTCAGACAACAAATTCCTCCCTGCGGAATTCCTCCAATGTAAGTACATTCCTTCCTAACTGGTGTGTCCAAAACTGTATCCAGTACTCCAAGTGCATTCTCACCAATTCCATTCAAAATTGTTTTAGGGTTTCCCTACTTTTATAGAGTCATAGAGCTGTACAGCACAGAAACAGACCATTCAGTCCAACACGTCAACGCTGGCCAGATATCCCAAACTGCAAACATTTCATTTGGCTTCCTTGACATTTGCTGCATGGTACCATTTTGTGATTTTTGTACATAGGACACCCAGTTCTCTATGTATCATAGCATTCTACAATCCCTCTCATTTCAATAACACCCTGCTTTTCTATTCTTCTTGCCAAACCGGTCAAGATATATTCTATCAATTTTTCTCCGAATTGTTTGATCTTTAAATATTCCTTTGCAGAGTCTTTATATCCTCAACATAATTTGCTCCCTTATCTGTGTTTTTATCATTAGTGAAACTGCCTATTATATGACTGGTCCCTAATTATTGATATATATCATAAGTGGTTGAGGCCTCAGCAATGATCCTTGTGGCACTTCACTAGTTACAGTTTAAAATTGATGTATTTATTCTAGCTCTGTTTTTTATTGGTGAGCCAATCCTCCATTCATGGTGATATAGCACCTCCAGCAACAAAAGCTCTGAAATTGTGCCTTTTCTGTGGCACCTTAACAAAGGCTTTTTGGAAATACAAGTTATTGCATTGACTGGTTTCCCTTTATCTATGCTGCTTCTTACATCATCAGAGAGCTCTGCTGAGTGTTTTTATATCTGGAAAATTCTCATTTTATGCAGAAAATGGTTCAACAAACATATTGGAAGGAGTTTGAAAAAGAAGATTGGAGGTGAAGTGGAGCTTAGGCTGAGATTACTGGTGCTGGAGAGTGTAGGGCTATAGAACGGAACTGGCTCTTGGATGGTGAAATACACTACAGCAGTACGCAATGTCTTTGATGGAATTTCCACTCAAGATATTTATTTCAGAGGAATCTATTGTGGGGATGAGTTATCCAAGACCAGGACCTGTTGCTCCCCTCCCCATTACAAAATTCAGTCATTAACCCATCAACATAGTGATGTTGCCCCCACTCCCCCAGCAAGAGCATTCTGCTGCCTACTGTAAAGGGCAGAGAGTGGTTCTTCTACCCTCATTCTGACAGGACCCGGTCTGATTGGTGGACGCCAGCAGGCAATGGATTCATGATAAAGGAAGCAATGGATTCACAGCTCAGCTAAGGACGGGTTGGGAATAGACACCCGGAGGAGCGGACGGGATGGGGTTCTGAAGACCAGGTAAGGAGGCAGAAAGGAATGGGAATATCACCCTGGGGTCAGTTACCTCCCAATGTGAGGAGGTTAACACCATCCCAAAGGATATTCTCCCTTTCCTCAGAAGGTAGACCCTGCGCTGTCACCTGCCAACAACAACTGCATTGGGTAGTGTAATACCTGAGACAATTAACTTGTTAATGAGCTCAGTCGAACATTTTAAGTGATGGGTAAGTGATTGATTTCAGTGCCAGCTCACCAATCAGTTTGTGGGAAGCTGGTATGTTGACATCAGTTATGCAGGTAACAAACATTAAATCCCATCTTGTGTGTCATAATATCACTGAAGTCTTTACTTTCTAATACAATCTTGAAGGATTATTAGTGACACTTTTTAAAAGAAGTGCGAAATATACATTTGTTCTACAAAAATGACTGACATTTTTAACAATATAGCACCTATAGTGATAAAAATCATCCCCAAGGGGCTTCACAGAAACCATGTGAGAAGACATTTAATAATCAAATGCTTCGCCAGTAGGTCGGGTTTTAAGCGAGGAAAGGCTGAGGAAGACATGTTGAGGGAGGGAAATTTAGAACTTGAGGCTTGAGTGGCTAAATGGTAGGGAAAATCCAAGTCGGACGGGTTGGTCGTAAAGGAGAATTTGACTGCGAGAGGTGACAGACTGGGGAAGCTGAGCCAGACTGGGAATAGGTTCAGTCACCAGGATGAGGGTGTAGGTTCTGAGAACTCTAGTTCTCAGTCACAACACGAAATGTAAATTCCTAAAGAAATGTAAAAGATAATGTACATCCTGTAGGCTTCAATCAAGTAACAATGACCAAACCACCGACCTGAACAAATGCCAAAAGGAGAGTGGTAGAATCTGTTCTTTTTATCACTTAGGACAGTGTAACAACGTCACCTTAGTTTCGTTATAACATGATAAAACACTATGTGCAATTTCGAAATCACTTTACACCTGTCTGACTAGTGCTGTAAAATTGTTTTGTAGTTTTTTTCTTACCTGTTATTATTCAATCTCTTACATGCAGCTGTTGAGCTCCCTGTGATAATGTGAGATCATTTCTCCAGAAAGTGAGTTCCTTGCTAACACACTGAATATTGCAGACTCATTTTTACCCGGAGCTTTGACCCATATTCAGCACCATCTTTTAGAGAAAGTGAGGAGAGTATAAGATCATAAGAACAAAACAATTAGGATCAACAGTAGGCCATTGAGCCCTCGAACTTGTTTTGCCTCTCAATACAATCATGGCTGATCTCATCTCAGCCTCAACTCCACATTCCTGCCCTCTCTCCATAATCCTCCAACCCGTCAGTAATTTAAAATCGCTTTATCTCTTCCTGAAACTTACTCAATTTCCCAGCATCTACCATATCCTGGCAAAGTGAATTTCATAGATTGATGAGAGAATTAATTTCCACTCATATAATAAAACAAAGAACTGCAGATGCTGGAAATCTGAAACCAAAACAGAAATTTCTGAGAAAACTCAACGGGTCTAGCACTGTCTGTGGGGAGAAAATGTGGTTACTGTTTTGAGTCTGATGACTCTTCATCAGATGCTGCCAGACCCCTTGCTTTTCTCCCGCAATTTCTGTTTGAATTTCTCCACATCTCTGTTTTAAACCTGCCACTCCTTAACCTAAAGTTATGACATCTCATTCTAGATTGCCCAAGGTGAGGACTTGCATTGCCTTTATCAATCCCCTTTAGCACCTTGTGTACCTCAATTAGATCCCTTCTCAATCTTCTAAACTCCAGACAGCATCGGCCTTAACTGCTCAATCTCTCTTCATGAGGCACATCGCCCCCCCAATCTACATTCAGTGAACCTCCTCTGAACTGCCTTCAGCACAACTCCATCCATCCTCAAGTAAGAACAACACTGTACGCTGTACTAAGTAAGTTTGCAGATGACACCAAAATTGGAGGTGTAATGGATAGCAAAGAAGGTTACTTCAGAGTACACTGGGATCCTGATCAGATGGGCCAATGGGCCGCGAGGTGGCAGATAGAGTTAAATTTAGATAAATGTGGGTTGCTGTATTTTGGAAAGGCAAATCAGGGCAGGAATTATACACCTAATGATAGTCCCCAGGGTAGTGTTGCTGAACAAAGAGTCCTTGGAGTGCAGGTTCATAGTTCCTTGAAAGTGGAGTCTCAGGTAGACAGGGCGTTGAAGAAGGTGTTTGGTATGTGTGTCTTCATTGGTCAGTGCATTGAGTGTAGGAGTTGGGAGGTCATGTTGTAGCTGTACAGGACATTGGTTAGGCTACTATTGGAATACAGTGTGCAATTCTGGTCTTGCTGCTATAGGAAGGCTGTCATGAAACTTGAAAAGCTTCAGAAAAGATTTACAAGGATGTTGCCAGGGTTGGAGGGTTTTGAGCCACAGGGAGAGGATGAATAGGCTGGGGCTATTTTCCCTGGAATGTCAGACGCTGAGGGATGACCTTACAGTGGTTTATAAAATCATGAGTGGCATGGATAGGGTGAATAGACAAGGTCTTTTCCCCAGGGTGGGGGAGTCCAAAACTAGAGAGTTTAGATATGAAAGGGACCTACGGGGCAACTTTTTCATGCAGAGGGTGGTGCATGTATGGAATGAGCTGCCAGAGGAAGTGGTGGAGGCTGGTACAGTTACAACATTTAAAAGGCATCTGGATGGGTACATGAATAGGAAGGGTTTAGAAGGATATGGGCCAAACACTGGCAAATGGGACTAAATTTATTTAGGATATGTGGTTGGTA
The DNA here is from genome assembly GCF_030684315.1 of Stegostoma tigrinum. Classification (NCBI taxonomy): domain Eukaryota; kingdom Metazoa; phylum Chordata; class Chondrichthyes; order Orectolobiformes; family Stegostomatidae; genus Stegostoma; species Stegostoma tigrinum. Next base: position 3,227,031 of record NC_081354.1, read on the forward strand.
TGGATGAGTTAGAGCGAAGGTTCTGTTTCCATTTTGTATATCTCTGATCTCCGACTCTACTCCAGAGTGCAGACTCGAACGTCTTGTACAGTTGCAGCAACATTTCCCTACTTTTACAATTTATTCCTTCAGTAATCGATGCCCAAATTCCATTTGCCTTTGTTTTTAGTGCTAGTTTTCTGCAATTCTTGCCATAGAAAGCAATATGAAGAATTCTTATTGTGGCTTCATGTATGTTACTGTACTTTTCTGACAGCAATGGGCTTGGGGGTGGGGGTGGGGGTGGTGGTTTGCCGAACAGGAGGCTGCTTAATAAAATAAGAGCCCATGGCATTACGGACAAGGTACTGGCATCGATAGAGGATTGGCTGACTGGCAGAAAACAGAGAGTGGTCTTAAAGTGGTCTTTTTCAGGATGGCAGAGGGTGATTAGGAGGATCAATGCTAAGACCACAACTATTCATGTCATACATTGATGATCTCAGCGAAGGAACTGTTGTTGAGTTTGCAGACGACACAAAGCTAGATGGAGGGACAGGGAGTGTTGAGGAAGAGGGGAGGCTGCAGAAGGATTTGGACAGGTTAGGAGAGTGGGCAAAGAAGTGGCAGATGGAGTACAGTGTGGGAAAGTGTGAGGTTATGCACTTTGGTCGGAAGAATAGGTGTACAGACAATTTTCTAAACTGGGAAAAGGCTTTGGAAATCTGAAACACAAAGGGACTTGGAAGTCCTTGTTCCGGTTTCTCAGAAGGTTAATTTGCAGGTTCAGATGGCAGTTGGGAGGCAAATGCAATGTTAGCACTCAATTCCAGAGGGCTCGAATACAGGAGCAGGGTCGTACTGCTGAGGCTGTATAAGGCTGTAGTCAGACCACATTTGGAATGTTGTGAGCAGTTTCAGGCCCTGTACCTAAGGAATGGCATCGGAGGGGATCCAGAGGTGAATGTATAAGGATGAGGAGCGGTTGAGGACTCTGGATCTGTACTCGATGGCGTTTAGAATGATGAGGGGGATATCTGATTGAAGCTTAGAAAATATCGAGACGTCTGAATAGAGTGGGCATGGAGAAGATTTTTACACTAGTAGGAGAGTCGAAGGCCTGAGGGCACAGTTTCAGAGCAATGGCACAACTGTTTAGAAACGAGCTGAGGAGGAGTTTTTTCAGCCAGGGTTGGGGGGGTGTGAATCTATGGAACTCATTGCTGCAGGGGACTGTGGAGGCCAAGTCACTGAGTGTGTTTAAGACAGAGATAGATAAGTTTTTGATTAACAAAGAGGATCAAGGGTTTCAGGGAGAGGGCTGGATAATGCAGTTGAGAAACATATCAGCCATTATGAAATGATAGAATAGACTCAATGGGATGAATGACTTAATTCTGCTCCTGTAACTTATAATCTTTTGGCCCTTGTGGGATGTAAAACTCTCCCTCTCTCTCCTTCTCTCTCTCTGAGTCTCCCTCTGATTCAGTAAATGCTGGGCTATGGCAGGTTTGAAGGGCTGAATGGCCTTCTCCCTGTTCCTATGTTCCTCTGTGTAATCAGCAGTTCATCGATAAGTTTGACGGGTGAGTGAGATCGCCTGCTAGGTTGCAAAATCTGAGGCACTTTCACTGCTCCCACAGAGGTATAATTTACTTGCCTGTTTAGGGAAAGGTCAGACAATGACTATGAACTGACTCACTTTCAGCACCAGCCCCCTTGGGCACTGTAATGTTGATTATCATTAATAAGCTTCTGTTGACACAATGCTATCGATATCAGCATTTCTATCATAGTCAGTTTGTGGTTTCGATAGTTTGCTCTGCACATTCCAATGTCATCATCAGAAATTTGATTACACATCTGGAGAGAAAATTGAACCGAACAACAGAGTTTACAGTGATAATCCAACCAGGCTGCCCAATAGGGCTACAATTTGAATGAATTTCTTAGGCTTTCAACCTTTGGTTCCAGTCTTCTCCACAAGTGGAAACATCTTCTCTATGTGCCCTGTCAAACCCCTTCAGAATGTGATAGACCTCCTACAGGTTATCCCTCAGCCTTGTCTTTTTCCAAGAGAGAGCCCCAGCCTGTTTACCTTTTTCTGAGCTTTTCACCCACAAATTCTCTCCGATTTTATTCAGGGAGTTGTGGGTCGGCTCAGGTGGCAGCACGTTTGCTCCTGCCTTACAAAGCCCTAGGCTCAAGGGCCACTCCAGCTGGGGCCACTCCAGCTTTAGCGGTGTTGCAGTGTGTGTGTGCGTGTGTGTGTGTGTGCGTGTGTGTGTGTGTATGTGTGTGTGTGGTGTGTGTGTGTATGCGTGCGTGTGTATGTGTCTGTGCGTGTGTGTGCGTGTGCATGTGTGTGTGTGTGTGTGTGTGTGTGCCTGTGTGTGTGCCTGTGTGTGTGCGTGTCAGTGCGTGTGTGTGTGTATGTGTGTGTGCATGTGGTGTGTGTGTGTCTGTGCGTGTGTGTGTGTCTGTGTGTGTGTGGTGTGTGTGTGTGCGTGTGCGAGTGTATGCGTGTGTGTGTGCGTGTGTGTGTATGCGTGTGTGTGTGTGTGTCTGTGCGCGTGTGTGTATGTGTATGTGTGTGTGTGCATGTGGTGCGTGTGTGTCTGTGCGCGTGTGTGTATGCGTATGTGCGTGTGTGTGCGTGTGTGTGTGTGTGTCTGTGTGTGTGTGCGTGTGTGTGTGTGTGTGTGTGTGTGTGTGTGTGTGGTGTGTGTGTGTATGTGGTGTGTGTGTGTGTGTGTGTGTGTGTGTGTGTGTGTGTGTGTGTGTGTGTGTGTCTATGTGTGAGTGTGTGTGTGCGCGCCTGTCGGGGGCGGTTGCAGTTTTTCAGATGAGGGATGTGCGTCGGATCAACTGATTTCGTGGCAGTATCTAAAAGGAGGGCAGAGGGTCCTCTCTGGTGTCCTGGCCATTGTTTATTCTAATCAACATTACAGAAAAAACACAATTTATATGGTCGTCCCCAAGTTTTCAAACAATCACAATGATATATACTTGAGCATCACAGGTGCCAAAGTCACTGCTGGGTCTTTCTGCCTCTTACTTTACAAATTCATAGAGTGCTTCATTCGTTGGAAAGCCTGGCCCACATGAAACTTGCCATAGAAATGCAACATAACAAAGTGTGGAGCTGGATGAACACAGCAGGCCAAGCAGCATCTCAGGAGCACAAAAGCTGACGTTTCTGGCCTAGACCCTTCATCTGATTAAGGGTCTAGACCTGAAACGTCAGTTTTTGTGCTCCTGAGATGCTACTTGGCCTGCTGTGTTCATCCAGCTCCACACTTTGTTATCTTGGATTCTCCAGCATCTGCAGTTCCCATCATCATAGAAATGCAACTCTGTCTTTTCGTTAGACATGATCCCACTGTATAATGGACCTCTGAATATCAAAGGGTACATGACATTTCAGAACGACCAGAAACTTCGAAAGGGTGACAGGGATGGTGTCTGAAATCACAGGCCCTCGTGCTACTCCAGGCCCAGGGCCCCCAAGTCAAGCACAAAGGATACCCTCCCCCAACTGCCTCAGGATTCAATATCGAGCCCCAATACTTGCCATGGGCCATAGGTGGAGGGTTCATGTTTTTCATTAAGCAGACGTTGATACAATAGAGAGAGAAAAGTGACTTTAGTCCTGGAGATCAGGACGCAGAATCAGTTTGGGTAGAGATGTGAAATAGTAAAGGTAAGTGATCACTTGTGGGATTGGCCTACAGGCCCCGAAAACAGCAAGGCAGATGAGATATACAGGAAGAAATAGTCAGGCTTATAAAAAAGTTACGGCAATAAACATGGGTGATTCTATTGTATATAGTCTGAAAAAATCAGATTGGTAAAGGTAGCCTGGACGATCAGTTTATAGGGTGTTTATAAGGATAGTTATTTAGTGTAGCATGTTCTAGAGTTAAACAGAGAACAAACTCCAATCTATCTGGTGATGTGTTAATAGAACAGTGTTAATTAATGAATTCATAATGAAAGCACCCCTGGGTAGCAGAGATATAACATAATTGAGAATCACATTCAACTTGATACCAGACCTATTGCATTTTACAGCAATTTCAATTTTTCTTTTAGATCCTGAGGGGACTTGGAGGACGGACAGTGAGAGGATGTTTTCCTTCGTGGTAAATACTAGAACGAAGGGGCACAGTTTAACAACAAGTGTATTTCCACTTCAATCTTCAAAAAGAGAATTTTTTTCTCTCTCAGAAGGCCATGAGTGTTTGAAACTCTGTTCCGCAAAGAGTAGTGGAGACAGGGTCATTGAATATTTTTAAGGCTGAGGTAAATAGATAGTTGACTGACACAGGAGTCAAAGGTTATTGAGAGAAGCTGGGAATAGGGAGGTGGGAGCACAATCAGATCGACTGAGATCTTATTGAGTGACTGAGCAGGTTCAAAGGGGCTGAATGGCCTTTTCCCAGATTCTAATTTGTGGTTTTGTTAATTTGGTGATTTAATGTACAGTTATCTGATTTAATTGTATTTGTTAATGTCGAAACATATTCTATGAATTATATTCTTATGTTTAACTGTATTTCCCAGACACTAAAATTATGACATAGCTTTAAATGAAAAACAGCTCTGCTGTAGTATAATATTGTTTTATTTATGTCTGTCCATGACCCATCAAAAACCATTCCAGTCAATCGTACTCTGTAACTCTAGAAGACTTGTGTTGGGAATTATCCAACTGATTCAAAATAAAACAGCAGAAAATCAGATAAAAGGTGTTTGTAAAAATAAAAGACAAGGATCAGATCTATATAGAGTAACTATGATATTGTTCAGGTGGGTGTGATATTCTAAGCTGCACTAGCACAGCACCCGGGAGGAGAGGCTGGATTTGTGCTCAGATATTAAAGCTGTCTCCTGTGCCAGGTCTGTGTCTAATCAACTTAATACTTTTTAACATGTGATAAATTAACTTGTTTCAACATTGGCACATACAATGCTGTGGGAGGACATTGTGTAGAATTGTCTCGTTGGCTCTTTTAGGTAAAGAACAAAGTGGTTTAGCAAAGTTTACGCAAGTCCTGGATATTGATATGTACAAATCCTCCAAGGTACCAGGGTACTTTGATGAATGGAGATGAAAACGGGTCACTGGGTTTATGAGCACAAACATGGAGCTGATATATTCATGGTGGAACTTTATTAGGAACAGGTTTGGCCTCATCAGGAGCACTGTGGGTAATTCTGGGCACTGGGTGTTAGGGAAGATGTGGAAAGTTCAGGAAGAGAACAGAGAAGGTTTAGCAGGATCCTGTCGATAATGAGGGATTGAGTTCCAAGGAAACTTTCCAACTGTTTTCCTTGGGACAGGGAGATGACCAAGTGGAGTTTTCCAAGGGAACTGGGGGGGGTGTGAGTCTGATGGAGATGGACAAACCATTGACAAAGCTCAGGGTCATTTTTGCAGACAGAACCTAAGTTGCCCAGCCTATCTCCCCAGTGAAGAAGATACCATATTGTGAGCAGCAGACACAGGAGGTTAGATTGAGTGAGGTGCAGGTAAAGTGTTGCTTCACCTGGATGGTGTTTCTTGAGCTGGCGATACTGAGGGGATCCAAGGTAAACAGGCAAATGCTGCACCTTCTGTGGTTGCAGGGGAACGTGCCAAAGGGGTGCGATGGCCCAAAAAAGACGCTGAGCTCCCAGCTGCCTGCCACTTTAACACACCACTGCGTTCCCTGGTCAACATCTCTGTCTCAGGCTTGTTGCAGTGCCCAGCAAAGCTCAGCCCAAGCTGGGAGAACAACACCTCATTTCCCACCTGGAGGCCCTGCAGCTTCTGAGCTGAACATCGAGTTCAACAATTGTAGGACTGGAGCACCTTTCCCTACACCTTTACCAGGCTTTATCATTTTATGGACTGTTACCAGATGCAACCGATTGTCAGCTGCTAACAGTGCCTACCAGCAGCCATTCATTCTCATAGGCTGGCCATTACCCATTTGTCTGCCCATTTTTCTCTCTCTCTGGGCTCCATCTCCATGTCTCATTTACAGCTTCCCCATCCCCCACCTCAACTTCAGCTTATATATACACCAACCTTTTCCAAGCTATAGTCAGCCCGGAAGAAATGGCACGGGACCTGAAACATTTGATCTGCTTTCTCTCCACAGAGTGCCGGCAGACCTGTTGAGTTCCTCCCACAGTTTCTGTTTTTCTTTCTGATTTCCAGCATCCACAGTTTTGGGGAATATTTTGCCAGTCTCCCCATTCCACACCACCCCAGAGAATGCATGAAACCTGCGTCCTCCCTGCGGCAGTTACCTCCTTCCTTAGATAAGGAAAGACAAAACTGTACATGGATACTCAGATGTGGAATGCCCTGAAAAGGTTTTACCTGAGACTCCCGTTCGAATTCCTTCCTGAGTTTCGACAGCCTTGGGTTTTGAAATCCATAAGTTATTCAAGCAACAAAGGAAGTTGGTAAAAGGTGAAGAAAGAAGCAATGTGTTGGAATGTGAGATGTTACAGTGAGTGAGTGAGCTCAGATTCATTCTTAAAATCATGAGGCAAGACTTATTAGCCAAGGGCAGTCAGTCCTCCAAGAAACTGCAGAATTGTGAAATTCTGGGCAAAACCGACAGTGCCAAGCAATGAGGGATTAAAGAAAAAAGTTTCCCTGACCTTGAAGAACTGCTTATATAATGGCAAAATAACAAGAAATAATGAGTATTTACAGAACAGTTTCATGGCCTCAGGCCTTTCGTAAGCACCTGACAGCCAGTATTGTCCTCAAAAGAGAAATAGGAAAGGTGGCACAGCAAGACGCCACACCATACCAATCAAAATATTTATTTGTTCCAATGTTGGTTCACAATAAACTATCAGTGATGATTAATCGACAATGGCCCAGCCTTTCAAAAATGCTGACAATGAAAATTTAACATGCCAAAGGGAAAATTAGGCCTGCCACCTCCGACAGTGCGGCGCTCCCTCAGCACTGACCCTCCGACAGTGCAGCGCTCCCTCAGCACTGACCCTCCGACAGTGTGGCGCTCCTTCAGCACTGACCCTCCGACAGTGCGGCGCTCCCTCAGCACTGACCCTCCGACAGTGCGGCACTCCCTCAGCACTGACCCTCCGACAGTGCAGCGCTCCCTCAGCACTGACCCTCCGACAGTGCGGCGCTCCCTCAGCACTGACCCTCCGACAGTGCGGCGCTCCCTCAGCACTGACCCTCCGACAGTGCCCAATCCCTCAGCACTGACCCTCCGACTGTGCGGCGCTCCCTCAGCACTGACCCTCCGACAGTGTGGCGCTCCTTCAGCACTGACCCTCCGACAGTGCGGCGCTCCCTCAGCACTGACCCTCCGACAGTGCGGCGCTCCCTCAGCACTGACCCTCCGACTGTGCGGCGCTCCCTCAGCACTGACCCTCCGACTGTGCGGAGCTCCCTCAGCACTGACCCTCCGACAGTGCCCAATCCCTCAGCACTGACACTGTGACAGTGCCCACTCCCTCAGCACTGACCCTCCGACTGTGCGGCGCTCCCTCAGCACTGACCCTCCGACAGTGCGGCGCTCCCTCAGCACTGACCCTCCGACAGTGCGGCGCTCCCTCAGCACTGACCCTCCGACTGTGCGGCGCTCCCTCAGCACTGACCCTCTGACAGTGCCCAATCCCTCAGCACTGACCCTGTGACAGTGCCCACTCCCTCAGCACTGACACTGTGACAGTGCCCACTCCCTCAGCACTGACCCTCCGACTGTGCGGCGCTCCCTCAGCACTGACCCTCCGACAGTGCGGCGCTCCCTCAGCACTGACCCTCCGACAGTGCGGCGCTCCCTCAGCACTGACCCTCCGACTGTGCGGCGCTCCCTCAGCACTGACCCTCTGACAGTGCCCAATCCCTCAGCACTGACCCTCTGACAGTGCCCAATCCCTCAGCACTGACCCTGTGACAGTGCCCACTCCCTCAGCACTGACCCTCCGACTGTGCGGCGCTCCCTCAGCACTGACCCTCCGGCAGTGCGGCGCTCCCTCAGCACTGACCCTCCGACAGTGCCCAATCCCTCAGCACTGACCCTCCGACAGTGCCCACTCCCTCAGCACTGACCCTCTGACAGTGCGGCGCTCCCTCAGCACTGACCCTCCGACAGTGCGGCGCTCCCTCAGCACTGACCCTCCGACAGTGCGGCGCTCCCTCAGCACTGACCCTCCGACAGTGCGGTGCTCCCTCAGTGCTGACTCTCTGACAGTGCAGCACTGTCCAAAGATCTGCAGGCTAGCTGGATTGGCCATGTTAAATTGCCTGTAGAGTCAGGGGATGGGTCTGGTTGGGATGTTCTGAGGGTCAGTGTGGACTTGTTGGGTAAAGGGCCAGATTCTACATTATAGGGATTCTTTGCTCTCTGAGTGGATTTTGACTTTGTAGCCTCCTGGCCAACGGCCTCACTGACCAGTCCTTGATAAATCTAGGTGATTCTCTCGTAGACTAAGACACATTTGTAGAGATATAAAATGGTGGGCATTGTACCCACTCTGTGACCAGCTGGATATGCAGTGCCCAGCAGTGACCGGCCGAGGTCCAAGACTAATAGAGTTCTGCCTTGCTTTGAACCTTATGCTGTCTTGTGGCTCTCACTCTCAGAGTGGTTTGTAACCAGCCAGCTGTCAAACTGAAACACAGGCTTAAAGATTCCACTTCTTGCAAATCTGAAAAGATTCATGGTGCAGAGAAGTACCATACATGGGGATACGGATTTCTGAAGGAAGTGGCAGTGTTTAAGTATGTGAATAAAGTTTTGGCTTATGGCATGTGTGATCATCTGTTTCTGAATCAAGGAAGGATCCAGCTGATTACATTTTAAATGGCGAAAGACTCAGAATGGTAGGAGATCCAAAGAGATTCAGGGAGAGGCGTAGACAGGTCACTAATGTGGTGATCAGGTGCAAAAGTAGCCAAACAAGTTCATGGAATGTTAGTCGCTATAACTACAGGACCAGTACATAAATAGGGGAAGTTCTGTGCCAGCAACATGTGCCTTGAAATATTGTCACTGGTTCTGGGCAATGGTCCCTGGAAATAATATACTCCCCTCTAAAGAGTGCAGTCACTAAAATGTTTGTTACCAGGGATCTAAGGATTAGACAAAGAGGCATCTCCATTATCTCAGAATAAGGAGACACCCATTTCAGAGAGAGATGAGGAGGAATTTCTTCTCTCAGAGGGGAGTGAATCTGTGGGATTCTTTGCCGCAGAGGGCTGTCAGTGCTGGGTCATTGGGCATATTCAAGGCTGAAGTAAAGTTTAAATCAGTGAGGGGATGAAGGGTTATGGGGAAAAGTTAGGAAAGCAGAGTTGAGGATTATCAGATCAGCCATGATCTCATTGAATGATGGAGCAGACTCGATGGGCTGAATGGCCTACTTCTGCTCCTATGTCTTATGGTCTTTGGCTAGGTTATACAAAGTAGATTTGTACTCTCTGAAAAACAATGGCATAGTGATATTATGGCTGCACCGTTAATCCAGGAAACCCAGGTAATGATCCGGGGACCCAGGTTTGAATCCTGCCACGGCAGATGGTGGAGTTTGAATTCAATAAAAATCTGGAATTAAGAATCTGATGATGACCATGAAACTGTTGCTGATTGTCAGGAAAAACCCACCTGGTTCACTAATGTCCTTTAGGGAAGGAAACTGCCATCCTAACCTGGTCTGGCCTACATGTGACTCCAGGCCCACAGCAATGGGGTTAACTCTGAACTGCCCTCTGGGCAATTAGGGATGGGCAATAAATGCTGCCTGGCCAGCAGCGCCCTCATCCCATGGATGATTTTAAAAAAGGCTAAGAGAGGATTTGTTTGAATGGAATCTGGAAGGCAGATGGAGAGGGTTGAATTACCTTGGTGAGGGTTGCTATGGTGAAAGGACATGACCTTAAACTGAGATCCTGGAGATCCAGGAGTGGAGATTAGGAAATCCTCTTCAGGCAAAGCACAGGACTTTATGGTGCTCGGTGGATAACGTGAAAGGCTGAGATGTATAGGATATTATGAGACGTCTCTCTGTGTTTTAACCTTTTAAATCCAGTAATTGTTCAGCTAAATTCTGATCTGTACAAAGAATTGAGAATCGAAATAATATAAGAATTTGTAAAATTGCTCTTGAGAGAGTAAGTGTCATTCTTATAATAGCACCAATGGATTATTTCCTGCCTAAATAGATAACTGCCTAATTGTCTTTGCCTGACTCGGTCTAATTATGGTTTGCAATTGCTTGGATTGAGGGTGATTATTTATTTCAACACAACTGCTGGCAGAAGGTGTATTTTTCTTTAGTTTGTAAAGACAACACCAGCTTGGACAGAGCCAGTCACTTTCCAGCCAGGTATTACTGAGTGGAATAAATTTTGTTTGTACTGAACCCAGTCCACACGCAAGATAATTAGTGCCTTGTGCTTATCGAAATAGGCTTCTTCGGAAGTTCAACATGAGTCATTTAAAAGGATGAGAGCAATGGGTGATGCGATCCTGAAACAAAAACAGAAAGTGCTGCAAGTGCTCAGCAATGAGACCCGAGAGAAACTCCCAGCTCGTGAAATTAGAAGTCCCGATAATTTATCTCTGACCTGAGGAACGCTGTGCCTCCCCTGGAATTTGGGGGGTTTGAGGTTGGGATTGGCAGTGGGGGGTGGGGGGGGGGTTATGGGGAGATGGTGTGGTGTCAGTGAATTCATTGCACAGGAGGTTAAAACAAATCATCCTCTGGATACAGGGTGAGCATTTCCAATTCAGTCCCTATGACTTGGAATGCAATAAAGCTCATCAAAGGAAAACCCCTTTTGCTTTTGATCACAAAGGACCCCAGCACAGCGACACTGACCCCTGACCCTGACCCCAGCACAGCGACACTGACCCCTGACCCTGACCCCAGCACAGTGACACTGGCCCCTGACCCTGACCCCAGCACAGCGACACTGACCCCTGACCCTGACCCCCAGCACAGCGACACTGACCCCTGACCCTGACCCCAGCACAGTGACACTGACCCCTGACCCTAACCCCAGCACAGTGACACTGACCCCTGACCCCAGCACAGCGACACTGATCCCTGACCCTAACCCCAGCACAGTGACACTGGCCCCTGACCCTGACCCCAGCACAGCGACACTGACCCCTGACCCTAACCCCAGCACAGTGACACTGACCCCTGACCCCAGCACAGCGACACTGACCCCTGACCCTGACCCCAGCACAGTGACACTGGCCCCTGACCCTGATCCCCAGCACAGCGACACTGACCCCTGACCCTGACCCCAGCGCAGTGATACTGACCCCTGACCCTGACCCCAGCACAGTGACACTGACCCCTGACCCTGACCCAGCACAGTGACACTGACCCCTGACCCTAACCCCAGCACAGTGACACTGACCCCTGACCCTAACCCCAGCACAGTGACACTGGCCCCTGACCCTGACCCCAGCACAGTGACACTGGCCCTTGACCCTGACCCCTGCACAGCGACACTGACCCCTGACCCTAACCCCAGCACAGTGACACTGGCCCCTGACCCTGACCCCAGCACAGTGACACTGGCCCCTGACCCTGACCCCAGCACAGCGACACTGACCCCTGACCCTAACCCCAGCACAGTGACACTGGCCCCTGACCCTGACCCCAGCACAGTGACACTGGCCCCTGACCCTGACCCCAGCACAGCGACACTGACCCCTGACCCTGATCCCCAGCACAGCGACACTGACCCCTGACCCTGACCCCAGCACAGTGACACTGACCCCTGACCCTAACCCCAGCACAGTGACACTGACCCCTGACCCCAGCACAGCGACACTGATCCCTGACCCTGAGTCAGCACAGCGACACTGACCCCTGACCCTGATCCCCAGCACAACGACACTGACCCCTGACACCAGTACAGTGACAATGACCCTGATCCGGCACAGTAGGTCTCAAATTTACAGCACTCTGACTTGATTAGGTTCACAGACTGTGACAGCACACCCCAATGCAAAATTGTCGAGAGAGCTTTATTTGACACAGTAAGAAGGTAATGTTGGTTTTATTTTCATGAATTGGAGCCAGGGATCTAAGGACCATTTCCCATTTTCCCAACCTACACCCCAATCCCCGACACACATGCCCACAACAGTTAAATTCCAGAGAAGCACAGGGTTAGAAGAGTGTGAGTAACATATGATAATGATGTACTATTGACAATTATTTGATATTCTGGTTTGAGGGGCACAAGCCTAATTAAATACAATTCCAATTAAATTGAAGATAAATATTTTGCATATATTGTAATACTGTGTTCCTGTTGTAACAAAGCACCACATAGTCCAATGAGCAGTGAGCTACACAAAGAGATATACTTTCTGTAATCACCCAGTTATCTGTAATAACACTCCTGTATCATAGGTGGGACTTGAAACTTCTTCCTCAGAGGTAAGGAAAGAACCACAGGATCCTGAAAGGGGGAGAGTTCAGAATACACACAATTATTCCCACTTCTCCAATTTGATTTGCACAAATAAATCAGCAGAGCCGACTTTGAGTCAACAATGGAGAAAAAGCCCTTAGTGTCACTTGTGTTTATGTTATTTATAATGGATGCATTGCCTCACTATTACACCAAAGGCAGGATTTTCAGATAAATTCGCATTGATCAAGAATTTTGCATAATTCCTTTATTTTGGTCGGGATATTGCTGTCATAACCCTAACACTTATCCCAGCCCCAACCATAACCAGAACCCTTATCTTAACCTTAGTCCTAGTCTTAGTCTTAAACCTAAACCCAGATATAGCCAGAACCCTAACCCTAATGCCAACCCTAACAGAAACCCTAAACCTAATCCTAACCCTAATGCTAACCCAAGCCCAAACTGTAACCCTAACCCTAGCCTGAACCCTAACCCTAACCCTAATCCTAACCCTAATGCTAACGCTAGCCCAACCTGCAACCCTAACCCTAACCCAAACCCTAACCTTAACCCTAACCCTAACCTGAACCTAACCCTAACGTAACTCTAACCCTAATCCGAACCCTAACCCTAACTCTAACCCTATACTTAACCCTAACCCGAATCCTAATGCTAAACCTAAACCTAAACCGAACCCCAACCCCAACCCTAACGCTAACCCAAACCCTAACCCTAACCCCAACCCCAAACCTAAACCTAACCCTAACCCTAACCGGAACACTAAACCTAAACCTAACCCGAACCCTAATCCGAGCCTTAACCCTAACCTGAACCCTAAACCTAAACATAATCCTAACCCTAACACTACCCCTAACCCGAACCCTAACGCTAACCCAAACCCCAAACCTAAACCTAACCCTAACCAGAACCCGAAACCTAAGCGTAACCCTAACCCTAACCCCAATCCTAACCCTAACCCTAACCTAACCCTAACCCTAACCCTAACCCTAACCTAATCCTAACCCTAACCCAAACCCGAACCCTAACTCTAACCCAAACCCTAACCCTAACCCTAAACCTAATCCGAACCCTAACCCTAACCCTAACCCGAACCCTAACCCTAACCTGAACCCTAACCCTAACCCTAACCCTAACCCTAACCCTAACCCTAACCCTAACACTAACCTTAACCCCAGCCCTATACCTTTTTTTCAAATTGCTTCTTTCAAACGAGTGGGTTTTGAATTAGTAGAAAAGTAAGTATTTGTATTTCTACAGCAGCTGATATGACTTTGGAATGTCCCAGAGCACTTTACTGGCAACATAGCACTTTAGAAGAGTGTTGCCACCCCTCACCGCTCTTCACTTTACTCTTCCATTGCTCACTGGAGCATCTCAATTCCCATCCCAATTAACAATGCGACTTGGGAAAACTGTAGATGAGGTAGTTTCCTATCTCCTTGGGCTGGGGAGCTCAAAGGAAACACAATCCCAACAGAGCAGTCAAACTCCACCATCATTTTTAACAAATCTACTGCATCTGTCCCTGGCCTTCTCTGCTCCATGAAGACTATCCCCAGCTTTACCAGTCTCTCCACATCACTGAAGTTCCTCATTCCTAGTAAATCCTCTCTGCATTCTCTCATGAAGGATAGGTTGGCAATGGAGGGAGTAAAAGGTAGGTTTACAAAAAGCATACCTGGACTTAAGAGGTTAAGTTATCAGGGGAGTTATATCAATTAGTCCTGCTATCTCTAGAATTTAGAAGGTTAAGGGGTAATCTGATTGAAGTCTTCAAGATATTAACTGGAAAAGACAGGACAGATAAAGTGTTTTCCACTGGTTGGGGATTCTAGAACTAGGGACATAATCTGAGAATCAGGGCCAGGCCATTCAGGAGAGATGTTGGGAAGCACTTCCACAGGCAAAGGGTAGGAGACGTTTGGAACTCTCTTCCACAAGTAGCAGTGGATGCTGGATAAGTTATTAATTTTAAACCTGAGACGGGTACATTCTTTTGTTAAGCAAATGTATTTAGGGATGTGGGCCAAATGCAGATATATGCAGGTAGGCCGCAGATCAGCCGCGATCTCATTAAATGAAGGAATGGGCTTGAGGGTTGAACGGCCTACTCCTATATTTCAATGAATGCCCTGAAGCCCAATAGCTTTTCTGATGAAGGGTCTAGGCCCGAAACGTCAGCTTTTGTGCTCCTGAGATGCTGCTTGGCCTGCTGTGTTCATCCAGCTCCACACTTTGTTATAGAACATAGAACATAGAACAGTACAGCACAGAACAGGCCCTTCAGCCCACAATGTTGTGCCGACCATTGATCCTCATGTATGCACCCTCAAATTTCTGTGACCATATACATGTCCAGCAGTCTCTTAAATGACCCCAATGACCTTGCTTCCACAACTGCTGCTGGCAACGCATTCCATGCTCCCACAACTCTCTGCGCAAAGAACCCGCCTCTGACATCCCCTCGATACTTTCCACCAACCAGCTTAAAACTATGACCCCTCGTGCTAGCCATTTCTGCCCTGGGAAATAGTCTCTGGCTATCAACTCTATCCATGCCTCTCACTATCCCGTATACCTCAACCAGGTCCCCTCTCCTCCTCCCTTTCTCCAATGAAAAGAGACCGAGCTCAGTCAACCTCTCTTCCTGAGATAAGCCCTCCAGTCCAGGCAGCACCCCGGCAAACCCCCCCCGAACCCCCCCCAAAGCATCCACATCCTTCCTACAAGAGGGCGCCCAGAACTGGACGCAGCACTCCAAGTGCGGTCCAACCAAAGTCCCATAGAGCTGCAACAAGATCTCACGACTCTTAAACTCAATTCCCCTGTTAATGAAAGCTAAAACACCATATGCTTTCTTAACAACCCCGTCCACCTGGGTGGCCATTTTAAGGGATCCATGTATCTGCACACCAAGATCCATGTATCTGCACACCAAGATAACTAAATATTTTGTCAGGAATGTGTTCTGAGGGAAAATGTGGATAGTGGGTCTATGCTGGTTTGTCCCATATATAGGGAATGTGTCTACATTGAGATCCTCTTACTCAGAATCATGAAGCTGGGGTGTGGGGAAAGACAGGACTGTTTGAGTACAGTCGAGCACATCTGACTGTGTTAATCACAAAAATAGCCTCTAGGTTTGAGTCCTGTCATGGTCAGCGAAGATCAGTGATCGTGCCCTGATTCCCTGCGTAGGAGAAAGCCTTCCTGATCTTCAACAAAAAAACAGAATTTTCAATTGAAGATTCCAGTGTATCAGAACTCCCCTCCAGTCTCAGCGATGAACAACAGACACTATACCCAGACATCACCGAGACACAGAAAGCGTCTTTTCTGTTTCACTAGTGCACTCTCAGTGCCACGATCAAACAAACGGGAAGATTGTTTCTCTGAAAAAGAACTTCAGAGATAGAGATAACAAGGTGTAGAGCTGGATGAACACAGCAGGCCAAGCAGCATCAGAGGAGCAGGAAGGCTGACGGTTCGGACCTAGACCCTTCTTCAGAGACTGAGTCAGATTCACATTATTTCACACCTGGAGCCTGACTTGCAGTTTAACATTGATAATGGGATTCTCCAAATCTGCAGTTCCAAGATAATAAAATGTGAGGCTGGATGAACACAGCAGGCCCAGCAGCACCCCAGGAGCACAAGTTATCTTGGATTCTCCAGCATCTGCAGTTCCCATTATCTCTGATCCAGAAAGAAGATTTGCCTTGATTTTGCACTCTTAGTTTGGATTAATGATTTCAAAGATTTTAATCGCCTTTTCCATTTTTCCTGTTACTATCATGACACACAGACATACACAAATCTCTTCACAGCTCTGTTAATAATGAATATTGTATGGCACTGCTCATACTTTGTTGTAAAATATATCATTGTGCGTTGTGTTAAATTCCCTCAGTTATGTTCTGTTCATCAGCTGTCCTGCCAAAGGCTTTCCCCATCCATCGTGTTTCCTAAGGTTTGGAGTTTTGGATCAGTTTTCAAAAAATGCTTGACAGCCTGGGTTTGGGCTGTTAATGGATATTGGAAAGGGTAGTGATTAGAAATTGGGGCTCTCTTTAAAGCTGATTTTCTTTAGTATTTTATATCACATATTTTCTGTCTAGCCTGAGTGTTACAACAGTAACTACCTTTCTACAAATATTAACAGCGTTTGAGAAATATCATAAAAGGAAATAAATGAAAGGTTATTAGAATCACAAAGGTCATAATTGTTCTATTGGATAGATGTTAATGATTTAGCAAGAACCATGCTGCCGTGATATTAGATAACAAAGTGTGGAGCTGGATGAACACAGCAGGCCAAGCAGCATCTCAGGAGCACAAAAGCTGACGTTTCGGGCTGAGACCCTTCATCAGAAAAGGGGGATGGGGAGAGGGTTCTGATATGAATAGGGAGAGAGGGGGAGGCGGACCAAAGATGGATAGAGGAGAAGATAGGTGGAGAGGAGAGTGGAGGTGGGGAGGTGGGGAGGGGATATGTCAGTCCGGGAAGGATGGACAGGTCAAGGAGGTGGGGTCGAGCTGGGCTGGTTTTGGGAAGCAGTGGGGGGAGGGGACGAGCTGGGCTGGTGGGCTGATGAAGGGTCTAGGCCCGAAACGTCAGCTTTTGTGCTCCTGAGATGCTGCTGGGCCTGCTGTGTTCATCCAGCTCCACACTTTGTTATCTTGGATTCTCCAGCATCTGCAGTTCCCATTATCTCTGCCCTGATAATCAGAGTGTCCAGAAAAATAGGATGTTTTAGTCTAAGGAGGAAGGATAACTTACCTTTGAATGAAGGCACGTGAGGAACTCTGATGACCTGAGTCAGCTGGACATGGTCACTGGCTGACAGATGATTCACACAGCAGAGACTCCCCAGAATGAGATGCACGACCGGGATAGGCAGTGAGAAAGGGAGAGGGGGAGGGGGACGGAGCGAGAGAGGGGAAGGGAAAGAAAGGGGGAGGGAGAGAGAGGCGAAGGGGGAAAGGGAAAGAGAGGGGGGAGAGAGAAAAGGAGAGAGGAATAGCAAGACAGTGAGAGAGAAGTGGGAAAGGGAAACAAGGGGGTGCAAGAGAGAGAGAGAGATGGGAAAGGGAAACAGAAAGAGAGAAGGAGACAGAGAGAAAGGGAGAGAGAGAGATGGATGGAAAGAGAGAGTGGAGGAGAGGGGGTGGGAGGGAGAGAGGGAAAGGGAAAGAGAGAGAGAGAGAGATGAAGAGAGAGGGAAAGGGGAAAACAAAGTCTGAGGGAGGGAGTGGAGGGAGGGTAAGGGATAGAAAGATAGAGAGAGAGAGTGAGGGAGGACAGAAAGAGAGAGAGAGAGAGAGGGAAGGGAAAGAGAGGCAAAAAGAAAAGATGCAGGGGAATGATCCAGCCCTCTCCAGGGACTGTTACTATCAAAGACCACAAGACATCAAGGATGAATACTTCAACAATCCAAATCACTCGCTCTGCTCCTCCATTCCACAGAATCGCTTTGAAATCAGTATTCTCATCTGTCGCAGGTCCTGTATTAACTTCCTTTGTCGAACTGGATAATGCATTGTATCTAACCTGCTGCTTCTTAAAAAACTCAATAATCTTTTTGAAAATTCCTTACTAAGTAAATGTGATCATGAACCCCCGCCAAAATCTGACAAAGGCATTAGGACTCTGAAACAAAGCTGCAAAGATATCACGGAGCTGCACATAATCAATTATAAATATCATAGTGTAGGCGGAGTTAGAACATTTCAGTGTTCGATACTCTGGAAGCAGACCATGAGATTTTCACAGGAAGATCCAGCAAGTACGCATGAACATGATATTGAGTCCCATCTACCTGTTTTGGGGATATATCCATGGCATGTTTTCAAGAAAAAGCAGGGAGTTCTGCCTGGTTTCCACACCAATATTCATCCATTAATCAACAACAAAACTAAAACAATGATCTTGCTGTTATCATGGTGTTTTTTGTGGGAGCTTGCTGTACCCAAACTAGCTTCTACATTTCCTATGACATGTCAAAAACGCTTCATTGACCATAAAATGTTTCGAGACATCTGTTGTGGAAGGTGCTAGGTAAATGCAAGATTTTCTTTCTTTCAAATGCCGGTTAATTTTGTCCTGGGTTAATGGTTACAAAAAGTTCCCAGCACAAACATTATTTGCTGGGGTCTTCCCTTGATAGAATGCTGCCTTTAGGCAAGGCTGTAGCACTTACAATCTTCCTATCCTTGGTCAACACCACATCCCGTGGGCCTCCAACAGGAGAGGAGCTCAGCTGTAAAACACTATAGTCCTGAATGGTGCTAAATAAATGCAAGTTTATCTATTTACAGTATTGCAGTGTTGATGGATCTTTTTGCTGGAAGTTAATTAAACAAAGTAACTAGCAGTACATCACATGCCTCAATTTGAGCGGAAATGAGTAGTATGGGCTCCTAGGAAAGATGCTAATGACTAAATCATTGTGCTTATCTGTTTTGAAAAGCACTCTTTACAAGCTGTCTTTCAGACACATTGAGTGGAATATTCCCTGGAGACTCTCCCTCTGTTTGCTCAGTCTTGTAGCTCCTTCGAATGACTCGAGTAATTCCTGACATTCCTCCAGCCTGTATCTCGTGCTCGAACCTGTCAAATTACAGAATTTCCTTTTGGCAGTATAACAAACTGTGTTACAGGGACGGACCTCTGCACACAACAATGCGGCTCAGCACAGAAATTGTCACTTCGCTTTCTCCAGAGCAAGTCATACTGAAACTCTTCAAAGATTCTTTTTTCTTTCAAAGCACGTAAATCCAAACGCTTCCACGGGTTAAATATTGATTAGGTATTGCAAAGGTCACCAGGGTGTGGCAAAAATAAACAGCTGACTTTTTCAACCCTTTCAGCACAGGACATGTTGAGTGTTTGAATGTCATTCTGTTGCCTCACTACCTGCCTGTGATAAACACTTTAATCTTTTCCTCTCCTTGCCCAGGCAGGAACTTTGAGAAGGTTTGCGGCATAAGCCTGCATCTAGGTGGGGTTTGGCATCATTGCAATGTGATTCACCCAGGGATGGCCCTGAATACCACAAGGCTCTCTTTAATCTGACGCCCCCACCAGACAGCAGAGGGGCTCTCTATGTAACAGCATGTTTCTGCTCCACATTAGTACCTACCACCCTCCACAGCCCCAGATCCTTCTGTTCCTTCCCCTCCTTGTGCCCATGTGTTTATCCAACTTCCCATTAACAGCAATAACACTATTCACCTTAAGCACCCGCTGTTTAACCCTCTCACAGTGTTCCGTGCAAAGGCATTTCTCCTGAATGCCCAGTTGGATTTATTCTTGTCTTTTTGCTCTGTGTCTCCTAGCCCTGCTCTTTTCCACAATTGGAAGCACCTCCTCTCCATCAATTCTATCAAACCTCACTATAATTCTATCTGGACACCCCTCAACCTCCTGTAAAAAACAGCCCGAGCCTGATCTTCCTTCACTAATACAGTGGGTATCCTGCCAACGTGGTTCATCTTTCTCTCTCAGCAGCTGCTGTGACTCTCTGGAGTTTTCATTCTGCAACCCTGGTTTGTTGAGATTGAAGAGCAGATGTTACATTGCAAGGGTAGCCTCAGGCAGGGAAGATTCCCCCTTCCCCCCACCCAACTGCTGATCCTACAATAACAAGAATTTTCATTGCTTAGAATTAACACATGCTGCAGGTAAATGTGGACCAGTGAATGTCTTGTATTGAGATCTCCAGAAGGTGTTTGATAAGGTACCTCAACAAAGGTTAAAAACACGTTGCATAGAGGTAACGCATTGAGACTCTTGGAAGATTCGCTGGCTAACAGAAAACAGAGAGAAGACCCAAATGGGCCATTTTTGGGATATTGGAAACATATAACATGTTGTGTGTTGCAGGTATCAGCCCTGAGACCTCTACTATTTCCATTTATGTAAAATGACTTTGATAAAGGGATGGAAGGGATCATTGCCAAAATCTGGATACACACAGATGGAAGGGTAAAATGTGAAAAGGACACAGGCAGCTTATAAAAAAAGATATTAGTGGGTTCACTGAATGAGCAAAAATCTGGCTAATTTGGGAAAGTGTGAAATTGTCCATTTTAGCAGGACAAATAAAAAACACCTTATTATTTAAACATAGAGAGTTTGCAGAACTCAGAGATATGGAGGGATCAGGGTCTACATGCATTAGAATCACAAAAAGTTAATTTGAAGGGCAGCAAGTGGTGAGCAAGATCAATAGAATGTTATTGCTACAGGGGGAATGTGTTAGTGTGAGTGTGTGCGAATGTGTGTTAGTGTTAATATGAGAGTGTGTGTGAGAGTGAGTGTGGGTGTATGTTAGTGTTAATGTGAGAGTGAGCGTGTATTACTATTAATGTGAGAGTCTGTGTGATTGTGTTAGTGCTAAAGTGAGCATGTGTGTGTGTGAATGCGTCTGTGACAGTAAGTGTGAGTATGTGCTGGTGTTAAAGTGAGACAACGTGTGTGTGAGTGAGTGTATAAATGTGTGTGCAGGAGTGAGTGTGTGAATATGTGTGTGAATGTGTGTCAGAATGAGTGTGTGAATATGTGCGTGTGCGAGTGTGTGTGAATGTGTGTGTGTGTGAAAGTGGATGTGTGAATGTATGTGCGTGAGAGTGTGTGTGAATGTGTGTGTGAGAGTGAGTGTGTGAACATGTGTGTGTAAAAGTGAGTGTATGAATGTGTGCGTAAGAGTGTGCTTGTCTAAAATGAGAGAAAGTGTAAGTGAATGTGTGTGTGAGAGCATGTTGGTGTTAAAGTGAGAGAATTTGTGAGACAGTGAGTGTGAGTATGCCTTAGTGTTAAAGTGGAAGAATGTGTATGTGAATGTGTGTGTGAGAGTGATTGTGTGAATGTGTGTGTGCAAGAGTGAGTGTGTAGCAACATCAAGAGAAGTGACTATAAGTTTGATGAACGAGGTATATCAGGTTTTAAGGAATGAGAGAGGGACAAGCTGTGGATATGATGTGGGTCAGTGAGGACAGTGGTGATGATGAGGAATTGTGAAATAAATACTGATTGTGACATAATGCTGTACAGGAAGAAAGTGTTTAAATAACAGCAGCAATAAACTCAGATGAGAGTCTTAAGAACTTTGACTAATATGTTTCCAAATTCTTTTCTGGTTAAAGCAATGATCCCGAGGTCTCTGTGCCATTTCTATCTTGCTGTTTGAATTTTAATAATGTGTAAATGGATCAGTTATGCTCCTTGGTGATCACACTCCCACATGCAAGAACAATAAAGATTACTGAAGTGAGTTTTCTGTAAAAACATTCACTTTCTTAATGTTTACACACACTGACTGTACAATGACCCACTCTGCTGCCTTTTCCCTGCAGCCCTGCAAATTGCTCCATTTTGAATAACCTATCTTTTAAATAGGTTTAAATAATCTAATCCCCTTTTGAAGGTCACAAACATCCCTCTGTTGCTTTCTTTGCTAATCCCCTTTTATTCATTAAAAGCAAAACCTAATCTAAAACATACACATGTCAGTGGTCTGTGGATTATTCCATCGTTTGAGTCACATCTTGCCCTGTCTTACTGATTGACTGATTGATTTAACAGCTCCTGGCTGAGGTGAGACAGTGTGTTAAAATTTGTCATGGGTGCAACCCACACTTGGCTTTAAAAGACACCCCACCCGTCAACAACAGGGTGCACAGTTTGAACAAATTACAGGATGCTCGCTGCTACAGAACATCCTCATCTTCCACCACAACTTAATAAACAGAACCATCATTTATGTGGGAAAACAACAAGTTGTTTCCTAAAAAAGAAACTGAAAGAACTGCGGATGCTGTAAATCAGGAACACAAACAGAAGTTGCTGGAAAAGCTCAGCAGGTCTGGCAGCATCTGTGAAGAAAAATATCAGTGTTAACAATTCAGGTCTGGTGACCCTTCCTCAGAACTGGGTTAAAACCTGTTCCCTAATGCTGGGGAAGAACCCTCCCACCATCCCCCTGTTTCTGGTGTTATGGGAGCGAGAAAGGTGGGAAAGTGCAGGGCTGAGGGTTCTCAGCCTGTGTATGATATTGGGAATGAAGAGACCATTGGGAAAACATGTTGAGAATGAAAACATCATGGAAAGAAAATGTGTCATTTTTCACACCAGGTTTTAATGGTCTGAATGAGATTCCCACCAGTGAGCAGGAATAGTTCATCGCATTGCAACCTATCTCACCCCCATTTGCGTACATGATGCGGAGGTGCCGGTGTTGGACTGGGGTGGACGAGGGTCAGAAATCACACCTCACCAGGTTATATTCCAACAGGCTTATTTGAAAACACAAGCTTTCGGAACTCTGCTAGTTCATCAGGTATCAGGTGAAGCAGCACTGACACCTGAGGAAGGAGCGAGACTCCAAAAACTTGTGATTTCACATCAACTTGTTGGACTATATCCTGGTATCGTGTAATTTCTGACCATTTGCATACAAATTGCTGATTTCTCAGGGACCCAGTGAAACACGAGACAGATGATTCCTGATTTGAAAGTCCAAGCAGCGACCTGCTGCTAGCGCTTCTCTTGGGTGTCTTTCTTGCTCAACAGTCAACAATATCTCAGGGTACCATGAACTGCGACCTTTGTTCACAGAGACTGGCATCAGCTAAGCACAAGCCTTGCCACACCTTACCATGGCATAAATGAACATAAGAAATAGGAGAAGGAATAGGCCATTCAGTATCTTAAGCCTACCCTACCATCTTACAAGATCTGGCTGATCTGCCCCAGACCTTTGTCCACTTTCATACCAGCTCCTCATTGTCCTCAGATCCCCAATATTCCCAAAATCTACCTACTTCATTTACAGATGCTTTCTGTGATCTACTTTCACAGCTCTCTGCAGTGGGGAATTCCAGACATTCACTACCCTCTGGGAGAAGAAATTCCTTCACATCACAGTTTTAAATGAGTCCCTTATTCTGTAACTATGCCCCTGAGCCTGAGATTGCCTCATTAGTGGAAACATCTTCTCAATGTCTACCCTGTCAAGCCCCTTCAGAACTTTATATGTTTCAATAATATCATCCCTCAGTCTTCTAAACATAACAAGTCTAACATAATCTGTTCATTCGCTCTTGACAAATGAACTCCTTCATCCCAGGAATCAGCCGAATGAAAATATGCAAGGAACTGCAGATGCTGAAATTCGGAAATAAAGACAGAGATTGCAGGAAAATTCAGCAGGTCTGACAGCATCTGTGGAGAGAAAGCAGAGTTCTTCAGAAAGGGCCCAAAATGCCAATGCTGCTTTCTCTCCAAGGATGCTGCTAGGCCTGCTGAGCTTTTCCGGCAATTTTTGTTTTTGTTTCAGTTTAGTAAATCTTTTTATTTGAATAGCCTCCAATGCCTGTCTTTCTCAAAGACAGGGACCAAAACTGTACACAATGCTCCAAGTGTGGCCTCACCAACACTCTGTACTGTTGTAACAAGAATTTCCTGTTTTCTTAGCTCCAAACCCCTTTCATAATGAAGGGCAAAATCCAATTTGATAATTTTTTATGTTTCATGCACAGGAACAGTCAAATCTCTCTACTCTACATGTTTTTTTGGAATCTCTCCTGATTTAAATAATCGTCTGCCTTTTGATTCTACCTACCAAAGTACATGAACTCACATTTTCCCACATTAAACTCCATCTGCCAAGATTTTGCCCATTCCTTCAACATATCTATATCCCTGTACAGATTTTTATGTCCTCATCCCACCCATTTTGTATCATCAATAAATTTGGACACATTGCACTCTGTGCCTTCTCCAAGTCATTAATATAAATAGTAAATAATTAAGCCCCTAGGACCGAATTGGACCAAAGGGTCTATTTCCATGCTGTACAACTCTATGATTCGTTGACTCTATGATCCATGTGTCAAACCACCAATTGCATGTTTCCAACCTGTTAAAATCCCAATTGTAGTGATTGTAACAAGATCAGCCAAGTGGACCTCATACAATGTGAGTTCCCTGATTGGAGCTATTAATCTGATCCAATCAGGGAACCCTGGCTGACAGATATAAACAGCAGTGTCAGAGGTTGTGCTCACTCTGAGATGGCTCTGAGGGAGCTGGATCTGTGTTAAAGACTCTCCCTGTGTAAATAAATGGGGAACTTGTCCATGAGATACAACCCTCTGTAGAGTTATTTCACCCAAATTCTGACGCTCTATCATTTATATGTTAACCAATCTCTTATCCACCTTAGTACATTAGACCCAATGCTGTGAGCTATAATCTATGCAATAACATTTTACACCGTCTCTTACCGAATGCCTTTTGGAAATCCAAATACATTTTATCTATCAGTTCCTCTTTATCAACTCTACTTGTTATATCCTCATCAAGTCCAGCAAATTTGCCAAACATAACTTTGCTTTCAGAAAACCATGATGACTGTGTTTGATTATGTTAAGCTATATAAATGTCCTGCCTTCTTCCTTAAAAAAGATTCTAGCATTTTTCCAAAGGCAGATCATAGACTAACTAGCTGTAGTTTCCTGCTTTCTGTCTCTATCCTTGCTTGTACAGAGAAGTTACATCAGCAGCTTTTCAAATCGCTGGTCCCTCCTGGGATCAGGTGGATTCTGAATAATTTGACCAGCGCCTCCTCTTACCTCTGCAGCCACTTTCTTTAAACCCCTCAGACTGCAGCCATCACTTCCTCCTAACCTGTCTAACTTTTGTCCCATTAGTTTATCAAATGCTTTGTACCTCGTGCTAGAGACTGTTACAAGATCTTTCTTTCCATTAACACCTTGCTTTACTGTTACATTTGGGATGCAAGATATTGGTTCAAGTGATGGTGAGCTGTTTCCTGGAACAGCCGCAGTCCATGCGCTGTAGGGAGCCCGCAATGCCTGTTTGGAATTCCAGGATTTTGACCCAGCGACACTGAGAGAACGGCGATATATTCCTCAGTCGGGATGGTGAGTGGCTCGGAGAGAAACTTGCAGGGGGTGGTGTTCCCATGTACCTGCTGTCCCTGTCCTTCTAGATGGAAATGGTCGTGGGTTTGGAAGGTGTTGCCTGAGGATCTTTGGTGAATTTCTGCAGTGCACCCTGCAGACAGTACACACTGCTGCTACTGAGTGTCGGTGGTGGAGGGAGTGGGATGTTTGTGGATGTGGTGCCAATCAAGCGGCTGCTTTGTCCTGGATGGTGTGGAGCTTCTTGAGTGTTGTTGGGGCTGCCCCCATCCAGGCAAGTGGGGAGCGTTCCATCCAACTCCTGACTTGTGCCTTGTCAATAGTCAACAGGATCTGGCCTGCTCTTGTAGTAACAGAGTATAAAAGGCTAGTCCATTTCAGTTTCTGAGATAATGGGAACTGCAGATGGTCCTGAGATGCTGCTTGGCCTGCTGTGTTCATCTAGCTTCACACTTTATTATCCATTTCAGTTTCTGGTCAATGGTAACCCCCAGGATGTTGATAGTGGGGTTTTCAGTGATAGTAATACCATTGAAAGTAAAGGGACAATAGCGAAGGTGGTCATTGTCTGGTATTTGTCTGACCCTATTGACAGCCCAAGCCTGGATATTATCTAAGGAGTTGCGAATGCTGCTGAGCTTTGTGAAATCATCGGTGAACGTCCCCACTTCTGACCTTATGATGGAGGGAAGGTCATTGATGAAGCAGCTGAAGAAGGTTGGGCCGAGGACACTACCCTGAGGGACCCCTGTTGAGATGATCAGGAGCTGAGATGACTGACGTCCAACAATTACAATCTAAGTGCTATCAGAGACAATTCCCCTCATTCTTATTGCCTGCAATTTTGCCGGTGTTCCTTGATGCCACACTCGGTCGAATGCAGCATTGCTGTCAAGGGCTGTCACTCTCACCTCACCCTCGGAATTCAGCAGTTTTGTCCATGTTTGAACCAAGGCTGTGATGGGGTCAGGATGTACTGAATGGTCCTGGTGGAACCCAAACTGGGCGTTATTGATTATTTGAATGGAAACAATGAGCAGGTTTACAGAGAAAAGTTAGATCATTAACAGAAAGGCAAAATGCTGAGAGACCTGATGCAGACTTGATGGTCTGAATGGCCTCATTCTGCACTATAGCAATTCAGTGAATAACCTTCTCCTGTTTCTTCACTCATTTGTTGGGAATGAGGTTTGACAAGTTGGAAGAGTACTTCATTCTACTTGTCTTACACTGTTATTGTCAGTGCTCTGTTGAGGTCCAACTAGTTGTATGGGAATTTTCATCTGAAGCTGCTATTAAAGGATTGGTGTAAATAGAATGAAGTTCTGGACAGTGATGCAGTGATTTTGTGACCTACTGGGTCTGTCAGAGGTGAGGGGTTGGGGGCAAGATGATGACCAGGACAGAAAAGCCTTCAGAAGTACATATTAAATGGAGAGGTCGAGGAGGAGCTCGCTTCGGGAGTGGTGGGGGGGGCGGGGGGGGTGGTGGGGGGTGCAGGAAGAAGTACCTTGATGGATCCTTCACAAGTTGCCAACACAGGCCAAGAGGAGGTGAAATATGAGCCAACAGTGAGAAGGAGAAATCTAACCTCACTGCAAAGGGCTGTTTAATCAGCTAACCCATTTACATCACTCATACTGTAATGTGACTTTGAATTCTTTGAGTTTCGCAGAAGAATCATATTGGACTTGAGTCATTAATTTAATTTCTCTCATTGCAAGTGATTCCAGACCATTGAGATTTTCCTCCTAACACTTACTGTTTTTCTTTCAGATTCCCAGCATCTACAGCATTTCCTGCCACTGTATTTGTTTGAGTGATTTTGACCTGACAGTAAGTGTGACTATTGTGGGAAAACAATGGATTATTTCAATGCTCCATGAGTGACAAGGGGAAAGGTTCACTTTCAGTAATGTCATTCTGAGCAGCAAGAGAGACACTGAAATTTCAAACCTCTTTAGAAAGGTTTCCACTGGATTTCAGTTTCATATTGAAGTTTAAGTTTCTGTTTTGCAACGTGTTCTTTAAATAGACATTGGATTCTACCTGAGTCATGAAGAATGTTGAGGGAGAGAGAGAAATCTGTGGTGTTACAAAGCTTTTAAGAAAAGCAGTGATCCTCCATTAATTAAAGGACAGTGATTTCTTCAACGTCTCCTTTATTGACCATTTTGTTTCACAATATTTTCATTACTTGGAATTCATAAAAAAAGTATATAAATAACTTTAAATAACAAATAAATACTGATACGTTAATAAACCTGAAGTAATCTTTGATACAATTCCACACTTATCCTTTAGCAATCCAAGAAATAAGAAGGAGGGCTGCTGAAGGCTCAGCAGGGTGAAGCTGGGAACTGAAGGATTGTCCCCAATCTGTGCTGTGTGCATGAAGTTTCAACACGGTTGTACAGATATTAACAACAACAAAAGCAAAGCTTCTGGAAGAGCTCAGCAGCTCTGGCGCCATCTGTGAAGGGGAAAACAGAGTTAACGTTTCGGGTCCCATGGCCCTTCCTCAGAACCGGATCTGAAACATTAACTCTGCTTTCTCCTTCAGAGATGCTGCCAGACCTGCTGAGCTTTTCCAGCAACTTTGTTTTTGTTCCTGATTTACAGCATCCGCAGTTCTTTTGGTTTTTATTTGTATAGGTATTAATGTTGGCTTCAGTGGCCCTTGAAAGCAAGGGAGACAGGGATGGTGGGGAACCCAGGATTTCCTTAAGTGATCCTTGCCTGAGGGTAAGGTAGGATAGAGCTTATGCGGATGTGCACCACATTTGATGATAATTCCACGGAAGGACCTCAAATGCATTGCAGAAAGCTACAAGACTACATTTTGTCTTTAGCTGATAACACTTACACAATAAAGTCCTTTTTGCCAATGTGGTGATACCAAATTTTCACAGCCGCCTGCTGCCCATTACTGACATTATCTGTAACATTATCCATTCCTCACCCAGCCGGTTTGCTGCTGAAACTCCCTTCAATGATTTTGATACATCCCCAGTCCAAACTCTGCCTCTGGCTCAATCTCGAGCCAAAGCATTGTACCATGAAGCGTTATTAGAATATGACCCCTCTGTGTTTGTTAGATCAATCCAATACAGACTGACATTGAAAATTGTCATTGGTGCTTTCAGTGGCTTTCCCTAATGTATCCCTGGAACCTGCAGCATTCCCTACCATCAGGAATGCTGGATTTCTCTGACTCTGCCCCTTTCTGCAAAGCTCTTCCCCTCACCCCACCTTCAGTCAAGTTCTGTTCCTCACTGACAAACTCTCTCTGCTTCCTTGAAAGCACTTGAAAAAGAAAATGACACATTTTCCAAAGACTCTTCCCAGCCATTAGCTCACTAGGCAGGCCAGTTGGTTTGTGATAAGGAGTAACACCAACAGCAGGCGTTCAATTCCCACTACCGGCTGAGGTTACCACGAAGAACTCCCTTCTCCTGAGGTATGGTGACCCTCAGCTTAAACCATCGCCAGTTGTGTCTCTGTGTAATGAGAGAACAGCCCCATGGTCTGGCAAGACTATGGTATCTTCATCTTTCTCTTTATCTCCTTCCTTGAATCAGTGCCAATTTCTTTTGCCAGATAGAAGGGTCTGGGGTCATAGGACATTACATAATTTCAAGCCATGCTATATAAATCAAGTTGCTACTCTTTAGTTCATCTCATATGTTAGCTATATCATTGAGTTTTGGGTTTCATACGCTGCTCTAAGTAACTGTAGACATCAAAAACAGCCATTAAACAGGAGTTGGAAGGAGAAGTGGACATCTTATAATAGATGTGGAAGACTGATATATTGGACGATTTCTTCAGGTTAGAAACGTCTGATGCAGTCCTTCCTGCAAATACAAGTTTAACCATAATTAGTATCGGTGAGTCAATACAATATATGCTTCAGGCAATACATTCAAAACTAGATCATTTCCCACTGACATAGTAAGAACAGCAGATGCTGGAGTCAGAGAGAACACAGTGTGGAGCTGGAGGAGCGCAGCAGGCCAGGCAGCTGATTTTCTGAAGAACGGTCCCAACCTCAAACTTCAGCTTTCCTGCTCCTCTGATGCTGCCTGGCATGCTGTATTCCTCCAACTGCACACTGTATTCTCTCTGATGCTGCCTGGCCTGCTGTGTTCCTCCAGCTCCACACTGTGTTCCCTCTGATGCTGCCTGGCCTGCTGTGTTCCTCCAGCTCCACACTGTGTTCTCTCCGATGCTACCTGGCCTGCATTTCAGGAACTAAACCCAGTACCAAGATGGCAGATAGCACACAGAAGGGAATATATGTGCCTACAGCCATCTTGCACCCATGTCCCAGGAGTATCGGCAATGCATTTCTTGGCCAGAAAGAAAGAGATTTTTGAGGAACCAACTGGGATCCTTCAAACTACCTTCTCATGACAACTTCCAAACTTTGCATTCAAAATGACATTAAAAATAAAGCAAGGAAAAAACAGCCAGGGAAATGTTTTTACATTTTGAAAGAAACATATCACAAGAGCTTGACATTTCTCAATCTCAACCAGGATACTCATCGTGAAGAAATTCAAAAGTCTGGAAATTTCAGACTACATCTGAAAGTAAGTTTAAACTCAAGAGTGTAAACACGTGATTTGATTTCAAAAATTCTATTCCACAGAGGTTGATTTGTAGATTTGACAAATCCATTTAAAATTAACTGAATGCAGATATAATTCATTTTTCAACTAGTGTTAAGAAACTCACAAAGTCTAACTTCTCATGTAAATAAGCACCGAAGTAGTTTAACTTACATTTTTAAACTACACTTGCATTCTCTGTTCTCAGCTTTTGTTTTTCTTCACTCAATACATTATGCTCTGTCTGCATTTTTCTCCGAATCCTGAAAAAAAGGTGTTATTAGAAATTAGAAGTCACTGGGTATATTCAAGAAAGAGATAGATATGTTTGGTGGCTCAGTAGTTAGCACTGCTGCCTCTCAGCGCTAGGGACCCAGGTTCGATCCCACCTTCCGGTGACTGTCCGTGTGGAGTTTACACATTTTCCCCGTGTCTCTGTGGGTTTCCTCTGGTTTCCATCCGCAGCCCAGTGATGTGCAGGTAAGGGCGTATTGGCCAGGTTAAATTGCCAACTGTGCCCAAGGATGTGCAGGTTAGGTGGGTTAGCCATGGGGAAATGGAGGGCCCCAGGGATCGGTCTTTGGAGGGGTGGTGTGGGCCGAATGGCTTGCTAACACACTGTAGGGATTCTATGACATTTGTAGATTTTATGGGCATTAAGGCATATGGGGAGAAAACAGGAATGTACCATTGAGATAGAGGATCAGACTGAATGAGGAAGCAGGCTCAAAGGGTAGAATGGCTGGCTCCTAGCTTCTATAAATGCAGTGATGAATACAAAAGAGGTATTTAACCCACAAGAGAGAGTGGAATGAGGAGGCACATTGATAGGCTGAAATCGAGGTTTGTGTAGAGTGTAATATAACATGGATCAGTATTCATGTAGATGCCTGAACACACACTGTTCACTGTATTGTTTGCAACTAAACCTCCCTCCCATCTATAATCTGAAATGTAGTGAACCAGGCAAGTTTTATTTCCTTCAGATATTCATATGCAGAAACCTTGCCAGCATCGAAAGGTGTTAATAGTCAAAAGAACAGATTCAGTGATAGGCTACACCACCTGGAGGAACCACACCTCATTTTCCGCTTAGCAATTTTACAGCCTGTAGGACTCAATTTGGAGTTCCATCGCTTCAGACCATGACGCCTGGCTTCCAGTTCTCCTCCATACTCCTCCCTCCCCTGGCCATGCCTTATTAGTCTCAGCTTCCTTCCAGGCCCTTACTATCCTGAAGCAGAGTCGCCAGACCTGAAACATTAACTCTGTTCCTCTCTCCACAGTTTCTGCCAGACTTGCTGAGTTTCTCTAGTGCTTGTTTCAGATTTCCAGCCTCCTCAATATTTTGCTTTTACATGTATGAAGTGAGCATTTAGTTATAATTAGCATGTAGTGATAGTAGCCATTAACCAAGTCTGTTAACATCAGTTTCAAAGTCATCACTTGCAGCATTGCCTCCAATGCTCTCTATTATTGAGAAATAGTTGTGTTCACACCCGTTGACTCATAGTTAACCTTGACTGAATGCAAGTCAATGGTGCCTCATTGAAGATTAATTTGTGTGCCTAAACCTTGTGAAACCCCTCTAATTCAAATAATCCCTATAACATGGAGGCAGGCCTTTTGGTCCATTGAGTCCACACACAACCCCTCTGGAGAATACCCCGCCCAGCCCCAGCTCCAGCCCCATTGCCCTGCCCTACCCCTGTAACACTGCATGGGTAATCCCCCTCCATATGGTTCACCCATCTAGCCTACACATGCCTGGACACTATGGGTAATTTCCCACGGCCAACCCATCCTAACCTGCACATCTTTGGACTGTGGGAGGAAACCAGAGCACCCGGAGGGAGCTCACGCAGACACGGGGAGAACGTGCAAACTCCGCACAGACAGCCGCCCGAGGGTAGAATCGAACCCGGGTCCCTGGCGCTGTGAGGCAGCCGTGCTAATCACTGAGTCACCGTGCCGCCTAAATTGGTTACATTTCGTACCAGGGACAAGTATGAAACAGCTCAGTGCTGGTGCCACTGGGTAAACAGTCATTAAACAAGGAAATATTTTTGTTGATTATGGAAATAAGGCATTATAACAGCCGTGGCATACAATAGAGTAATTGCATTGACAGTGATATGGTAATTACAAGCGATGGAAACTGTAGACACCAATAGACAATTTCTGACACCAAAGCTGATCCTCTTGAGCCATACTCACCTCATTGTTGCTACAATAGTCACAGCAGCTACCACAAAGAGGAGTAGCATTCCCGCTGCGACCACCAAGATGACAGAGAGACTATTAATCCGCTCCTCGGCTGTTCCAGTATACAATGTCTTTATCCCACAGCGTTCATTTTGGTATCCAGGAAGGCATCTACATGTGAATAAAATTTCTAAAGTTAAAAACAAAATGAGTAAAACTTCAGCCAGAATATCCTACAGCTGCAGTGAGATACTATATTTACAACCACACCATAACTAAATCTAGAGCCTTGTGTACGGTCCTAGACTCTACATCTGTAAAAATAAAACAGCTACTGGGGCACTGGAGAAGCCACATAAAATATTTGAGGATGGTAGCAGACTGAGAACGTGCAATTGTCAGGAAAGTCTGAGCATACAAGTTTATGTTGTTTCTCTCTTCTCATGTCCCAATGGCAGGATTTAAGGGCAGTACGGTGGCTCAGTGGTTAGCACTGCTGCCTCACAATGCCGAGTGACCAGAGATTGATCATACCCTCGGGCAACTGTCTCTGTGGAGTTTGTGCGTTCTCCCTGTGTCTGCGTGGTTTTCCTCCCACAGTCCAAAGATGTGCAGGTCAGGTAGGTTGGCCATTGGAAGTACAGGGTTACTGGGATAGAGTAGGGCCTGGGCTAGGATTTTCTTCAGAGAGTCCCTGTGGACTCAATGGGCTGAATGGCCTGCTGTAGGGATTCAATGACAATAATTTTTTTAAAAAGGTTTCGATACGCTAGGCCAAGTCTAATTTCTCTCGAACTGAGTGGCTTGCTAGGCACTTGCTGTGTGCCTGGAGTCACATGTAGGTCAGACGGGGTAAAAAGGTGGCAGGTTTCCCTCCCTGAAGGGCAGGAGTGATGGGTCTTTAAAACAATCGACACCTGGTCAACATTAGACTAGTTTTTAACCCCAGATTTTCTTTCATTGAATTCAAATCCCACCAACTGTGATGGTGGGACTCAAAGCAGTCTCTAAGCCCCCTCCCTACCTCCCCACCTATACTCTCCTCTCCACCTATCTTCTTTTCTCTCCATCTTTGGTCTACCTCCCCCTCTCTCCCTATTTATTCCAGAACCCCCACCCCCTCCCCCTTTTCTGAAGAAGGGTCTAGACCCGAAACGTCAGCTTTTGTGCTCCTGAGATGCTGCTGGGCCTGCTGTGTTCATCCAGCCCTCACACTTCATTATCTAAGTCTGGGGTCCTGGATTGCTACTTCAGTGACATTACAAAATGTCACCATAGAACGGGAGTCACAGTCTGGAACAATTTACATAGTTTCAGGAAGAGATATGGCCATTGGGACTATTTGAATAACTTCTTTCAATGTGGGAAAAATAGCCTCTATATGATGACAAGAACATAAAGATTACAACAATCTGTTTCAAAATCAATTTTGCCAGTTATGGGGATCCACAAATAAAGGGAACAGTGGATGTGGCAGCCAGCATTCTCCTCCCTTTATAAGTAGCCAAATTTAAGATAATATAATGTTCCAAGGATCGAGAGATTTATCAAAAAACATTGACATTTTTGAAAGGATGGTGAAGGAAAATGCAAAAGCTTGATCAAAGAAGTCAATTTTAAGAAACATCCCGAAAAGGAGAAGCAGAGACAGAAAGAGAGACAGACAGAGAGAGAGAGGGAGACAGAGAAACAGAGAGAGAAAGACTGAGAGAAGAGACAGAGAAACGGACAGACACAGTCAGAGACTGAAAGAGACAGAGAGAGAGAGAGACAGACACAGAGGGACAGAGAGAGAGAGAGAGACAGAGACAGAGAGACAGACAGGCAGACAGTTGGAGACAGAGACAGAGAGAGAGAGGGAGACAGAGAAACAGAGAGAGAAAGACTGAGAGAAGAGGCAGAGAAACGGACAGACACAGACAGAGACTGAAAGAGACAGAGAGAGAGAGAGAGACAGACACAGAGGGACAGAGAGAGAGAGAGACAGAGAGATAGACAGGCAGACAAACGGAGAGAGAGAGGGAGAGAGAGAGAGAGAGATGGAAAGGTTCAGAGAGGAAATCCTTAAGCTTAGTCAGCTAAAGGTATTGCTCCCATTAGTGGAGTGATGGAAATTATAAAACATGCCTGGTAACTGGAAAGGTCCCACTGCAGAGTGATTCACTTACACACATGATGTCTTGTTGAGTTCTTTCAAGAAAATACATTTCCCATGAATACAGTAATCCTTGTACTCATTCTTGCATGGATCATTCTGCTTCTTTATTCCAGACCTCTTCCTCTTTCCCTTATTCCTAAATTGTCTTGGGCCCTTTTTCTTTCCAGTTTTGTTCTTGGGTTTAACAATTGGCTGGACTGGAAGCAAAAATGAACGGATGACATTTCAAAGCATTCTTCACACCCTCTGATCCATGTCCCCACCCAGTTTAACAACAGCATTCTTCCTTTATCTAATGCTTTTCGAAGAACATAAACACATTATCTTTTTTTACTGTCTATACATTTACATTCACAATATAGACAATATATTTCCACACAGGAGTGTTTATCTGCACATGTATCATGTTTCTAACTTTATTATATAAATGGTTCACCTCAAGTAACAGTTTCTGACTCCTGGACTGCCACTGGTGTTGAGAAGCAATTATCTGTTCTTAACAGGATTTACATTAATGTTTTTTGAGGGTGTGTCCATATGATTCTGCTTTCACTAAAGCAACGAAATGTGATCAATAAATCTCCCCACACCCAGGTGATTTCTTTGCCCTGGTAAACATCACATTCTTGTGATCTGCTCCTGTGATCACAGGTTCCTGATGCCAAGGAGTAAATGGTGAAATGAAGTGAAAACATTAATGTTAGGTCTTCAAACTGAGTGTGTTTTGTGTTTTGTAGCCTGTTAGAGACAAAGAAGAGGAGTGGGCCATTCAGTCCCTCGAGCCTGTTTCGCCATCCACGGGACTGCAATTTGCCAGTAGCTTTGGGAAGATACTTGGGTACAACTTGACAAATTGTCAGAACTGTAAGAGTAATTTCAGGATTAATTTCCAGCTTGTGACCAGAATCGGAACTCTAAAAGTAAGATGTTATTGAAGAACACAGAGGGACAGAGAGAGAGAGACGGAGAGACAGGCAGGCAGACAAGTGGAGAGAGAGAGAGAGAGAGAGAGAGAGAGATGGAAATGGCTAAACCAAAACAAAACAAAAATGAAACATGAGTCAGATTCGCTGTGTCCATACTGGAGAGTTCCACCTTGTGACTAAAAGTGAAAGAGCAGTGTACTGCTGGAATCATTACTCTCACAAAGCCTGGATTCAGTAACAAAAACACAAGTTGCTGGAAAAGCTCAGCAGGCCTGGCAGCATCTATGAAGGAAAAAACAGAGTTAATGTTTCGGGCCTGGTGACCCTTCCTCAGATTCAGACGCTTCCTCAGACCCTTCCTTAGATTCAGTAAAACAGTTTAAGATGAAGCAATACATTCCTGGCTTTATTCTCATTGTTGTCTTTAGCAGTGATAAGTGAAAGCTCGTTAGAAATGAGCTGGCTTTAAACCAGCAGTTCCTTCAGTTTAGATTATCCATTGAAAGGTCATTGACCTTAATTGGTTTCCTCTTCTGAATGGGGCTGCTTGACTGTTTGAGCACTTCCAGCTTTTGCTGGTTTTATCTCACGCTGACAGGAACTGCAGCATATCATTATTTGATTAAATTTGTTTGGAATTTTGCACCACATTGATGAACTCCCAGCTTCTACTTTGGTCAGATGTTCAGAACCCCCTGAATTATGCCTGGTAAAAATCCACAAAATCCTTACATACCACTTCACTTCAATCCCATTATAATGGATCCTATCTGTTACACTGTCACTACTAGTCAAAGCTCACTCTCTGCACTGCTAATGAACGATTATTGATCAGAAACATACCTCAACAACATTGCTCTCTGTGCAATTGTTGCCTAGCTCACTGGAGTATTTCCAACATTTTCTGTTTTTTTATTACACACCCGTCATTTCAAGTAACCTGCCGTTACAGAGTCAGACAGGAATGCAGAATTACCTTCTCAGATTGCAGTGCCAAGCTGCTTTCCAAGTAGTTCAAAGTTTGAGCTGTTTGAGAAAGTCCAAAAGGCAATTTAAAACCACTAATCCAGTGTACTGCAGATCATTTCCCCATGTATGAACAAGAACCCAGAAATGGACACCTGGTTATACACTTGAAATGGAATCAAACCAGTGGCATCCCACCAATTGGACTGGTCCAGTATGTAACCGATTAAATTCACGCTGGTGTCAAACCAAATCCAATTCATACCATTCACTGTTGGTGTGGTTACAACTTCAGTTCCAGGACTAAACAGTTTTGCAAAAGGTACCTTTTATAAACTACATTTAAATCATTGGACTGAGACACACTGCAGATACTGATGGAGGTCACTGGGATATCTAACCTGTTGTCACCGCATTAGGTTAATTCAGAACCCTGAGCTGAAAGTCTAAATCAATACATTCCAGTGAGCTATTGATTCATTTACAACACTCGCATTTTGGGGCCATTAGGGTTCAAGAGAGAATTGAGTGTAACATTCACTTCCTATGTTATTGATTACGTTACATACACATTGGGCATATTGAACAATTTATCTTAGACACAGAAAGCACAATAAAGTCTAGGTATAATTTCTGAAACTCTGACTTAATGGGGGGGAGGGGAGGGTTGGAGATTATAAAGGAATGTACAAACCTTTCACTGGCAACACTCCATCTTCCAATTCCTCAGATGTCAATTCGTCATATTCGTCCACATAATCATCATCTTCATAATCCTCATAATCCTCTCTGGAGCTATGGGCCAGTTGTTCCGTGTCACTGGGGAAGGTTACTGCGGGAGATGAAGTTGGAGTGCTAGGGGGCACTGACAGATCATTCTGATCTTCAGCAGAACCTCCCACTGTCCTGAGACTGACTGCAACAGAGAGATTAACGTTTGAACAGTTAACGCATTGAAAACGCGTCCCAGACACAAATCAGTTTGGCCCTGATGATGACATCAGGAGCCAGATTCCACTTCAGAGGTGAATCAGATGCTAACAACTACCTGTTGGTTTTTAAACAGGAAAGATTGAGACTTTACAGAAACCTTCGGTGCTGAGCAGAAGCTGACAGCAATTGTGTTTTGAAAGCTACAACAGATTTGAACCTCAAATAAAGTTGTGATCACAACTGTGAACAGTTCAGACCTGTTGAATTCTAAAGTGAAATAACAACACAGCTCACTCTGTGCAAAGAAAAACAAGTTTATAATATGTTTCCATTTTGCTGCATATGCATGTTTAACAGGTATCTTATCTTTCTGAACCTAATGTACAAAGTTTAAGGAAAACACATTTCTTACCAGCAATTACCACAACCAGCAACAACTGAGACAAAGCTGGTAATTTCTTCATGTTTCATTCAATGATCTCAGGGACAAGTTGCCGAGGTGATCCCTTCACTCCTGCTGCTGGTGAATCCTAGAGGAGAGTGCTGTGCTCCCGCAGGTGTGCACTTATCTGCAGCACCTCCTCCCATTTAAACACGCTGTCACTTAAAACCCCAGTGACGTCAGTCCTGCCCCACACAGCCTCACCCTAACACAAATCTGTGATGCTACCCAAAGTGGGCAGGAAAATTTGGACCCTTTCCTAACAGTCCCAACCAGGAGACATTGACCCCCATCTCACTTCTTGGTGAACTAAAGACAGATATCAGTAAGTGGAGGAAACTTTGTACAATTACTGCTGAGAGCTTGCCCTTCAAACCATCAAGCCAGGATCAATTGCATGGTGAAACATGACAACCGACTGTTGCTGCCCACTCTGAAAACAGCAGCTCATCGAACAATAAACCTTGTGTTCACCCCTCACTTCAGACCCCTGGCCACGGAAAACCTCATCGTACTGACAGATAGGTGCAGAGGTGGGCACTTTCCAACTCTCACATCTCATCTCCAGAGGTGAGGGGCAGATCCATTGGGAATTTCACCTCCCAGCCCCACGCCTCTCCAGCCAAGAGGCCATTAAAGGTGAGGAGTGTGAGGACCGAAAATGGGAACCAGAGATTGGGGAGCAGCCCCTCCAGTTGGTAGAATACCAGCTGTGACTTTGTCAGCCAAATGTAAATACAAAACTTTTCAGCATGTGTTTCTGTACAACTTGGCAGTTGAGGTTTTCTGTTTTGTTTTTAAGGCCTGTAGGTTTGAAAGCTTGAAAGAACAAACAAGCCCATTCTTTGAATAGCGCACTCCCAACTTTATGATTAGCTTCTTTGAAAATCTCAACACAACCTGGTAGATATTTTACCTGTTCGGTCATAGGTTGAGACCCGTTTCAGACAATTGAGTACAAAATCTAGACAGCTGACTGATTCAATGGTTATCTACTTTAGATAAGATTTAAATCCTGTCTGCCCCATCACACAAAAGTAAAAGATCCCAAATATGGCAATATTTTGAAAAAGATCAAGGGATATCTCTTCTGGCCAATATTTGTCATTCAACTAACAACACACAAACAGAGAGAACACAGTGTGGACCTGGAGGAACACAGCAGGACAGGCAGCATCAGAAATAACACAGTGTGGAGCTGGAGGAACACAGCAGGACAGGCAGCATCAAAGGGAACACAGTGTGGAGCTGGAGGAACACAGCAGGCCAGGCAGTATCAAAGGGAACACAGTGTGGAGGTGGAGGAACACAATAGGCCCGGCAGCATCAGAGAGAACACAGTGTGGAGCTGGAGGAACACAGCAGGACAGGCAGTATCAAAGGGAACACAGTGTGGAGCTGGAGGAACACAGCAGGACAAGCAGCATCAGAGAGAACACAGTGTGGAGCTGGAGGAACACAGCAGGCCAGGCAGCATCAGAGGGAACACAGTGTGGAGCTGGAGGAACAGCAGGCCAGGCAGCATCAGAGGAGCAGGAAAGTTAACATTTTGGGGCAACCTCTTCGGTTCAGAAGAAGGGTCCCAAACCAAAACATCAGCTTTCCTGCTCCTCTGATGCCTGGCCTGCTGTGTTCCTCCAGCTCCACACTGTGTTCCCTCTAATGCTGCCTGTCCTGCTGTGTTCCTCCAGCTCCACACTGTGTCATCTCTGATGCTGCCGGGCATATTGTGTTCCTCCAGCTCCACACTGTGTTCCCTCTGATGCTGCCTGGCCTGCTGTATTCCTCCAGCTCCACACTGTGTTCTGACTCCAACATCTGCAGTTCTTGTTTTCTCCGAGTGAGTTATGACAGAGGAATAGATATTCAGATTATTCTGGCACTGGGGAGCTTACTGTGTATAAATTGGCTTCCACTATCACTGCATTGCAATAATATCTACATTTCCAAACTAGTATAGTTTGATGGGATTTCCTAAGCAGATAAAAGGCTTCATTCTGTCTCCTTATACTTCTATCCCCAGGGCATGTGTCAGCACAGGCCATTTAAAAAAATACTTTAGATTAATCATTAGCCCAGGCCATAAATATGACTAATTATTATATTGATTCACCCTGGTTACCAAAGAATCTCTTCCAGATCAAAGCAGGAAAGGAACATTGAAGGGATTTATTCACATCCTGAAATACCATACTTAGAGAGTCACTAACTAAGGTGGTGTCTCAAATGAATCCCAGCCCATCTGCCTGTTCAGGTGTCCACACAGGATTTCACACACCCTATTGAATGTAGACCAGAGTACCCGACCATCCTATCTCTCAATCAATGCTGCAAAACAGAATCGAGTGGAACTTTGTGTCAACTATATGAATTTAATTTCTGGATACAACATCCATGGTCAAAATAAATTTGCCCTCAAAAGTATGAAACTTGTTTGGAACCTATTGAAAAGAATCTCTGTGTTCATCCAGCTTCACACTTTGTTATCCATTACATCAAGCTGGGGTTGTATGTTCTATGACAAAAACTGCTCAGAAACAGACACCTTACCCATTCCCTACTGCTGGAAATACTGTAACTCTTTTTTAGTGCACTACTAATACTTCTGCTGCTTCCAGTTTGGAGAATGTCTTGAATATTCTGCATGTCATCTCTCTAATGATCACAAAGTGTGGTGCTAATAAAATGCACTTTATCCCCAGGTATACCAGTGGGAACTCATCAAAGGCTCCTAGTGACATCCCAGGGTTTAACGTGAACATACACTTGTCAGTGTCATCCCACCTGGGAGGAATTTCGATAAATTACAAAATGCATCAGATTTTTCTTGGTTGAATTTATACAGAAATGTAAATTCTAGGAAAGCTGCTAGATGGTGAGACATATGGGTGAACAGTAGAAAGCAGACAGCGCTGATAAAGACATGGTGTTGTCAGAGGATTGGTAATGTGTACAGTTGATTATTAATAGGAAACTGAGTTTATCTCATATTGTTATAACAGTCATAGAAGTGATCAAGTGACATGATCGATTGCATTGCACAGCAATTACAACACAGAAATCAGCCCATCAGTTTAACAGGTCTATACCAGTGTTTACACTCCCCCCCTCACATACACCTCACCTAATCAATACATCCTTCTGTTCCTTTTTCTTTCATATTCCTATTTAACTTGTTGCTAAATGCCCCTCTGCAGTCTGCCTCAGCAGTATGCTGTTGCATATAGTCGACACTCTCAGGGTCAAACAGGTTCTCCTGAATTTCTGCTGGATTTATCAGTCAATTTCTTATATTTATGGCTCATGATTCTGGTTCATCCTTACAGGTGGAAACACGTTCCCCACATCCAAGCCATCAAACTCCTTCCAAATTTTAATTTTCGCTTTTCAACAGAAATAAACCCCAACTTGCTCAATCTTTCTTGGTAGTTAAAACTTCACAATTCCAGTAAATCTTTTTTCTTTTGCACCTCCTTCAGTATTCTTACTTTAACATGTTCTCTGTTTGCTGTCCTCCAAGTGTGGTCTAACAAAGTCTTGGTGTAAGTTTAACATAAAGTGCCTTCTCTGCTTTCTAACTCTTTCTAACTTCTCCTAGAAATAAACTTCATTGATGTATTGGCTATTTAATGGTTTTATTTAATTGATGTTGCCACTTTCGACAATTTTGGATTTGAGCCCCTGAATTCCTCTGCCCTTTTACTCGTTGTCAAACTTATTTTGCAAAGAGTATGTCGTTTAACTGTACTAATTACTTTTCTAACAATGGTCAAAAACATTCATGAAGTAAGCAGATAGGCTAGGAAAAGGTAAATGGGATCTTATATGGAAAATGCACTGTAATTGAGGTATGTAGTCAAAAAGTAAAACAGTTTGTGTTTATTTTTAATTTGTTCATGGGTTTCTGATAAATCTCAGTTTTACCTAATCATAAATATAAACACTTTTTAAACTCATTGATGATTAGAATATCAATTATAAATAAACAATGATTACTAGAATTCCAAACTTTCAACACATTTTAGTGGTGGATTTTCACAACTCAAATCAAGAAAAGCCAAAAAAGATACAGAATGATAAAAGGCTTGGATAATAACAGAGAGATAGATTGTTTAACTTTCAGCTGTGAGTGTGAAGCTAGAGGACATGTATGTAGAATCATCAACTCCACTGCAATTCTGGAAGGGGTTGAAAACTTCCTTTCGAATGATTTAATGCTGCAATAACTAATCTATTTTGAGGAGAGTTGGATAGTAATTTAACTAGAAGTGAGACTGAAGGTTAAATTCAGCTCTAAATCAAGCATGACTTATAATTGAAAATGTGACCATATCACCTGGAGCAACTTCTCACTTTTAAGGTCTTTGAAGTTTCACTTGCATTTAATCACCTTCCTCAGGAAATTCTGATAAATTAAGAGGTCATTATTATTGCTATTTATTTCTGGTCTCTTGGATAGAACAAACTTTATAGATGAATGACCTTCTGCTGATCAATTCTCTTCCATTTTCCTTTTGATGCAAATAACAATCAGAGAGAGAGGAGTTAGAAAAAATACTGTGAGGGAATTTCTATTATTCTGCCCAAAGAGTTTCCAAGAGTGATAGAAAAGTTATTTTCATGGTGCTAAGTTATTGGTCTATTGTTACAACAAGTTATAGGCCTGGGCTTGTTGGTCTCCTGCTGTCGCCTGTTTATTTCGCTTTACATATAATGCCAAAGGGGAAATTCTTTCACTGAATGGTTATCATAAATCATTCAGCTTTAATGAGAGATTTACATCCTCTCTTACGTACAGAGCAAAATTTAGCCGAACACATTGAAAGCAATTTAAAGGGAAATGTAGGACATGATGAAAATGACTACATAAATTTTACGAGCGTCAAAACCATTGCAAATGGTTACTACAGCATCATAAGAGGCAGTCAAGTGGGTCAGTAATGAAATAAACAAATGAGGCAATTATAACTTAGGCTAAAGTACTCAGGGAAGGGCATCAGGGCCTGGTTAAACTGCATGCCCAATTTGCTGCATGATTCCCCATACGAGATTATTACAGCTTTATTGCTCAATATGACCCCATATAACACATGCTACTCAATGAAGGACCACAGATTATTTCTAATGACAGGGATGTTGGTGATGCTGCTTTAGTCTGGCGTACTGACCTCTACATTGCAGAGACTGAGCACCAGCTCTCACATGCTTCCTCCGATCTCCCTCTGGATCATGAACTCGCAATGGAACACCAGGCCATTGTATCAACCATGGTCACTACTCTCATTCCTTCTGGTGATGACCTCCCCCTCTGCCTCCGAGCTCCCGACCCCACACAGTTCGCATCTACTTACCTAGACCCATTGTTTCTGCTTGCTCCTGCCCCACAGAACTCATCTCTTCCTACCTCGATTACCTTTTTTCTCCCCAAATCCAGTCCCTTCCCACTTACACTTCATGCCAGATTTAGAATTTCCAGTTTGTCGGTTCCAGCCACCTCCTCTTTCCCATGAGTATGCAGCCCCTTTATACATCCATCTCCCACCAGGATGGTCTCAGGATTCTCCACTTCTTCCTGGAATAAAGGCCAGAACTGTCTCCATCCACCACCACTCTCCTCTGATTGGCTGAATTCATCCTTACTCTGAACAATTTTTCCTTTAATTCCTCTCACTTTCTTCAGGTCAGAGGGGGTGGCCATGGGTACCCGCATGGGCCCCAGCTATGCCTGTCTCTTTGTGGGGTACGTGGATCACTCCTTGCTCCAGCCCTACTCCAGTCCCCAGCCATAACTCTTTCTCCTGTATTTCGAAAACAGCTATGGATTTGGAAAAGTATCAATTTCGCTTTCAATTTCCAACCCACCTTCATTTACACCTGGTCTATCCCTGACTGCTCCCTCCCCTTCCTCTGCATTATGTTTCTATTTCTAGGAATAGGCTGGTCCTAATATCCACGACAAACCAACTAACTTCCTTGGTTACATGGACTGTAATCCTCACACCCTGCTTCCTGTAAACACTATTCCCTTCGCCCAGTTCCACCCATTCCATCACATCTGTTCTAATGGTGCCAACTTCGACAAGGGAGCCTCCAAAATGTCCACCTTGTCCCTCAACTGAGGATTCCCCAGCTCCGTAGTTGACAGGGCCCTCAGCCAGATCTGACCCATCTCCCACACTCCCGCCCTCACTCCCTCTCTTCCCTACCACAGTATCTATAGAAATATACAGCTCAGGAACAGGCCATTTGGCCCCCTTGTCCTTACCTACTATCCCACCACCATCCACATCCAGAGGATCATTAGCCGCCACCTGCAGACACAAACTTTATTCATTCACAGGATGAGGACATCGCTGGCCAAGCAGCATTAATTGCCACATCCCTAATTACCCCACAGCAAGTTCCCCATTCTCACTCCCCTCTGGGTGAAGGCCTTTCTCCTGAATGTTCCCATTGATTTCAGATAATTTTATATTACCAGGTTTGGACTTCTCTCAAGTGGAAACCATTCCTCTGCAAACTTAGGGCAGCACGTTGACTCAATGGTTAGCACTGCAGCCTCACAGTGCCAGGGACCCAGGTTCAATTCCACCCTCGGGCGACTGTCCGTGTGTGGAGTTTGCTCATTCTCTCCGTGTCTGCGTGGGTTTCCTCCAGTTGCTCCGGTTTCCTCCCACAATCCAAAGATGTGCAGGCTAGGTGGATCGGCCATGCTAAATTGCCCATTGTGCTCAGGGGTGTGTAGATTAGGTGGGTTATAAGGGGATGGATCTAGGTGGGATGTTCTGAGGGTCAGTGTGGTCTTGTTGGGCCGAAGGGCCTGTTTCCACACTGTAGGCATTCTATGAATAAAAAAAACTTCAAACACCTGGGATACATTCTTGATCAGTCAGTCAGAGAATCAAGGGTTACAGAAAATTGGATGTGAGGAATGTTGGATCAGCCATGATCCTGTTGCATGGTGGAACAGACTTGAGGGGCTGAATGGCCTATCCTGTTTCTTATCGTCTTATGATGAAGTCACACTTTGGCCTTCGCTTTTCTAGAGGAAAGGAGTCCAGTCTGTTCAGTCTTCCCTGATCATAATAAAAACTGAAAGAAATGCGGATCCTGTAAACCAGGAACAAAAACAGAAGTTGCTGGAAAAGCTCAGTAGGCCTGGCAACATCTGTGAAGAGAAAATCAGAGTTAACGTTTCGGATCTAGTGATCCT
This sequence comes from Stegostoma tigrinum, assembly GCF_030684315.1. Taxonomy (NCBI): domain Eukaryota; kingdom Metazoa; phylum Chordata; class Chondrichthyes; order Orectolobiformes; family Stegostomatidae; genus Stegostoma; species Stegostoma tigrinum. Next base: position 3,271,859 of record NC_081354.1, read on the forward strand.
TCCTCAGAACCTGGCCACTATAACCTGGATCTAAGAGTCAGACTGACCCATGAAGGTTCTGTATCCGATCAGTGATTCTGAAAAGACTATCCATGATTATACAGATTAGACAGACACCACCACATTCAGATTTTAAAATAAATTTATTTAACAAATAATACTTTAACTGAAAAATTCAATACAGAAATATTACAACAAAAAAACTGTACATAGATTGATTCAATTTCTATAATCATAATAAAGAGAGTTTTAATGTTCATATCATACACTTTACTAATGTTTACAATAAATTAGGTGGAATAGTTTTGGTTGTGCAAGACTTTATGCTCTTCCATTGAATTAACAGAATGTCACTTTGATTATACAGTGTTGATGAATCTTGCAGACAGGAATACCAATGATGCAGTGTGGAAGTTAAATGATTTAATGTTTTAAAAAAAAAATCAGGAAATATTCCTGTCACACTACAAGATCCATGCAGCAGCTGACGATCTTTGAAAGGTGAGCCTAGGCCTGGAGAAACTCTATAGTTTCTTCCAGCCTCACCATCCTCTCACATGTTAATAAATTGCTCAGTGACCGAGGAAGGAGTGTACTGGGCACAGGTTCATTGAGATCTCACATGTCCTCAGCTCTGCTCCCCCCAGCACACAAATAGCTTGACTCAATATAAGCTGTCAGAATGGAAACACAGGAACACACAGCAACTGTCTTTATTTGAGTCCAAACGTCCCACTTTCATACCAGTGAGGGGGTGGGATTGAGTTTGATTGGGGTTTATATTTCCCAAAAATGCTGAATGTTATTAGCAACCTGTTGAGTTCTGACCCTTCCCCTTGCGGGATGGGAGCCTGGTTGGCATTTTAAAGCATGTTGTCAAAGATCAGGTTTAACCTGCTCCGCAGGTATTTAACTGAGGTCAGCCTGGCTTCTCCGTACTGGGGATAACTGGCAGCTACAGCAGGGTGAGGGCAGGCAGAGAGGAGTATTCCTCGCAGGGTACGTGGAGCAGGAATGGTCCCTGACAACGCCCCACAACACTCCGGATCCAGGCCACCAACCTTGGCTGTCTCTCTCCTTTGCCTCAAGCCCACCTTAACTCCAACTGGAAGCAATGCACTAACAGATTACTTCGCAATTCGAGATAGAAAACTAAAAGATCCCCAAGAAGATCTGGACTTGAAGGTAAGGCAGTGACAAAGGAAGGCACTAGAACTAGGATGGCAATGTGAGCTATTCAAGTTAATGAAGAGACACTGTTAAACACTGGTGATTGCTTTAGAGACAGGTGTTAGGCAGTTTCTCATACACCTGTGACAGAATGATGTTAAGTCTTTGATTCCGCCCATCAGTAGTCTAGTTAGAGAGAATGACAGCCATATGATCTGAATATCTCCACCTCTCTGATCTTCAAGATGCACATCCTGTGTTGCAATTGGCAACCAGATCTGAAGTGATCCTTCAAGCCAACTCACATCACACTAACCTGAGAATTATAACCAAGCAACTCCTCCTTTAGTTCCCTCAGTGCCCACAGCAATGTCATATTTATATACAAACTAGGAGCAGGCCATTCAGCCCCTCGAGTCTGCCCAACAATTCAATAAGATCAAGGCTGATCGGATTGAGCCCTCCAGTCTACGTTCTCACCTCTCCATGACAACACTGACCTCTTGTTGATCAGGAGTCTATCTACCTCAGCTTTCAAAATATTCTGTAACTCCATGTAGTCAGTAGTCTCTGAGAAACAATAAAAAAAACTCAGCACCAAAATATATCCATAAATATCAACTAAGATTTAAAGCACCACAGTTAAAAATTCTTTTTGGCAACAATAATCGAAGAGATCAGATATGATCCTCCAGTGTACAAGATCCAAGGCGGCGAATGTTATTACTTAGAAAAGTAGGAACAGGAGGAGGCCATTCAGCCCATCAGGTTCACCCTCTCGATCAATATGGCCATGATTGATAGAACACTTCAGTGCCTTTTATCCGATTCATCCCTATAGCTCTATACGCCAGTGGGAATCACAAATCTATCAATATCTTAAACATACTCAAAGACAGAACCTCCACAATCCTCTGTTCTGAGATATTAGAATGACCGCAGCTTAAAAATATTGCATACATTTTGCCATAATTGCAACTTTACTCCAGTCTTTAGATCGAAACAGCTTCATTATTTGCACAGTATTGTGTTTTAAGTTGATTTTTCAGTCATTCAGCCCAGTGTAGGTCACACCATAGCACCACAATGGCACTGGGAATTGTTATTATTCGCTCCAATTAGATCTAGTGAACAGCTTATACCAGCAATAACATATGATTTAGGAGAATGCCTACACTGAGTCTACACTGGCATTTAATAAGATTATGGCTGATCCGGTCTGATCCTTCTACTCTTTGGCTCCAAATCAGTCAAGAAAATATTGATTGTTGCTCCAAGTTCAATGCACCACAAACAAGTGAAACACATTGTTTGGCTGTTTCAGTAATCGTTGGGTGAATTACACTGGTTCAGAGTCTGGATCAGAGACTGATTTACAAACTCTCTAATGCTGATTAACCCATGATCCGAGAAAATGTAGCTCCCCAACAGAAACATCAATTACAAAACTGCGCCTTTATAATTAGAGGATGGTACAACATAGAGGGAAACCAGTCAGCCAACATCAGTGTGCCAGCTCTTTGGAAGAGTTATGCTATTAGACCCATTCTCCTGCTCTTTCCCAAAACTTGTTAACTTTTATCCATTTCCCTTTAGATTGAACATGCACGCAACTATTCTTTCAGCAGCACATGCCCAATTCCAAAAGAAACATTCTCCACCTCTCCTCTGGTTCTTTGGTCAATCACTTCAAACCTACGTCTCTCTACCACCAGAAACAATTTTCTGTTTGATTTGTGAAGATACTTTAACACCGTGGAAATCTAATGAAACCCCCTTCATTGAGGTCCCTGAGCATTGGTACTGCTCTAGTAAATCCCCTGTGGTAGATCTTCATTACTCCCGGAATCATGGTGTCCAGACATTAGACAATACCCAACTGAGATCAACACAATGTTTAACAAACTCTGGCAGAAGTTACTTCATTTTATACTTCATGTCACTCTTTATAAAGGCCAGGATCCTGTAGTTATTTTGACCAACCTGTACAGAAATGCTATGACACATCTCTGGAGCAGGTGGGACTTGAACCCAGACAATTGGGCCCAGAAGAAGGGACTCTACCACTGCGCCGCAAGAGCGCTTCCGGGTTCCACCATGTTCTTTTAACAGTCTCCTCAACTTGTCCTTTCAGCGCCAAAGATTTAAGCAAAGATCCCCCTGTTCCTATGTCCTCTTTAAAACTGTCCAGTTAGTTTATATTTTCTATAGTCATTTCCTCTATAACGTTGTAAATACATACATCATATTTAATTTCTTAAATGTTAATATTAATTATTCTGCAGAGATAATGGAGTTGTATTTGAGGTCTGTTTTTGGCTCACACTGAAATCCTGAAACTTTCAGCCAAAAGAAATACACACAGATCCAGGTCAAACTGAAAACTCCAAATTCTGAATCCCTGATTCAGGTCAGTTAACGAAACATTGCCCTCTGCTGGAGTTCAAGGCAATTTGTCTATTATTTTCAAGAAACAATACATCATAAATATCTAGCTGCAAATAACTATTATAATTGAGATAATAGGAACTGCAGATGCTGGAGAATCCAGGATAGCAAGGTGTAGAGCTGGATGAACACAGCAGGCCAAGCAGCATCTTAGGAATAGGAAAGCTGATGTTTCGGGCCTAGATAAATGAACTTGTCACAAAATAAGGAAAGGAGACTGATCTATGGTAAATTTTGAGATAAAACCCAAGTCCTTCAGGAAACCATTCCAAACATAAAAGTACTCTGATCTTTGTGCACTGAAAATGAAGCTGACATTTAGAGAAGTTAGTTAACTGTTGCAGTGAAATATTGATGTATTTTTGATAGTTTCGGCTTGTTCACGCATCCCAGACCAATTTCAGCCCAGTAAAAGGGGGTATTGCTTAGTGTTCTTGCTCCTCTTTTAAAGCAACCATTGTGTAAGTGTAATAAAGGGAAGTAATGATGTTGGCACATGTACATGTCCCTCCACCCTCCTACTGTCACTGAATAACACCTTGGCTCAAACAAAGAACAAGAACTTGGATGAGCTGTTTCATTCAAGCAGATAGATCTTCAAGATAGGAGGGGAATGGACAAGATCATCCAAGAGATCTCGAAGAAGTCAACTTCTTCATGAGAAATGGGCTGACAACACATTTCGGAAACAAAGGGCTAGTTTTTACAGTAATCCAAATGGTGTCTTGGGGATAAAGATACTGACACATCTGCAGCTGAAACTAGCCCAAAATCCCACATCTTTTGTTTTAGTGTGTTTATGTTACATTCTTCAAGTTACTGGTTGTATTTAGCAGTGAAGCAAGTTGTGAAATGTTCCATTCGGAGGTGATGAGTCCTGCCCCAAGAACAACTCTTTAGGCTCGGTTTTGATTGGATCTGTCTCTCTAGTGTTTTGTGACTGATGTTTAGATCTGTTCTTCCTAAACCTGTAAATTTAAAAAAAGTCTGGTAACATATTATATATTCAGTAAGGAACCTGTGCTTGCAAGCAATCATGATGTCAGTGTGCAGTGATTGAGTGAGGTGGAGGCAAGATCTGAGAGAAAACCTTTTCACATCAATTGTCAAATAGAAAAAATTTGGCAGGAGGTTCTGCTGAATCATTATACGTTATTGGCTGCAGCACTGCCATCAGTTCTGTGTGTAATTCCGTGTCAAGGCTGGGGGAGATTTACTGAAAATAGTTCCAGGTCTGAGGGACTTTGATTAAATGAAAAGACTCAAGAAACTGGGATTGTTCTTCTTGAAGCAGAGAATGTTGAGGACAGGTTCACTACCAATGAGAGACAAATGGAAGAAAGCATAGAGAATAGGAGTGGGTATAGGCCATTCAGCCCTTCGGGCCTGCTGCTCCATTCAATAGGGTCGTGGCTGATCATCCAACTCAGCCCCCTGTTTCCACTTTTTCCCCCCAACACCCTTTAATCCCTTTAGCCCTAAAAACTGTATCCACCTCCTTCTTGAAAGCATGCAATGTTTTTGCCTCAAACGCTTCCTCTGACTCAGAATTCCACCACTCTCTGGGTGAAGACATTTCTCCTACTCTCAATCCTAAAAGGATTACCTCATATCCTAGACTGCGACCCCAGTTCTAGCCTCCCTGATCATCGGGAACATGCTTCCTGTGTTAGCCGTGTCTCATCCCATTAAAACTTTAACCGTCTCTATGAGGTGCCCTTCATTTTTCTAAACTCCAATGAGTATAGTCCCAACCGGATCCAATCTCCCTTCATACATCAGTCCAACCATCCCTGGAAGGTTGTATTTGGGTCCCATCTGATCAGCAGAATTAAGAAAAAGAGGGACATTATTTTAAAATTAGAATCAGGCTGTTCAGGCCTGAAATCAGGAAAGACAATTTCAGCACAAAGGAAAGCAGAAATCTGGAGCTTTCTTCTCAAAATGTTCGCACCACTTGAGTTTCTATACACAGGTACGTACTGTTCAGGAAGGGTATCAGGAGATGAGGATCAACAGATGTGTAAATTGATTTGAAATCAGCAATGAATCATAAGGATAGCAGGGCAGGTGTGAGACCTGAATGCTCCATTTCCTGATTCTAATATCTTCCTGTTCACCTGGGCCACATGTAGGAATCAGCCCTACCATTAATGTGAATCTTAATTGACGTGAATGTTAATCTGAGGCCTATATACAATACCAACAAATGCTAAATAGTTTTCTGGTCATTATTTTTAATTAATTTCTTAGCAAAGGTCCATCACAGGCTGGGTCAACTCTTACTGCCCATCCCTAAGTGCCCTCCAGGGGCGATAGTGAGCTGCCTTATTGAACTGCTACAGTCCTCCTGCTTTGGGTTGACCCGCAATGCCCTTAGGAAGGGAATGCCAGGATTCTGACCCAGCGACACTGAAGGCATGGGCGATATATTTCCAAGTCAGGAGGGTGAGTGACTTGGAGGGGAACTTGCAGGGGGTGGTGTTCACATGTATCTGCTGCCCTTGTCCTTCTGGGTGGTGGATGTCATAGATTATGGAACAATGAGGACAAAAGTCAGAGCCATCCCTTCTAAGCGCTGTGCAATTCAAAGACGGTAAAAGCGTGAATAAAATGCAAGCATCAAAAATATTAGCTCAGTGCACCAGCTTTGTGAGCATGGCTTTACACGCAAAGATATGATCCAGATGCTACAATTAGAATTTTCATCCACAGAACCAGACACTATCAATATCAGATAATGACAGGAGAAATCTAACCAGGAATTCAAAGAAAATTCCTTCAGCCAGAGAGTGATGAGAATGCATACGACAATAAATCAGAATGTGGGACATGATCTCACAGGGAATAGTTGAGGTGAATAAATTTTGAGATGTTAAAAGTATCAAGGGATGATGGAAAGCAAGAGAGGGCATGGTAGTGAGATAGAGAATGAGCCATAATCACACGGAGAGGCAGAGCAGCCCCGAAGGGCCAAATGGCCTACTCTTGCTCCTATTTTCTAAAAGTCTATGACTAATGTAGATATATTCAAGGGGAAACTAGCTATTGATATGGGGTAGAATGCAGAAAAAAGGTATATTGATAGGGTGGGATAAAGGGTGAAAAGGAGGTCATATAGCATGCAAACACTACTTCTGACAAGGACCTACATATGTGCTGCAAATCTTGTGTAATTCTACAACTTTTCTCTTTGTACAATTAAATAAAGCAAGGGATTGCCATGCTTTAGATGTTGAAGACTGGGCAGTCAATAAATACCTCATGTAGATCAAGTACGAGACAATCAGCAGGCCCACGGCAGCAAGGAATGTTAGAGCCACTGTCAATGCCACATCTTGTTTGCTCATTGGCTGCTGGACCAGTTCGAAGTGCATGCACCTAGCACCACTGTATCCTTTTGTGCACCTGAAGGAGTAAAATTGTAGAATTAACTACAAGGTCTTCCTCACACCCACCACCAACTCACCAGAGAAATCCTTGGTTCCATTCCTCAGTACTAATGCAGATGGGTGCAGTTAATTCCTGGTTCATCTTGCTTCTATGTGCATAAGCGTCTTGTGCCTCTAGAGGTATTTTAACACAATAAGTGCAAAATCGGAAATCTTGGGACCATTCCCATGGAGCTTTGTGAATGGCTAGTTAAAATTTTTGCAACAAGCCTCACTCTAGTTCCGAGGAAATGTTGAAAGTGACCAGTATTTTGAAACAGTCAAATGTGACAACCTCTTTGGATTCTCTATTCCCTGAATATTACAATTTTTACACGGCTGGGTTATATAGTGCCAACTGTTTGCATATAGAGAGGATTTTATTCCAAATTCAGGCGACATGGATGGAAATGAGAAGCATCCCAGGGGTTTAGTGCGGCTTATGTTGCACGACATCTGCTTTCAAAACATGCTTATACAGGATCGGTACAAATTACAGATCCCGCAGTCTCCAACTTTTCTCACTTCACCAGGTTATGAAATGCTGGCTCAGAGAAGGCTGGATTTGTGAAACTCAGGAATCTTCAAAGTGCACGGCTTGAGCACATTTGTGATTCCCATCAGTGGGTGGAGAGACTTTCTGGAAACTTTAGGTATGTCACAGTCCTGTATGTGTCTAAGACAGCATCCTGTTAGACAAGAACAGAGGTTATGAATTTCAATCTAAGATTGTCATGTGTCTGTCTACCCTGTTTCAGTTGTGTCACATTCTTACGCTACTTCACCTGAAGGTGACCCTTTGTGTTGCCTGCCTCTGGGGAATGCTGCAGAGTATGAAGGAGTGTTGTTGAATAAAACAATGTTGTTGCTGGGAAACACTTGGTATTGGTGCATTGGGCATTAAGATCACCAAAATGCCAGTCTATGACTGACCTGCCTCTCGGTTGTCATTTTAACGCAGAAACATAGAAGATAGGTGCAGGAGTAGGCTGTCAGCCCCTCGAGCCTGCACCCCCATTTAATATGATCATGGCTGATCTTGCAATCCCAGTATCCCATTCCCGCCCTCTCCCTGTACCCCTTGATCCCTTTAGCCACAAGGGCCATGTCCAGCTCCCTCCTGAATATATTTAATGAACTGGCCCCAACAGCTTCCTGTGGGAGAGAATTCCACAGGTTCACAACTTCCTGAGTAAAGGGGCCTTCCCTTATCTCAGTCCTGATTGGTCTAACCCTTCTTCTTAGGCTGTGACCCCTTGTTCTGGAATTCCATAGCACTGGGAATGGTCTTCCTGCATCCAGCCTGTCCAACCTCATGAGGATTTTATGTGTTTCAATGAAATCCTCCCTCATTCTACTAAATTCCAGCGAGTACAAGCCCAATGGATCCAATCTTTCTCAATATGCTGGTTCTGCCATCCCAGGAATCAGTCTGGTGATTCGCAGGACTCCCTCAACAGCAGGAGTGTCCTTCCCCAGACCAGGAGACCAAAACCGCACACAATACTCAAGGTGTGGCCTCATCAAGGTCTAAAGTATTAACTTTGCTGATTTGAATTTTTCCCCTCCCATGTGTTTCACAGCAGCTGCACATACCATTCAGCACGAGTGAGTAATCGCTGAGAGGAATTAGACACATTCATTGTGCTTCACAGTTCCTCACCTGCAGTAGTGTATGTTTTCGTGTGGAATGTACACACAGTCTCCATTAAGACAATAATTTTCCATGGAGAGAGGACACTTTGATTGCTTCACCTCAGGGGTTGGAGAAGCTGGAACTGGCGCCTCTGTGATAAAGAATAAGCTTTAATGACATAGCAAAGTTAAAATAAAATATCCTTAATATCTGAAATTACATTAGAGGTTTAAAACATGGACTTAAGGAAAAAGTCAAAGCAAAACACAAGCATCATTAAACTACCGAGATACTTTTTATTTCCACCTAGCGGGTCTGAAATTGTAACAAAATCCTCTTTTTCTTTAATGCAATTTGTCCTGTTTAAGCCAGCAGTCTATAAAAAAATTTCAATATTCAAGCAACAGAGAGTTTGGAGGCGTTGCTGCATTTGACTATTCCAAAATAGTACTTACATTCAATATTGCCAAGAAACAAGCATGGGCTTGTTGCACAGATTTCAATAGGTCACTCAAACCAGTTCAGGGAGGCAGTTGAAGTCAGAGACCGTAAGGCAGTGTGTAAAGGAGAGAGAGAGAGAGAGAGAGAGAGAGAGAGAGAGACGGAGACGTAGTCCATAGTAATCAGTGCTACTGTTGCACTGTTGAGAAGGGGCTGAACTACACCATTCCTGTGTGTTCGGGTTCTGGAAAATGCCCCAAGGAAGTTCTGGGACTGAATTGGTACAGCCCAGCAAGATTAAAGCTCAGGAAAAACATCCAGGGGCTTTGTGTCACCCATTGGTGACACCAATTGCCTGTGAAGACCTGGCGTTGTACGCGTGAGCAAGGGCTGGGGGGCAATTTCTGAATCCAAGGAAACACTGATCGTAGAAAAGAAGGTGAAATTCCAGAATATGAGCAGTCATTTAAGCAGATGTTGACGGAGTGGATCCTGAGGAACTTTCAAGGCCAGGAGATCGAAAACAAAGAATCATGGTTCCTTGTGAAGGTTTTAATTAGGTTTGGTGCCACATAATGTCACTGACACCTGCGAGCTGCTGGGAAATCCATAGGATCTTTCTTGACGCTCTTGACAATCTGATGTGCTCCGTCACAGTGAGTTACCTCTGGTTATTTGTGGATGTTACAGCACACGTTGTGTGTATAGATATTACTATTATAACATTGTATTGTAAAATTTAGTGTTGCTTATTCCAAACCATGAACCTTTTCATAAGTACGGGGATTTCGTACTTTGTCCACTTTAAAGAAACATAACTGGTATGTCAACAGATGGGGATATAAATTCTTTTTAATTCATTCATTCATGGGATTTGGGCAACGCTGGCTTGGCTAGCATTTATTGCCCATCCCTAAGTGCCCAAAAGGAAGTTAAGTATCAACTACATTGCAGTCAGCCTGGAGTCACATGTAGGCCAGACCAGGTAAGGATGGCAATTTCCTTCCCTAAAGGGCATTCATGAACCAGATGGGCTTTTCTTAACAATTGGCGATGGTTTCATGGTCATCATTAGACTATTAATTCCAGACTTTTATTGAATTCAAATTCCATCATCTGCCTGGGTCCCCAGAACATTCCCTGAGTCTCTGGGTTAACAGCCTAGCAATAAACCACTAGGCCATCACCTCATCTGGTCCAAAATTACAACAGAAATGCAGCAGGAGGTGGCATAGAGCAGGCTCCCACACCTTGGAAGAGGTAATGTTAAATGATTTGATTTACTGAGGGATTGTTATTAGCAGGGACACTAGGAAGAATTCCCTGTTCTTCTTCAAACACAAAGACTATGGGCTCTAAAGCAGGCTCCTAGGGCCCACATCAAGTGTGCCATCCCAAACACAGCACACCCTACAATCAAACAAAGAACTGCAGATGCTGGAAATCTGAAATAAAAACAAAGTGCTGGGGAAACTCAGCAGGTCCGGCAGCATCTGTAGAGGGAGAAACAGAGTTAATGTTTCAAGCCCCAGTGACTGTTCTTCAGAACTGAAGAGAGAGACAGCCAATCAGATAGAGCACATGTTTGCAATGGATCCTTCTCTCAAACTAACCTGCATGGAGACAAATTGGATACGGAACAAAGTGTAAATAGGTGGCAATAGAAGTACTTTACCTGTGTTGTTGCATTGACCAGTCAGCTGTCCGGGAGCACATCTTGGAATGACTGTTCCAGCATCACACAAGTGATACAGACAAAACACTGTTGACAAAAAAATAGACAAGATTTGTCAAGATCAAGGGTGACTAGGTGAACTTATTTTGAGATTATCCCAGATTGTTTCTTTCTGAATTACACAGTCCAGACAGTGGCCATTCGGCCCATTGTGCCTGTCTCAAACCTTTCAAACATCTCCTCAACATTCCCACACTCAAATCCTCCCTTTCTATCCTTTCCCAGCAATTATTCCATTTCCCTTCTGAAAGTTATTACTGAATCTCCTCCCTGTCAGGCAGCAGGTTCCCGGCTACAGTAACTGACCGCATTAAAATAATTCTCCTTGCTCCCCTACTCCAGTTCATTTGCCAAGTCAACAAAACACTACGGGGCCTGAACCCACCGTGAACTTTCTCAGGTTTGGCGGAGCAGCATTTCGAGGCAAGGCTGAAAGCACGCTCCCACGACAGACATAAGATTTGAAAGTTACTAAACAATCAGAATTGCCTGAGGTGACAGTCCCAGCTCTGTGCTGACGTGATATAAACTATTTGCATACTAACAGGCTGTGTACGTTTGGCTGAAAATGATTAAGCCCTTGAGATAATAAGATCTTCGAGTTTCTAAAACACATCAGTTGCAGGAGAAAGTCAGGCATCTCAATGTTGGTTAATTCCAGTACACCCTTTCAGCTTGCTCAACTTCTAGGAAATATCCTTTCATCTTTCACTCAAAAACTGCACTTCATTAAATCTGACTGACGAGAGGGTGAAGTCAAAATGGTTATGCTTGCAGAGCTCAGCTCCCAGTGAAACAAATCATGATTGGAAATTCATTTTCCTTTTCAGATCCCCAATGGCTTCCCCTATCTCTGTCAGCCCCGCCAGCCCCTACACCCCCTCCCTATCTCTGTCACCCCCTCAATACCCCTACACCCCCTCCCTGTCTCTGTCACCCCCTCCAGCCCCCTACACCCCCTCCCTGTCTCTGTAATCCCCTCCAGCCCCTCCACCCTTCCCTATCTCTGTAACCCCCTCCAGCCCCTACATTCCCTCCCTATCTCTGTAACCCCCTCCAGACCCCTACATTCCCTCCCTATCTCTGTAACCCCCTCCAGACCCCTACACCCGCTCCCTATCTCTGTCACCCCCTCCAGCCCCCTACACCCCCTCCCTGTCTCTGTCACCCCCTCAAGCCCACTTCACCCCCTCCCTGTCTCTGTCACCCCCTCCAGCCCCCTTCACCCCCTCCCTGTCTCTGTCACCCCCTCCAGCCCCTACACCCCCTCCCTGTCTCTGTCACCCCCTCAAGCCCCCTACACCCCCTCCCTGTCTCTGTCACCCCCTCCAGCCCCTACACCCCCTCCCTATCTCTGTCACCCCCTCCAGCCCCCTACACCTCCTCCCTATCTCTGTCACCCCCTCCAGCCCCTACACCCCCTCCCTGTCTCTGTCACCTCCTCCAGACTCGACGATCCACATGTGCATCAACAGTATTAAATAGCGCAACTGTGTGCATGCACGCTGGGATTTCAACCACTCACCTACCCCACCTCTCTTCCTTCTATCAGACTCTGCTTAAAATACCCACTTCTGCCATTCTTCTGGCAACTGCACTAACAGCTTTTCCTAAAGCTCAGATTCAAAATGTGCTTTACAATGTTTCATTGTATGTTTTAATAAAGTCACAAATAGGTGTTCTTATTGTGAGACCCTCCGACAGTGTCACACTCCCTCAGCAACGACCCTCCGACAGTGCGGCGCCCCCTCTGGCACTGACCCTCCGACAGTGCGGCACCCGCTCCGGCACTGACCCTCCGACAGTGCGGCGCCCGCTCCGGCACTGACCCTCCGACAGTGCGGCGCCCCCTCCGGCACTGACCCTCCGACAGTGCGGCGCCCCCTCCGGCACTGACCCTCCGACAGTGCGGCGCTCCCTCCGGCACTGACCCTCCGACAGTGCGGCGCTCCCTCCGGCACTGACCCTCCGACAGTGCGGCGCCCCCTCCGGCACTGACCCTCCGACAGTGCGGCGCTCCCTCCGGCACTGACCCTCCGACAGTGCGGCGCTCCCTCAGCACTGACCCTCCGACAGTGCGGCGCCCCCTCAGCACTGACCCTCCGACAGTGCGGCGCCCCCTCCGGCACTGACCCTCCGACAGTGCGGCGCTCCCTCGGCATTGCAATGGGACTATCAGGCTGAAACGTTTAAAATTGTGTGGTAATGTGAATCTTTAACCCCTCCCCCCCCTCATTTCCGGTAAGATGGAGACCCAGAGCTCCCCTTGTCAGGGGACAGTTGCAGGTTTACATTGCTCAGCCTTTTTGAAAATTTCTGTCTGCCATCACCCTGCATAACCAAATTGTAATTTTCACATCCCACAAGCTTTTTGCAGTCATTTGCTGGGTTCTGTCACAATTTAGATGGATATTCAGTGAAACCAGTATGTGGTTACCTTCCAGCACCAACTCTTTACTGGATAGTGTGGCGAGGAAATAGCTCCTCAGCTGTGGGTAGCTTCAGGATTCGGCATTTATGCCTCTGTAGCTACTGAGCTAGCCAGCACTCAGCGTTAAGGTTCCACCAGGTGAGGCCATTCACCAGTCGGCGATACCCTGAGACCTGGAGTGAATGTCTGTCAATGAGAACTGCTCTCATGCTGCAGTGAGGGAACAGTCCAGCCAACTGGGCTTTGCCAGATTTTAGATTTCACATGAGCCTCCTTTCTCTTACCCAATCAGTCTAACGCTTACTGCCTTCTATGGCTGTCCATTGAACGAAGGGTTAAATTCTACAATGCCTGGGATTGACAGCCTAATCCATGGAATGTGATCAACAATAATCCCAACCTTTTCTGCTCAACCTGTCAATACACACGGCTGGAGAATGTGAGATTGAATTTTGGTCTGATAGCTCAGGCAGGAATACCACCATTGCACAAGAACAGCCCTTCTAAGCACTATCATTTTCAACCTTACACATGTTTCCTGAATCAACCTGTTCAGGAGGAGGGCAGACTTGAACCTGGCTCTCCTAGTTTAGGGGTAGGAACACTGCCAGTGTGCCACAGAAGTCCTTCTTGCCCACTTATGTTATAATCATTAACTCTCAATTGCTTGTGTTCAGTTCAGATCTGAGCCCGTTGTTGTGTTGTTTGTTGAAGGTTGTAAATGTTTCACCATGGGTGCGGCTCTGCATTCCACAAACACCTTGCTGAAACAAAAATGCAGCATTTTTCCCTTCACATCTTACAAGTAGCAACAAAACTGTTGCATAGAGCGTGGTCAACAAAGGCTTGGGAGTTTCATTCTTGCCTTCTAATGCCCTGCTCTGGGATTTTCTTGTTTTTTATTCTTGCCTGAGATTTGGCCCAGCTGATGTTTGTCCATCCCTAATTTCCCCATTGAACTGAGTGTCTCGCTCAGCCATTTCAGAGGGCAGTTAGGAGATAACCACATGGCAGTGGGTCTGGATTCATGCAGTGAGATTGGTTCAGCTCAGTTGGCTGGATGGTTGGTTTGCAAAAACAGTGTAATGCTAACAGCGTGGGTTCAATTTCCATCACCAGCTGAGGTTGCCATGAAGGACTCTCCTTCTCAATCTCCCCCCTCGCCTGAAGCATGGTGACCTTCGGGTTAAACCACCACCCGTTGTCTCCTTCTCCTGAGAGAACAGCCCTATAGTCAAGTGAAACTCACACAGATCAGGTAAAGTGGCAGATTCCTTTCCTCGAGGACATTCGTGACCCACTTGGGTTTTGACAACTATCAATGATAGGTTCAGGGTCACAGTTACTGAAGTTATGGTCCAGATTTGATTAATACTGTGCTGATCCATGGTTCTCTGGGTTACTAGCTCAATGACATTACCATGACACATCATCTCACTATTTCCTATTGAATGTTAGCTTGACACTATCCCCGAACTTACACTGATTAGCATTCACCTCAGTTGCTTTTATCAATCACCTTAAAACCATGACCTCTGGCTTCCAACCCTCTGAAAGCAGTCTGTCCCCATCAAAATCTTTCATGACTTTGAGCACTCTATTAAATTTCCTCTTAACCTTCTCCGCCTGAAGCAGCAAAGCATTGTTTCTCCAGTCACTCAGTGGAACTGAAGTCACTTACGTCTGGGACCAATGAAGTAAAAGTAGGAATTGGAGGAGGCCACCAGCCAATAAGAGATTGCAAAGGGCATCAGCCAATGGGGGTTTGATGCTGACACCAACCAATGAGGAATTAGGAAAGGTAACAAGCCAGTGGGGGAATTGGGGATGATACTGGGAAATGGGCAAACTGAGAAGGGTACCAGCCAATGGGGGTTTGGGAAGACGAGCTGCTGGTACGCACAGAATACAAACACCCATGTACTTCAAAACTCAGTGTCTCAAAGCCAACGGAAAACTCCAATCAAATGTCAACAGTCTTTCACCAGAATTGGAAGCAAGAGAAGGAGATGTGGTGAACAAAAAAAGAATGTCCATGATAGACCAGGATCAGTTATCATGAAGGACAGACGGGCCTGGGAATGGAACAAGATGGGTTTGGAGGAGGTGGAAATAGCAAGTGCAGGTTAAAAAAAAAGAGTGGTGATTATGATCGGACATTGTTGCACTCAGTGTTCGATCTGGAAGTTGTTAAATTGAAACAGGAGTAGCTGCTGCTCTGGTTTAGATGGAGGATATAGATCAGGGGTTTTGCAATTGGATGGAACAAATAGATTTTGCAATTGACTGAATAAATGAGTCATGCAACTGAATGGCAACGTAACTGATGGAGGCTTCTATTTAAGGCTAAGTAGCTCACACCAGGTACACATTGCTGTGCAAAATGCTTCATAAATCTAAAAGAAAACAATCTTGAGTCCAGAGAGATCTGAAGAAAGATCTGGATGGAACAGTAAACGTAGCAATAGCAGTGCTAACACAAAGCAGTCAAGAGCTGCAGGTATGAATAGAGTTCAGGAATATTTGGCCCAGTTCACCAGAAGTCATTGAGGGGTTTGGCAGCACATGGGACAAAGCAGAGCTAGAACATTGTAAGCAAAGTTGATCACCATTTCACAAGGTAATGTACACATATTGAAGAGAGAGTGGAAAAAACATTAATCCTCATGGTAAAATGACTAGGTTATGGGGAAAAGATCTCAAAACTACTCTCTCAAAGGAAGGTAGCTAAGGGGAGCACTTATCAGCATTTACAAAATATGAAATAAGATAAACAATATTATTTCAAATGAATTGAAAGCATGAAGTGACAAAGGTCATCCACTTGAAACATTAGCTCTCTCCCTGTCTGCAAAACGTCCTCCTCTCCACAGACACTGCCTCCCTGCTGGGTATTTCAACATTTTTTGGGGCTTTTTGTTGTGGTTGAGATTTCCAATATGTGCAATATTCTGATTTTGCATTGAAGCAGCTATGAAATTGCATTTAACTAGCACCTTCCACAACTTCAGGATGTCCCAAAGTGCGGAGAGTAAAGCTGATCATTTTTGTGGTGAATTTAAGCCTTGCCTTTTCAGCGTTCCTGTCACTATTAAGTCCCTCATTTTAGTAGTGCTGGAAACTTGAAATCTGAAACAATGTAAGAAAATGATTATGGGGGGAAAAAAAAAGCAAAAATTCAAATTGAAGTAAATTATTGATGCAACAACAACAATTCACATTTAAATAGCTCATTTAATGCCGTAAAATATCCACAGTCATTGAACAGGGGAATTTTCAGGCTAAAAAAAAAGATATAAACCACAGGAAGAACATTAGGACAGGTGACCAAATGTAAAACAAAGACATTCACAGGAGCAACTTGAAGAAAGAGAGTGAAGGTGAGAGCCGGAGGTGTTTAGGGAGGGAATTGTGGATCTTAAACAGCTCAGACATCTGAAGGAAATTGAGGTGCTACAAATTATAAGGAGAGTCTGGGACATTTCTTTTTCGCTGAAATGTAAGAGGTTGAGAGGTGACCTTATAGATCATAGAATCCCGACAGTGTGGAAACAGGCCCTTCAGCCCAACAAGTCTACGCTGATCTCAGAGCATCCCACCCAGACCCATCCCTCTATAACCCACCTAATCTACACACCCCTGAACACTATGGGCAATTTAGCATGGCCAAACTGCTCCTGAGATGCTGCTTGGCCTGCTGTGTTCATCCAGCTCCTTACTTTATTATCTTGGATTCTCCAGCATCTGCAGTTCCCATTATCTCTCTGCCTACCCTGCACATCTTTGGGCTGTGTCATGAGAAGTCTTCCACATTGAATGTCATTCCTTGACTCATAAACTAAAAGCCACTGGATTCCTTGGTTTAACATACACAGCACCTACATTACTTCTTTGCTTTGGAGCATGAGGACAGTGGCCTCCAGGGAATACATACATACCACTGGCACATGCTTATAAAATAGTGAGGGGCATTGATAAGATGAATAACAGATGTCATTTCCCTGGGGTGGGGGTTTCAAGATTAGGGGCATATTGTTAAGGTGAGGGGAGAAAAGATTTAAAAATGACACAAGGCACGATTCTTGTTTATGCAGAGGGTGGTTCATGTGTGGAATGAACTGCCAGAGGAACTGGTGAGAGTGGGTACAGTTACCATGTTTAAAAGACATTTGGATAAGTCCATGAATAGGAAATGTTTGGAGGGATCATGGGATAAACGCAGGCAGATTTGGGATTATGGACGGCATGGACAGGTTCGACCGAAGGGTCTGCTTCCATGCTGTTTGACTCTGTGACACTAAGAGCCAGAATTAGAGGAAGGTAACCAGCATCTGCAGTTCCCATCATCTTTAATCCCGAGGGAATTGTGCACTGTTGGAGATGCTATCTTTTGAATAAGTCAGTGCACCGTGGATGTGCCTGCTGTCTGGGATGAACGTTCAAAATGCTGGGGGCTATTGCAGGGAGGGGGGAATATAGTCAGCACATCTATCCCTGACCCACCATCGCCAAATCCGACCCAGCCCCTGATCACATTCACGCTGTGGGAGCTTACTGCGCACAAATCGGTTGCTGCGTTTGGAACTCTCCAGTTGCAACAATACTTTCAAAGACCTTCCTTGTCAAGGGTCCAGAGAGGCGCTAGATAAATGCAAAGACTTCCCCCCCCCCCCTATTTCTCTGTGACAGCAGAGGGGATTATAAACTTTAAACTCTGGATTACATGAACATGCCCCCCTCAGTCTTCTCCCGGGCGAATATATCCGCGTTTATGGTGGGGCTGCGCCAAACAGACACGGGATCGCCCGAAATTGTGAAATGTGAGATAGAGATGGATCCTAACCGTCCGGCGACCCCCTCCCTCCCCAACCGACAGGGATCCCCTCTCCAGAGAATACCTTCTTATGGAAACCCTTTCGTTATTCTGGTTTAGAATTTTCTTTTTAAATGGCGAGGGAAATGGAAAGCGATTCGGGCCGGGACCTCTCCCTCACAATGCCAAACATGCCTCCATCCAGCAGCCTAGCCCTCTCCCCCAGCCACAGAGTGGGCAGAGAGAGAGCCCCATTCCCCCAGGGAACACCAGGCAGTCCATGCCAGCCCGTACCAACCCAGCCCCCCTCACACAGCCCACTCTCAGCCCTTACCTGGGAGAAGGAGCATGCTGGTGGCCATGGGCAGGAGGAGAGACGCAGACAGTGCTAGGTTCCTGAAGCACTACACTACACAGGGAGAGTACCTGGCCCGGGTGCAGTCCTCCCTGCCCTGCCCACTTTTATTTGCCAGGTATTTGCATGCAGATAGTTAACGCCGGAAATTGCTACATCGGTAAACATTCTGAGTGTAATCTTCATGTCTGTACTATGGAAATTGCTTATTTCCTTCACGTGTGCCAAACAAACAGCGTGCACCTTACTCGGGAATGGTAAAGCCTAAACATTGCTGGACTTCTGACGTGGGGACCGAACTCGCAGCCAGGATTGCTCACGGAATTACCCGGAGCTGCTCGTCAAACCTAGTCCCGTTTGGCCCATATCCCTCTAAACCCTTCAAAAACCACGTCCAGCGCATCAAGCCGTACATGTTCAAACCGAAGAAAACACAGCCGACTCTGAAAGGATTTACTTCCGATGTGCAAAACAGAAACAAACCAACTGAATACGGTTGTATTCACGTAGCCATCGTGTGGGAGTGTGGGGAACAAGGTCAGAAATCACACCACACCAGGTCAGAGTCCGAGAGGTTTATTTGAAAACACAAGCTTTGGTAACCTCGCTCCTTCCTCAGGTGTTAGTGAGAGACCAAGTACCAGACACAGAATTTATAAGAGATAATGGGAACTGCAGATGCTGGAGAATCCAAGATAATAAACTGTGAGGCTGGATGAACACAGCAGGCCAAGCAGCATCTCAGGAGCACAAAAGCTGACGTTTCGGGCCATCAGAGACCTGATGAAGGGTCTAGGCCGGAAACGTCAGCTTTTGTGCTCCTGAGATGCTGCTGGGCCTGCTGTGTTCATCCAGCCTCACATTTTATTATCACAGAATTTATAAGCACAGGATCAAAGGCTCTCTCTCTCTGGACCATGGCTTGAGAGGAATTTGGGGATTTGCATATACATGTTAATCAGTTAAACTTTCTAACTGATTAAAGATTTAACAGCATCTTAGGTTTGCTTAGTACATCCTCATCAGTGATGTCACCCTTATAAATGTTATGTCTGATGCTCTCTCTCTCATTAACACCTGAAGAAGGACTGAAGCTCCAAAAGCTACTGTTTACACATAAACCAATTGGACAATAGCCTGGTCTGGTGTGATTTCTGACCATATTTATATAGCGCCTTTACTGCAGCAAAGCATTTCACAGGATTCATTCAGCCATTATTAGGGCAGGTGACAAAAACATTAGCTCTGTGGATTGAGAAGTTACTGGAGGGAATTCCATAGCCACAAAGGTCAAAGATCTGCACAGCACAAAAACAGACTCTTGGGTCCAACTCATCCCTGCTGACCAGATATCCTAAATTAACCTAGTCCAGTTTGGCCCATATCCCTGTAAACCCTTCCTATTCATATACCCATCCAGATGCCTTTTAAATGTTGTAATTGTACCAGCCTTCACCACTTCCTCTGGCAGCTCATTCCATACACACACCACCCTCTGCATGAAAAAGTTGCCTCCTAGGTCCCACTTATCATCTTTCCCCTCTCACCTTAAATCTTTCCCATCTAGCTTTGGGTTCTCCCACCCTGGGGAAAAGACCTTGGCTGTTCACCATGTCTATGCCCCTCTCGATTTTATAAACTTCTATAAGGTCATCCCTCAGCCTCCGATACTCCAGGGAAAATAACGCCAGCCTATCCAGCCTCTCCCTGTAGCTCAAACCCTCCAACCCTGGCAACATCCTTGAAAATCTTTTCTGAACCATTTCAAGTTTCACAACATCCTTCCTATAGCACGGAGACCAGAATTTCATGCAATACTTTAAAAAGTGGCCTAACCAATGTCCTGTACAGCTGCAATACGACCTCCCAATTCCTATACTCAACGCACTGACCAATAAAGGCACATAACTTCTTTACTGTTCTACCTGGAACTCCACTTTCCAGGAACTTTGAACCTGCACTCTAAGGTCTCTGTTAGGCAGCACTCCGCAGGACCATACAATTAAGCGTATAAGTCTGGCCCTAGGCTTAGGGACCAGGCCACCGAAGGAACATCTATCAACGGGGGAGTGCTGACATTAAGAAGCTTAAGTAGATCTAAAGGAGTATAGGGTGTAGACAGCTGTGGAACCAGAGGAGGTGACAGAGACAGGGAGGGGGTGTAGGGGCTGGAGGAGGTGACCGAGACAGGGAGGGGGTGTAGGGGCTGGAGGAGGTGACAGAGACAAGGAGGGGGTGTAGGGGCTGGAGGAGGTGACAGAGATAGGGAGGGGGTGTAGGGGCTAGAGGAGGTGACAGAGACAGGGAGGGGGTGTAGGGGCTGGAGGAGGTGACAGAGACAGGGAAGGGGTGCAGGGGCTGGAGTAAGTGACTGAGATGGGGAGGGTGTGTAGGGGCTGGAGGAGGTGACAGAGATAGGGATGGGGTGTCGGGGCTGGAGGGGGTGACAGAGATAGGGAGGGGGTGTAGGGGCTGGAGGAAGTGGCTGAGATGGGGAGGGTGTGTAGGGGCTGGACGAGGTTACAGAGATAGGGAGGGGGTGTAGGGGCTGGAGGAGGTGACAGAGATAGGGAGGGGGTGTAGGGGCTGGAGGAGGTGACAGAGATAGGGAGAATGAGAATTTTGAAGTCTTGACTCTGCTACATGCTGAGTCCATATTAAGCAGCATAGAAGAGAGTGAAGAGGTTCCTTATTCCAAATGGATGTTTACAGATTTCATTCTCGCCAAGCTATTAATCATGCCTGTAAAAGAAAACATTTTCTGCTCCTTTGTGATGAATATCCTCAGACTTTGAGTGAAATGAATATTTTTTTCACAAGAAATAATTCTGGTGAGTGTGTATCTCAGTGTTTGTAACCTTTCCCCTAAACGTCCATGTATAATATGTTCTGAGCCATAGCATGGCCCTTCCCCTGTGAGCCAGGACAGTGTGTGTTGCCTGATTGGTGTGTCACTGGCCAGGGCTCTGTCTCTCCTCAGCTCAGTCCCACTCCAGGGACCTGGGCAGCCAATTGAAGCGGAGACTTTGTGCCGAACTGAGGGGGCTTTGTACTGGTTAGCACTTTTGTCTTTTACGCCTGTTAAGTACCACCCTGTTCTCTAGAAGAACCCTCCTCCCTGCCATTTCAGTGAACCCCCTCCCCAATCTGGTGAGGCTTGCCATAAGGCTGCAGTGCTGTGAGTGGACCACGGGTCTCGGCCACCCACCCAGCCACTTTGGATCCTGCCTCAGGTAAACCAGCTGAGCTGGTCTCTCTGCTGGGCTCTGTCTCTGTGGGAGAGAATTCTAAAATTGCCACCACCACACTTTACTCGCAAACACGTTTTCTCATTTCGTCCCTGAAAGCTCTAACTCCAGTGTGTCAGTGAATTTTCTTGTCCCCAGACTCTTCCACCAGAGGAAATGTTTTTTCTCTATACGTCCCATCCATTTCCCTAACATCTTTCTTTTAATCAATTATGGGATGCGGGTATCACTGGCTGGCCAGCATTTGTTGTTCATCCCTAGTTGACCCTTGGGAAGACGGTGGCGAGCTGCCTTTTTGAACCTCTTCAGTTCTTGGAGTATACCCCCAGAGAACACACAATGCTGTTGAGGAAGACTTTGCAAGTCTTGACCCAATGATGGTGAAGGAACAGTGACATAGTTCGCGTTCCTTCAGGATCACTGGGTCAAGTCCTGGAATTCCTTCCTTAAGGGCAGTGTGGGTCAACCCACAGCACATGGACTGCAATGGTTCAAGAAGGCAGTACACCCCCACCTTCTCAAAGGGGAAGGGTAATAAATGCTGGGGCCAGCCAATGACACCCACATCAAAATTTACAGCACTTGCCAAATGGTTTACATTGAACAAAGAATAAGTTAAAGGGTTAATGGAATGTTCGCATTTATCCCAATTGAGCTGTTTTAGAGATTGGAAGTTCTCTTGCATTTATTCCATACTCCAGCTGTGTTCAGTTTTGTGTGCTCTGAGCTCTGTTTCTTGGGGAGGGTGTTCCAGGGAGTGCAGCACAGATTGGCAGCTGGGGCTAAAAGGGTCAAGTTGTGAGGGCAGGTTATTGTGTGCTATCCTGTTAAACCCAGGGAGATTCAAGGATTTGAGAAAAAGAAGCTGTCTCATCTGATGGGAGATCCCAGAACAAGGGACAAAGCCTTCAGACCCAAACCAGCCAACTCAGGGGTGATGTCCGGAAGACCTTGCTCACACAAATGAGAACAGAAATCTGGAACTCTCTCCCCATTTAACCTGAAGATCAATAACCACATGGTGGAGAAACTCAGCGGGACTGGCAGCAGCTGTGGTGAGAGAAACGGACTTAATGTTTTGAGTCCAGTGACCCTTCTTCAAAACTGATCACATCTGGGCAACAGTAATATTTACCCTGAGTACAGGGGTTGGGGGTTGGGGGCAAGTGGGTATGTAGTTGGTGACAGAGGCCAGAGAGACAGAGACAGAAAGACAAAGAAAAGTAGGCAGACAAAGTGACTGTTGATGGTAAGCCAGGGAAGCTGAGAAGCTGGAAGCACATGATGGAGGTAGAGATTGAGCACGAGCACTGACCGAGAATAAGCTACTTCTGTGCAGTACATTCTACACAAAGAGTTCCCTCTTATCTCAGATAAATTCAAAACAGACAAGAGACATTTCTAGGTGTAGGTTTTTTTTGTCACGTAGATTGGAAGTGTGGACGAATCTGTATATTTCCTTTGTAATGATAAGAAATGAGAAACAAAACACAACAAGGAGCAGCAGGAACATCAACAGGAAACACACGGGATAATGTTATAGTGGCTGTATATAGTGACTGATCACATCATCACCACCTTCTCTGGAATCCCCTCGGGTTGGGGGGGGTGGGGGGGTGACGATAACCTGCTTCCACAGTGGGGTTGGGGGGTTTTGTTGTGGTGGAATGGACCACTTGTGGAGTGGCAGACAGCCCCTGGGGGTTTGGGCAGGTTGGTTACAGATGGTGTTTGAGAGGGTGGGGGAGTGATCACTCTTCCGTCCACTCTTTCTGCTGATTGGCCCCTGCCTCCGCGTGATCCACTCACTGATTGGATGCTGCAACTTGTCCAGTTTGTGGGTTTTAGGGTCAGTCCCTCCCATGTGTTGGAGCTGTTTCTTCCACTGGACCCTTTTTGGGAAATACAGGAGGTTGCACATGACGTTTGGCATTCCCACTCCTCCAGAAGAACCTTTCTTCCGAATCCTCAATGACTGGATTCTTATGGAGTTGCTCCATATTGTTGTCTTGCTCCTTAGCATGTTCAATCTACAAACGTGGACCTGGCCAGGGTGACTCAGTGGAGGAATGCCGGCCTATAACTCAGGAGACTTTGGGTTCAAGTCCCCTACAAGGCTTTAGCCAGAACCTAAGCTGGAACTCCAGTGAAATAGCGTCCCTTAGCTCCTGGTCCTAATGACCCTGTCAGATGAGCATAAAAGATCCCACGGCACTATTTTGAGGGAGAGTAGAGAAGTTCTTCCTAGCCTCTTGACCAATAACTATCTCCCCAACAAATACTCAAAACAAATGACCTCGCTGTTTATTATCTTTCAGTTTGTGGGATCTTGCTGTGCTTAGATTGGGCAGCTGCATTTCTGGCATAACAATAGTGACTACACTTCCAAAAGCACTTCAGTGGCTGTGATTGTGAAAGATGCAATGCAAAGGCAGATCTATTTTTGTTTCAATTTAATTCCCTGTGAGCAGATTAACCCCACCAGCAGTAGTTGGGCAGGAGCTGAGTGCCCAGAAAGATCCTGATTTTCATATGTTCATTTCAATTGATTCCCAGTAAAACCCCAGGGCTCTGCTTGCACCCCCTCGTGTGCTTGTGCTGGGTCTGCACACTGGGGGTAGGAGATTGGAAGATTTCCCCTCAGCTTCAAGTTTCATCCTCAAACGCCAGAGACTGGCGGTGAAAACGTAAGGTATTTCTAAACTTTAGGAGAGAGAGCCACAGTGGATCCATTTGTCAGAGACAGTACAATCACAACAATGACCTCTGGTGACCCTAATGGGTCAATTCATGCTGCGACACATTCCTAAACACTTCGGAGGAGTGGAATCAGATGCAGGCAACAGGAGCTGAACAAACAAGGAAATAGTTCAGGTGGGGAAATACCTTCAGTCGAAAGGATGAGCAAAAGAAGAATCTAGGGGTTGAGGGAGGGTAGAGATGTGTGGTCATTTACAACCTGAGGAAGCAGCTGCCATTTGTGGCGAAGCCTCACATGTCAGAGCGGCATGACAGTGTTTGAGGGGACAATGTGTCAATCATCCAAAGGCTAGAGGGCAGACAACAAGGAAATGGGAGGGGGGGTTGTTAACAGAGGCAGCTCCCCTCGGGGGATAAGACAGGTGATTGTTTGAGGCCTCCCTCGGCATCATCAGAAATCGAAAGGGAAAGCTTTGTAAGGGCGCTGAGTGTGAGCAGTGTGTACCATGCTCACGTTCCAGCACTCTCTGCAGCTAGGTCATTGACCCTGTCAGATGGACAGAAGGGCCTGTTTCCATGCTGTATGACCCAATGATCTACACTACCAAGAGGTAACGTTTGCATGGTTCAAAAAGCAGGGGTGTGGGACTAATTGGACAGTTCCTTCTAGGAGTCAGTATAACAATGATGGGCCGAATAGCCTCCTCCTGCGCTGTCCATAAATCACCCCAGATTGTAATGTAGCAAATGATCAAAGGGAAGACCGAAGAACACACACAGCTGGTAGTAAAAAGAAGATCTCTCTGTTGACCTGTGGCTCAAGCCCAGATCAGTTCTGCATGTCATGCCAGAAAGGAGCTTAATGATTGGTGAGTCACCATGAGACTGTTCCTGGAAGCTCTGAATTAGGCAATTGACTGAACAAAAACATCCTATAATGGGGAGTGTAGGCTCTATTAGTCCTCAGCACAGAGAACGAGGCGACTAGAGCGCTTCTATTTTTTGCTCAGTTATGAAGGGTTATAGCTAAGATGGGTGATAACATGGACCATCTCAAAGGAGGCTATTTGGCCCATCATGTGCGTGTCTATCTTTGTAAAAGCTATCTCCTTGTTCCATTCTCCAGTCCCTTTCCCTTTACGTCATCCATACCCTTTTGTCTCTGTATCCGATATGATGTATCCTATACTCTTTTGATGGTTTCTACTGAATGTGAATTTGCCCGCTGAGCTGGAAGGTTAGTTTTCAGACGTTTCGTCACCATTCTAGGTAACATCATCAGTGAGCCTCCGATGAAGCGCTGGTGTTATGTCCCGCTTTCTATTTATCTGGTTAGGTTTCCTTGGGTTGGTGATGTCATTTCCTGCGTTGGTGATGTCATTTCCTGTTCCTTTTCTCAGGGGATGGTAGATTGGCTCCAAATCAATGTGTTTGTTGATGGAATTCCGGTTGGAATGCCATGCTTCTAGGAATTCTCGTGCGTGTCTCTGTTTGGCTTGTCCTAGGATGGATGTGTTGTCCCAATCAAAGTGGTGTCCTTCCTCATCAGTATGTAAGGATACGAGTGATAGTGGGTCATGTCATTTTGTGGCTAGCTGATGTTCATGTATCCTGGTGGCTAGCTTTCTGCGAGTTTGTCCAATGTAGTGTTTGTCACAGTTCTTGCAAGGTATTTTGTAGATGACTCTTGTTCCTTTTCTCAGGGGATGGTAGATTGGCTCCAAATCAACGTGTATGTTTAGAGGAGTTCAGGTTGGAATGCCATGCTTCTAGGAATTCTCGTGCGTGTCTCTGTTTGGCTTGTCCTAGGATGGATGTGTTGTCCCAATCAAAATTCCTTGCAAGAACTGTGACAAACA
Source organism: Stegostoma tigrinum (assembly GCF_030684315.1). Classification (NCBI taxonomy): domain Eukaryota; kingdom Metazoa; phylum Chordata; class Chondrichthyes; order Orectolobiformes; family Stegostomatidae; genus Stegostoma; species Stegostoma tigrinum. The sequence goes on from NC_081354.1 coordinate 3,298,126, forward strand.
CTACATTGGACAAACTGGCAGAAAGCTAGCCACCAGGATACATGAACATCAACTAGCCACAAAACGACATGATCCACTATCACTCGTATCCTTACATACAGATAAGGAAGGACACCACTTTGATTGGGACAACACATCCATCCTAGGACAAGCCAAACAGAGACACGCACGAGAATTCCTAGAAGCATGGCATTCCAACCTGAACTCCTCTAAACAAACACGTTGATTTGGAGCCAATCTACCATCCCCTGAGAAAAGGAACAAGAGTCATCTACAAAATACCTTGCAAGAACTGTGACAAACACTACATTGGACAAACTGGCAGAAAGCTAGCTACCAGGATACATGAACATCAACTAGCCACAAAACGACATGATCCACTATCACTCGTATCCTTACATACAGATAAGGAAGGACACCACTTTGATTGGGACAACACATCCATCCTAGGACAAGCCAAACAGAGACACGCACGAGAATTCCTAGAAGCATGGCATTCCAACCTGAACTCCTCTAAACAAACACGTTGATTTGGAGCCAATCTACCATCCCCTGAGAAAAGGAACAAGAGTCATCTACAAAATACCTTGCAAGAACTGTGACAAACACTACATTGGACAAACTGGCAGAAAGCTAGCTTCCAGGATACATGAACATCAACTAGCCACAAAACGACATGACGCTCTATCACTCGTATCCTTACATACAGATAAGGAAGGACACCACTTTGATTGGGACAACACATCCATCCTAGGACAAGCCAAACAGAGACACGCACGAGAATTCCTAGAAGCATGGCATTTCAACCGGAACTCCATCAACAAACACATTGATTTGGAGCCAATCTACCATCCCCTGAGAAAAGGAACAGGAAATGACATCACGAATACAGGAAATGACATCACCAACCCAAGGAAACCTAACCAGATAAATAGAAAGCGAGACATAACACCAGCGCTTCGTCGGAGGCTCACTGATGATGTTACCTAGAATGGTGACGAAACATCTGGGAACAAACCGGCAAGCTCAGTGAACTAGCTTACATCTCGAACACAATAAAGACCCACTCTCTTGTGGACCGAGAGGAGGAGAGTGCTGTCTTGGAGGTGAAAGGAGGACGTCGGGTTGGCTATGCACCCTTGCGACCAGTGGATCTTAATGCTGGCTTCGGCCTAACGCTGGTTCAGGGGAGCAGCCAACCTGCAATGATGGCTGCGGCAAGTGCTCGTGCCCCAGGTCAGGGGGTCCGGAACACCATCCGTGTTTCTGTAAAGAAGATGGATGAAGGTGCACCTGTGGACCGCACCTTCTTCGTGAAGAGGGTCCTGTTGGACTGTTGTGGGTTTGCTGCTGCGGACATTTACTGCCTGCAGGATTTCCCCGGAGGAGATTTTTACAACGTGACCTTCAGGAGTGCCAAGCTTTGCGAGCGCTTCCTGGAGGTTTTCAAGGAGAAAGGAGGTGAGGGCCCCCTCTCTGTATTGACCGCTGTCCCGCTGTTTGTGATGCCAGCACAGAGGAGCCGTATGGTGACTGTACACATGTACAACCCGCATGTGCCAGCAGTTGATGTCCTGACTTTCCTTGGAAGGTATGTGAAGGTGGAAGGGGACCTAACTGACATCGTGGACCCCTTTGGCATCTGGACGAGTAAGAGGCAGGTCAAGGTGACGCTGAGGATGGGCGCAGACGGGAATGTCGCACACCCACCGTCCAGCTTCGCGATCGGCGGGAGCAGGGGCTACCTGACTATGCAGGGCAACCTAAAGTCTGCCATGCCTGTGGTAGGTCAGGTCACGTGGCGGCCGACTGCAAAGCCACCATCTGCAGGAACTGCAGGGAGGAGGGACACCTTGCAAAGGATTGCCCACGAGAGAGAAGCTGCAACCTTTGCGGGGAAGCGGGCCACTTCTATAGGGCATGCCCGCGGCGGGGTACCACCTACGCCCAGGTCGCCGGCAGGGGAAATGCGGGGCCAGCCCCCCCGGAGGAGAGGAAGGCACCAGGGCCCAGCAAGGACCCCACTAATGTGCAGGAGGGCCAGGCCGTACAGGAGGGCCCAGCCCTGCAGGATGGGCCCGAGGCCAGCAAAGCACCCCTGCAGGCTCCGATCCCCCCCGACAACCCGGAGCCAATGGAGGCGGCGACAGGCGACCCAGGGGAGTGGACTACAGTCCGGAAAGCGAGGAGGAAGGTGCGTCGACGGGCCCAGGAACCGCAACCATCAGGCGGGAAGAGACAGCTACAGAGGGGGCTATAAGAACTCCTCTGACGAGGAGGATTCGGAGAGGGCCCACCCGAAGCAGAAGTTAAAGGTCTCGAGGGGGAAGGAAAGCAGCACCCCGCTTCCAGGTGACGGGAGGCGTCCTGAGGCTCACTCCGACACCCGGTCAAGTGCCGCTGGAGCACTGGAGGGCCCCCCGGAACTTCCAGGCGGGAAGGAGGAAACAGCACGTCCCCAGCCTGATCCGGAGCCGGACCCTCCTGCCTCCGCACCCCTGACGGGGGGATGCCACCCGGAAGGCAGCACAGACGGTTTCCTGAGCCCAGAGAACGTCCAGCAGTTAGCCCGGGCAATGGGCATGAAGGGACAGATGGAGGGGCTGGACCTTGGACTTGGGGAGGGTACTGCGGCCACTGCCCACAATGGGGGTACGAATTGCGAGCATTAATGTGCGCAGCGTCAAGTCAACCGCGAGATGTGTGTCCACGTTGGCCTACCTGACCACCATCAAGGCGGACCTCCTGTTTCTGCAGGATACCGCACCTCGGCAGGTACGGGAAATGGTCCGGCGCCTGGACCTGTGGGCCTTCGATCTGGTCGGGGGGTAACGACTGTCGCTCCTCGGGCCTGGCTATTCTGCTGCGGGGGCACAACTTCACCATCTCTCAAGTTCAGGAGGTGGTGGGTGGGGGGGGCGCCTCCTAGTGGCTATCGTCACCTACAGGAACGCTCCCCTGAGGCTGATCAACGTGTACGCCCCAGTGGTACGGAGTGAGCGGTTGGACGTCCTGCAGCGGCTTCCACCCCTGCTGGCTACGTCCAGGCCGGTCATCCTAGGCGGAGACTTCAACTGCATCATTGATGCAGATGGAAGATCCGGCGTGGGGACAGCGGGTGGGGGGAGTCAACTGGACGTCACGTCCAGATTCCTGATGGGCACGGTGAAGGACGCCAAGCTGCTCGACATCTTCAGCACCCCTGCAGACGGAGTGCAGCAGAGGTACACCTGGTCGCGGCCAGACGGGTCTATCCGCTCAAGGATAGACTTCCTGTTTGTGTCACGGACGTTCTCGGTCAGGTTCACCGGCGTCGAGCCGGTGTTCTTCTCTGACCACTGCCTCCTGTTGGCCGACTGTCACTTACAGGACGACCAGCCGGCCAGCAAGGGGACGTGGAAGCTCAACACGACTCTGTTGACCCCAGAGAACGTCGAGGAGCTTAAGAGGGAGTACGCCGGTTGGAGAACCGTGAAACCCCTCTTTGAGTCTCCGGGCGACTGGTGGGAGACGGTGAAGGAGAACATCAAGAGGTTCTTTGTCCTCAAGGGTGTTCGGAAGGCGAGAGAGAGGCTGGGAAAGCTGTCGCGACTCCAGAAAAGGGTGCAGAACCTGCTCCTTCTACAGTTGATGGGGGTCGATGCCCTGGAGAACCTCTGCGACGTGAGGGGCCAGCAAGCCTCGCTCTTCTCCGCGGAGGCCTCCAGGATAATCTTCCGGTCCAGGGTCCGCTCCGTGGAGCAGGACGAGACGTGCTCGCGTTTCTTCTTTCAGAAGGTGCACAAAGAGAGCTCTGTGCTTAGCCGGCTGAAGGAGGACAACGGCTCGGTGACGTCGTCTTGGCCCGACATTTTGAGGATCAGCAGATCCTTCTATGCCGGACTGTACGACACGAAGCCCACGGACAGCACGACCTCTGAGTCATTCCTGTCATCTATCATGGGGGTCTTGGACGACGGCACGAGGGAGTGGCTGGACCGGCCGATATCCCTGGACGAGCTGATCAGAGCCCTCAAGTCCTTGGACAGGAATAGGACTCCCGGAAGCGACGGCTTACCGGTCGAGCTGTATTCCGCTCTGTGGGACCTGGTCGGCCACGACCTGCTGGAAGTGTACGATAGTGCGCTTCGGGCAGGGGAAATGTGCCAGTCCATGAGGAAGGGCATCATCACCCTCATTTACAAGAGGAAGGGGGAGAGGGAAGAAATTAAGAATTGGTGTCCCATTTCACTTTTGAACGTGGACTACAAAATCCTGGCCAAGGTCATAGCCAACCGGGTCAGGTCTGTCCTGGAGTCGGTGATTCACCCTGACCAAACCTGTGCTGTGCCGGGCAGGAAGATCGCTGAGAGCCTCGCGCTCATCAGGGATACGATTGCCTACGTACAGGACAGGCGGGTGGACACCTGCCTCGTCAGCCTGGACCAGGAGAAGGCCTTCGACAGGGTCTCTCATGCTTACATGAGGGACGTCCTCTCCACATTGGGGTTCGGGGAGGGCATCTGCAATTGGATCCGGCTGCTCTATGCCAACATCTTTAGCGCAGTCTTGATCAACGGGTGGGAATCAGACAGTTTTCCTGTTAGATCTGGAGTCAGGCAGGGCTGCCCGCTCTCTCCTGCCTTGTTCGTGTGCTGTGTGGAGCCCTTCCCCGCATCCATCAGGAAGGACGTGAGCCTGAAGGACGTGACTATCCCAGGCAGCGGAGGCCTTCAGGTCAAGACCTCCCTGTACATGGACGATGTCGCCGTCTTCTGCACCGATCGTCGGTCGGTGAGTAGACTATTGGACATCTGCGGCCAGTTTGAACTGGCCTCGGGTGCCAAAGTCAATCAGGGTGAGAGCGAGGTCATGTTCTTCGGGAACTGGGACGACCGCTCCTTCATCCCCTTCACCGTCAGGACAGACTACCTGAAGGTGCTGGGTGTTTGGTTTGGTGGAGCTGGGGCGTGCACTAAGACTTGGGAGGAGCGTATCACCAAACTGAAGCAGAAGCTGGGCAGGTGGACGCTCCGGTCCCTCTCCATCGCGGGTAAGAACCTGGTTGTCAGGTGCGAGGGGCTTTCGGTACTGTTGTATGTGGCGCAGGCCTGGCCTATTCCCTGGACCTGCACCGCTGCGGTCTCCCGGGCCATCTTCCACTTCATTTGGGGGTCGAGGATGGACCGGGTCCGCAGAGACACCATGTACAAAGACCTGGGAAATGGGAGAAAGGGCGTACTGAACGCCACCCTCGCCCTGACGGCTACCTTTGTGTGCGGCTGCATCAAGCTGTGCGTAGATCCTCAGTACGCAAACACCAAGTGTCACTACTTACTGAGGTTCTACCTGTCCCCGGTGTCGTGAAGGATGGGCCTGGCCTCGTTGCCGCGGAACGCTCCGAGTAGTTGGACCGTTCCGTACCACCTGCCCTTCGTGGAGAAATTTTTGAAAGGAAACACCTTTGACCACAAGGCCGTCAGGCAGTGGTCAGCACATAGTATCCTCGAGACCCTTCGGGAAAAGGAGAGGGTGGATCTCGTCGTGTGGTTCCCCACGCAGACAACCAAAGTCGTTTGGCAGAATGCCTCATCACCAGAACTTTCAAACAAGCACAAGGAAATTGCTTGGCTGGCGGTGAGAGGGGCTCTGCCAGTGAGATCCTTTATGCATGCCCGGAATCTCTGCACCACCGCACGCTGCCCTCGAGGTGGCTGCGGGGGGGACGAGACTGTTGATCACCTCCTTCTGGAGTGTGCCTCTGCGCAGGAGGTCTGGAGGGGGATGCAGTGGTATTTGTCGAGGTTCGTCCCGAGCAGCTCCGTGACGCGGGACTCCGTGCTCTACGGGCTGTTTCCGGGGACGCACACCGAGACCAACATCAACTGCGCCTGGAGGACCATCAATGCGGTGAAAGACGCTCTTTGGTCTGCCCGCAACTTGCTGGTCTGCCAGCTGAAAGAACTGACCCCGACCGAGTGTTGCAGACTGGCGCACTCCAAGGTCCAGGGCTACGTGCTGAGGGATGCGCTAAAGCTTGGGGCTTCCGCCGCCAAGGCACGGTGGGGAAAGACCACCGTATGAGCCCCCTCGTCCAGAAAAGGGAAAAGAATCCTATCTGGTAACTGGGCCCAGCTGGTGCCTTCCCCAACTGGTCAGGGGGCCAGCGGGGACTGTGCGGGGTGACGACTGCCGGGGCGGTTTCTTTGCTTTGTTTCTTTTTCTTCTTTGTTTTTTTCCTTTAGTTGGTGTATGTACCCCCTGGGTAACCCAGAGCGGCTTGCATGACTGGGTAGGTGTGTAAATATGTTTTATTTTTTGTACATTTTACGAATAAAGTATATTTCTTTCAAATTAAAAAAAAGGTGACGAAACGTCTGAAAACTAACCTTCCAGCTCAGTGAGCAAACTCATATCCAGAACCTCAAGCTGAGCTACAAATCTTCTCAAAACTTGCTAGTGTCTACTGAATCTGTATCCATCACCTTCTCAGATCACAGTGACTCACAAACAAGATATCTTCCGGTTATTTTGGTAACTAAATTAAACTTGTATCTGCTCCGTCTGGAGAAACTTTCCCCTGAATTATTTGATCGAAACCCTCTTGCAATATGAACCCCTCCAGTACACTTCACCGTAGCCTGTTTTTCTCTGAGCTGAGGCTGAACTTCTATTTTATAAGCATTTGCTAAGAAGGATGAGATTTGTGCATTATGATCTGATTTATAATGTCTAAGTGAGATGATATTTAGAGTACTGCATGCAGTTTTGGTCCTCCCACTTCAGAATGGATATCATTGTATTGGAGGCAGTTCAGGGAAGGTTTACAGATTAACTACAGAGATGAATGCTTGTCTTATGAAGAGAGATTGAAGAATTTAGGGCAATACTCCCAGGAATATAGAAGAATGAGAGGAAATCTAATTGAGGCTTACAAGATGCTAAGGGGACTGACAAAGTAGATGTAGAGAAGATAATTCCCCTTGTGGGGCAAGCTAGAATGTGAGGTCATGGCTTCGTATAAGGGAGGTGACAGATTTCAAATAGAGGTGGGGAGAATTGACTTTCTGAAGAATCACAGAATTCCTACAGGGTCGAAAGAGGCCTTTCAGCTCATCGAGTCCACACCTACCCTCCAGAGACCATCCCATCCAGATGCACCCCCCCACCACCATATTCCTGTAACTCCACATTCACTGTGGCTAACACATGCCTGGACACTATTTAACATGGCTAACCCACCCTAACCTGCACATCTTTGGGCTGTGGGAAGACACGCACACAGCCACAAGGAAAATATGCAAACTGCTCGCTGACAATTGTCCGAGATGGGCAGTGAACTCAGATCCTGGGCACTGTGAGGCAGCCGTGCTAACCACTGAGCTACCCTTTGGCACAAATCATGAGAATCTGCGGAATTCACTCCCTCAGTGTGAGGTGAATGCCAGGACACCAAATAAACTTAAGGAGGAGAAACACAGGTTTGGAATTCATGATGGATTGGAGAGATGGCACGATAGTGGAGTTAAAACAAAAATGAGATCAGCCATGATTGTGTCAACTAATGGAGCAGGCTCGATGGGCTGAATGGCCTATTCCTAGTAATCCAGTGAGACTTCTCTGATCTGCTTCCAACGTAACTACACACTTCCTCAAGGAAGGGGACCATAACCATACGAGACTGCTCCATCATATACAATACATTATGTATTGTCCATCCCTAGTTGCCCCTTGAGAAGGTGGGGGTGAACTGCCTTCTTGAACCGCTCCAGTCCACCTGCTGTAGATAGACCCACAATGCCCTTAGGGAGGGAATTCCAGTATTTTGGTGCAGTGACACTGAGGGAATGGTTATATATTCCCAAGACAGGAAGGGGAGCAATTTGGAACTTGTGGAGGGGATGGGGGTGTTCCCGTGCATCTGCTGCCCCTGTCCTTGGAGGTTTGGTAGAAATGTTTGAAAATGCCAACCTGGCATATGAGAGAGATCCAATGTTCTGCTCCGAGAACACATGTTTTTTTTATATTCTTGGTTTTTGAGTTGACTTTCTACCTTTCAACCAAGAATTCTTATATTGACATTACTCATAGAGTCATACAGCTCGGAAACAGACTGTTCGGTCCAACCCATCCATGCTGACCAAGTTTCCAAACCTAAACTAATCCTGCTTGCCTGCGTTTAGCCCGTATCCCTCTAACCCTTTCTTATTCAGGTTCCTGTCCAAATGTCTTTTAAATGTTGTAACTGTGCCTGTACCTAAACTTACTCTGATACTTCATTCCACTCATGAACTACCCTCATAGACTCATAGAGCATGGAAACAGATCCTTTGGCCCATGCCAACCATATTCCCAAACTAAACTGGTCCCACCTGCCTGCTCCTGGCACATACCCCTTCAAACATTTCCTAATCCTGCCCTTATCCAAATGTCTTTTACATTGTAACTGTACCCACATCCACCACTTCCTCAGGAAATTCATTCCACACATGACTCACTCTCTGTGTAAAAAAGTTACCTCTCACGTATTTTTTAGTTCTCTCTCCACTCACCTTAAAAATGTTCTGCCTAGCCTTGAAATTCCCTATTCTTGGGAAAAGACAACCATTACCCTCAACTCCATCGTTACCTCTCTTTATAAACTTCTATCAGGTTGCCTCTCAACCTCCTACGCTCCAGTGAAAATAGTCCCAGACAATCCAACCTTCCTTTATAACTCAAACTTTCCATACCCGGCAACATCCTGATAAATCTCTTCTGAACCCTCTCCAGTTTAATGATATCCTTCCTATGACTGGACGACCAGAACTGTTAAATGGAGATCCCGTCTTCCCACTCCAAATGGATGTAAAGGATAATTCAACCACAATTCAAAGAAAAGCAATAGTCAGCCTCAAGATCTCACGGTTGATTTAGCAGCGATGTGTACATTGGTACAGAGGGTCAAGCAGGCAATATGGTTTTCGACATGAAGATGCTCAGGAGTTTAAGCCATGCTCCCTGTTTGATTTGGATGTCAATGACAATGAACTTGAAAGGTTTTAAAATGATTATTGTTAAAAATATCTTTGGACACTTAATTTGTTCAATGAACCTTGTCGCAGTGTCACATTGACCCCTGTTTTTTATACACTTCAACATGGCAACCAATCAGACATGAGCTGGCTGCTCACATACTCCTATCCTCAGCGTAAGAGCTGACCCCGCATTGGGAGGGGCTTTCCCCAGGTTTCAATGCTCAACATGTACATCAACAGCTCTGATAGATAGAAACATGGAAACCAGGAGCAAGAGTAGGCCATTCGGCCCTTTCAGCCTGCTCCCCCATTCAATAGGATCATGGCTTATCATCCAATGCGGTCCCTTGTTCCTGCTTTCTCCTCCATATCCTTTGACCCCTTTAGGCCTAAGAACTGTATCTATCTCCCTCTTGAATGCATTCAGTGTTTTGGCCTCAACTGCTCTCTGTGGCAGAGAATTCCACAGGTCCCCCACTCACTGTGTGAAGACATTACTCCTCATCCCAGTTCTAAACAGCCTCCCCGTATCCTTAAACTGTAAACCCTGGTTTTGTACCTCTCTCACCATCAGGAATATTCCTCCTGTGTTTACACTGTCTAATCCCGTTTGAATTTTACGGGTTTCTATGGGGTGGCACAGTGGCTCAGTGGTTAACACTGCTGCCCCACAGAGGCAGGGACCTGGGTTTGATTCCATCCTCAGGCCACTGTCTGTGTGGCCATGCTAATGTCCAGGGATGTGCAGGCCAGCTGGATTAGCCATGGGAAATGCAGGGTTACAGAGATGGTGTAGGTCTGGGTGGGATGCTGTTCAGAGAGTTGGTGCAGACTCGATGGGTTGAATGGCTTTTATCTGCACTGTAGAGATTCTACGAGATCTTGTCTCATTCTTCTAAAGTATAGTCCTAACCGACTCACCCTGTGTTTGTACGTCAGTCCTGCCATCCCAGGAATCCATCTGGTGAACCTCTGATGCACTCCTCTATAGGCAGAACATACCTCCTCAGATAATGAGACCAAAACAGCACACAATATACCAGGTACAGGTATTAAACAAAGGGAAATTGTTTCTCATGGTGGAAGGGTTGAATACCAGAGCAAAACAATTTGAGATGACGAGGAAAAGAGCCAGCCGCAACATGAAGGAAAACTCCTTTATGCAACAAGTGGTTAGACTTTGGAATGTGAAGTCTGATGGGGGAGTAGAAATAACTTCTGCAGCAGCCTTTAAAAGGAAGTTGAATAAATATTTGATGAGGAAAGATTCACAGGAAAATGGGGACTGGGAGGTTGGCGAACTGCTTTGGTCTTGTAAATAGCCAGCTCAGACTCACCGGGCCGAATGGCCTCCTGCTACACTTCGGTGACAAAGCCAAATCAAGGCACAGAACTGAAAAGACAGAGATCTGCCAGAAAATGACAAAAGCTGGAGATCACAGCGGTTCAGGCAACATCCATGGAGAGAAAGCAAGCTAACGTTTCGAGCCTAGATGACTCCTCTTCAGAGTGAAATGTGCAGGGGTTTGTCTGTTTTATCAGATGGTGACTGTCACTGAAATCGGAGTTTGGCTGTGTGACACAGTTAGGTTTTAAAGTTTGAAATGTTTTAAAGCACTCAGAATTTTAGCTTGTAGAATAAGCTTCAGTTTGTAAATTGTGCAAGTCTCTGGTTCACAAGCAGGTCAAATAAATGTTGCCTTTCCCACTAACTAAACGATTCAACAGAAGCCATGATTTCTTTTCCAACGTAGGAAGGAATCTACTACAGGAAGCTAGCACTGTTAGACACAAATTCAACAGATATAGTTAGGGGGCCAATTCTATAAGTATCCACTCCCTCCTCCACCGACGCTCAGTCTCAGCAGTGTGTACCATCTACAAGATGCGCTGCAGAAATTCACCAAAGATCCTCAGGCAGCACCTTCCAAACCCACAAACACTACCATCTAGAAGGACAAGGGCAGCAGATACATGGCGACACCACCATCTTCTCACCATCCTGACTTGGAAATATATCACCGTTCCTTTGGTGTCACTGGGTCACAATCCTGGAATTCCCTCCCTAAGGGCATTGTATCTTTATTTACAGCACATGGACTGCAGCGGGTCAAGAAGATAGCTCACCCCCACCTTCTCAAGAGGCAACTAGGTACATGGCAATAAATGCTGGGCCCAGCCAGAGAGACCCACACCCCCCCAGATGACTAACTGAACACTTCAGTGAGATATTGAGCGATACCAAGATAATAAAATGCGAGGCTGGATGAACAGGAAATGAAACAGGAAATTTAGGAAATGCTACACTTGCCCTCACACCTCCTCCCTCACCCCTATCCCAGGCCCCAAGATGACATTCCACATTAAGCTGAGGTTCACCTGCACATCTGCCAATGTGGTATACTGCATCCACTGTACCTGGTGTGGCTTCCTCTACATTGGGGAAACCAAGCGGAGGCTTGGAGACCGCTTTGCAGAACACCTCCGCTCAGTTCGCAACAAACAACTGCACCTCCCAGTTGCAAACCATTTCCACTCCCCCTCCCATTCTTTAGATGACATGTCCATCATGGGCCTCCTGCAGTGCCACAATGATGCCACCCGAAGGTTGCAGGAACAGCAACTCATATTCCGCCTGGGAACCCTGCAGCCTAATGGTATCAATGTGGACTTCACCAGTTTCAAAATCTCCCCTTCCCCCACCGCATCCCTAAACCAGCCCAGTTCGTCCCCTCCCCCCACTGCACCACACAACCAGCCCAGCTCTTCCCCTCCACCCACTGCATCCCAAAACCAGTCCAACCTGTCTCTGCCTCCCTAACTTGTTCTTCCTCTCACCCATCCCTTCCTCCCACCCCAAGCTGCACCCCCATCTACCTACTAACCTCATCCCACCTCCTTGACCTGTCCGTCTTCCCTGGACTGACCTATCCCCTCCCTACCTATACTCTCTCCACCTATCTTCTTTACTCTCCATCTTCGGTCCGCCTCCCCCTCTCTCCCTATTTATTCCAGTTCCCTCTCCCCATCCCCCTCTCTGATGAAGGGTCTAGGCTCGAAACGTCATCTTTTGTGCTCCCGAGATGCTGCTGGGCCTGCTGTGTTCATCCAGCCTCACATTTTGTTATCTTGGAATTCTCCAGCATCTGCAGTTCCCATTATCACTATCTATTGAGCGATACCAGTTGTCTGAATTTCTCCAGCACCCTTCAGTGTAACTTACTGGTGGGATGAGCTGAAAATGGTGCAGGGGGCAATGAAGTACCAGGCACTTCAGTGAAATAACAACTCGATTGCCTTGTCCAATTGGATGCTGGACATGTGTCAGCGTCCCTGGATCTGAAACCTGGAAGCCCCTTACGAGCAGCACCGTGACTGCACCCAGACCAACTGCTCCTGTGTTCTCTAGAGTTTAGAAGGATGTGAGAGCATCAGGTTGACATGTATTAGATTCTAATGGGCCTGAATGGACTTAGTGCAGGGAAGATGCTTCCCTGTTTTGGGGAGTCTAGAACTAGGGCCCACAGTGTCAGGATACAGAGTAGACCATTTGTGACTGAACTACGGAAACATTTGCTCACTCTAGCACATAAGACCATATGAAGTAAGAAGCGAAAGCCACTCAACCCTTGAGCCTGCACTGCCATTCAGTAGGGTCATGGTTGATCAGACATTCCTCACATCCACTTTGCTGCCCTTAACCCATAACCCATGATTCCCCAATGATCAAGAATTTCTCTCTCTCAGCCTTAAATAGACACAAGGACTCTGCCCCCACAGCTCTCTGTGGCGAGGAGTTCCAAAGACTCCCAACCCTCTGAAAGAAGAGAGATTCCTCCTCATCTCAGTCTTAAATAGGTGCCTCTTTACTCTGAGACTAAAGACAACGAACTGGTGGAATTGTGTACCACAGAATGCTGTGGAGGCCAAATTACTGAATATACTGGAGAAAGAGATCAATACATTTAAGATAATAAAATGTGAGAATACATTTTTAGCTTTTTAAGGTATCCAGGATTATGGGGAGAACAGGCGACTTAGTTGGATGATCAGCCATGATCATAATGAATGGCAGAGAAGGCTCAAAGGGCCGAATGGTCTAAGGCTGCTCCTATGTCCGATGTTTAGAAGACTTTGGCAGGTTCAAGAAGATGGCTCACCAAAACATTGAAGAGCAACTGGGGATATTCAGTAAATGACACTCTTACCAGTGACATTACTAACCCAAGAGTGAACATTAACACCATATCTGTAGAGCTAGCCTTTGCAAACAGTACAGCGTTCACAATAGATTCTGGTTCCATGGTGTAAATACTGCTCCATCACATATAAATCAATTTTGTAGGAATATTATGACAAACATATTGTGATGTAGTTTATTTCACTTCAAATTGATTATACATTAATAGAAATAAATTATATCTTTCCAATGAATAAATATTGACAATGCATGAAGTTTGTTGACAGCTTCATTTGTGTTGTTTTTGTAAGATATCATGGTCTTCAGTTTGATATAATGTGAGTAGCGGACGTTCTGTGCGTGTAAGTGAAAGGAGGACAGAGGTTGGCACTGACTGAAAACAAAGGGAGGTTATTTCAGTCAAATATTGAGGTGACAGCTACACTCCTGTGTTCACACAAGGGAGCTCAGGCTGAGCAACCACCAGTTGGGATCGAGGTGAGAAACCCCCGCAATGTTTGAAGGATTTAGGGCAGGATATTCGAGCTGGAAACTATGGCAGCAGTTTCCCAAATGAGTTACCCAACTCCATCCTTAGACCATCCCAGGAACTCATTACAGAGGGAGACCACTTGATCCCTGCAGCAGGGAGGCCCACCAGGCAGCTCCCAAAGCCCCAGGAACATACAGCCCACTCCCACCGAAGTAATGTTCTGTCTGTCTGCAGGAGGCCACGATCTTACAGTTAGATGTTGAAGTGCGCCACATGTACGCTCAAAATAATCGGCTGTTGTCAGCAGCCCTGGAAAAACAGCTCGATTCATCACACCCTGTGCCTCAACTTTACAATTCTCACCCTGGCTTTCAAACTCCTCCAGCCCCAACACCCCCTCCCCATCTCTGTAATCTCCTCCAGCCCCTACACCCTTCTCCCTATCTCTGTCACTTCCTCTAGCCCCTACACCCCCTCCCTATCTCTGTCACCTCCTCCAGCCCCTACACCCCTCCCTGTCTCTGTCACCTCCTCCAGCCCCTACACCCTTCTCCCTATCTCTGTCACCTCCTCCAGCCCCTACACCCTTCTCCCTATCTCTGTCACCTCCTCCAGCCCCTATACCCCCTCCCCATCTCTGTCACCTCCTCCAGCCCCTACACCCTTCTCCCTATCTCTGTCACCTCCTCCAGCACCTACACCCCCTCCCTATTCTGAAAGCTTGGCTCTTCTTCTGTTCTGTCCTCTTTAGTCATTCCCAGTCCTCCACTCCATCATTGGCACTGTGTCTCTCACTCCTGAGATAGTATTGTTTCATATGGTCTCACTGAAGCTCTGTACCCTCCCATGTCTCCCTCCTCTTTACAACACCTGCAGACCTGGTCTAACATCCCCCTCCGTTTCGCAGTGTCAAATCAATTCTGGCAACTGAGATAGCTTGGAAACATTTTGATCCCTCAGTACTCTTTAGAGAAGAGATATGTTTGTTCACTTGCCAGATTCCAATCTTTCTCCCCATTCCCACGCACTAGACAACTCCATTGCTCAGGAAGCTAAGCTCCAGGCGCTTTGATGGGACAGCTGACTGTGTGAGAGCTGACTGTCTGGAGCAGGGACAAACAAAAGCTGCACTCCATCGGAACCAGCAGCAGACCAGAGTGATAAAGGTTCACACAAACGTACGTTAGCAGCACAAGGAGGCCAATCAGCCACTTCAGTTCTGCTCTTCATTTCGATAAGGTCAGGATTGATCTATTCTGGCCTCAAATTCATTTTCCCACCTCCCCCCAATAACCCTAGCACCCCATTCCTCCACAAAACCTTACCACCTCTGGCACCACCACCCCCCCACCTCCCCAGGGCTGGTTTTAATGGATGGTCTGCTCAAGGTTTCATAGGATACATCAGAGGGAACGTGTTTCTGTTTGCTGTTGGTAATGATCTTGCTGTTGCCCTTTACATCTCTAGTCCCTGCATCCCTCTTACATTTCTTCACTTGACTTGTTACTCTCTTGTTATCTTGCAAAATTATCCCTTCAGCATTTAATCTGTCAGGTTTTCCATCCTGTTGCACCCCTAACCCTAATCCTCCTATCTGTTTTTTCCCTTCCTCTTTTTCCCGTTCCCTTACTTGCTCAGAAGTTATTCCATCTCCAATACATTCCAGTCCCAGTGAAGGCTCATTGACTTGGTACACTCAGTCTCCCCCAAAATGTTGCTTTGGTTGGAGGATAGTTGTAAAAAAAACCAGAACCAAGATTGACAAAACTGTTTCAGACATAGTAGGAGCTGCAGATGCTGGAGAATCTGAGATAACAAGGTGTAGAGCTGGATGAACACAGCAGGCCAGGCAGCATCAGAGGAGCAGGAAGTCTGACATTTTGGGCATAGATACTTCTTCAGAAAATCAGAAAATGACGAAGGACCTAAGCCCGAAACATCAGCCTTCCTGCTCCTCTGATGCTGCCTGGCCTGCTGTGTTCATCCAGCTCTACACCTTGACAAATCTTTTGTTGGGTCAGGTTCTTTAGGGCTATGGAAATGGGGCGGGGGGGTGGGAAAAGGGTTGTAGCTACTGTTAAGATACAGATCATTTTGGAGGGAAGCGGCTTGATGGGCTAAATGGCCTCCCCTTTTTCCATTTTCTCTTGCTCAGCATCTTGAGTGCTCCTGGGCTGCTGGTGATCCTGTTGTGTAACATTTTCCCTCTTCAGGATTCTGTAGTAAGAACTTTGACTGTTTTCTCCAAAGTCCAGGATAAGCAAGACCTGTCCTACAGAGGTCAGATGACATGTGGCAGCTGGAAATCGAACCTTGGGCCTCAAGAGATCAGGCTCATCCATCAGAAACTCAAAAGTGGGCTTTCTAGCAGAACGATCAGATAGCGTTTGGGAACTGGTTTCAATCTCGATTGGCTGGTCAGACACACTGAGTCTCCTTCTGTGACCAACATGACCAGGAAAGGAAACCTGGCCTAGGGTTGTTCTGGCCTGTCAGCCTGCTGTTTGAAGTTGATGTGCAGACTGTAGTTAGCCTCAGCATTATGGAAATATTATCTTCTTAAACATCACGCATTGGCTAAGGAACTCAAGGCCACAAATCCAACAAGTGATGCTCAGTAATTTGCTCAGTTCTTGCCAGTTTATGAAGGTACACCATGTTTGTGTGTTGACGCAAATAGACAGAGTTCTCTTGTAGGTTAATTCTTGCCGTTGAAGAAGTTTCACCAAAGCACCACGCTGTTCATCAATAAAAGCACCAACAATTATTTTGCCACTTGTCACCGGCATCAGTCACAGAAGTTCAGACTCTTGCCTCCACAGAGCATTTGTTGTAGATTGGCTTGGATTTCTGACATCTGCAAACAAACATAACCGCTGTCACCATGCTGCAGATAAACCTGTAACCAGCAACAGAGGCTGTTCAGCCCAACACATTGGTGCTGGCTCTTTGCTAGGACCATCACCAAAATGCATCCCCACTGTCCCGCTTCCTCCCACATCCCTGTATCTTTCACTGCTCCAAATACTTCTGCAGAACATCTCCCAACCATATGCAACTGTCTCCCTGGAACGTGAAGCATTCATTCTCCACACTCCTTCCAAAATTTCCGCTTCTCTGCCTCCATTAGAAATGAGCTAAAAGGAAGAATTGAAAATGAACTGCATATCTGGCCATTCATTCGGAGCCCCCCAGCCCAATCTCCTGTCCCGATGGAAAGTGAGAGCCTGCTCAGAGAGAACCAGCGCAATTGTTGTGCTCAACACCCTCCTTCTGGGCCAGAAAGGTTTCACAAACCACAAAATGAACTTTATTCAAGAACAAAAAAGTGTTGCATTCCTTTAACATGACACTTTACTGAACAATAATCAGGCAGCTTTTGGACACCGGGTCAGGGAGGAATTGTAGACAAAGAGGCAGGTTCTCAGATATTCTGCAAGAAGGAGTGGTTTCAGAGCGAATTCAAGATAGCTGAAAGCATGGGCACCAATGGAAGAGTGAGTAAAATTGGGTTGGCTCAAGAGACCATAAAACAATAAGGAATAGGAACAGGAGCAGGCCATTCAGCCCTCAAGGCCAGAACTGGAGGAGCACAGGGCTGTAGACCTTGTCCACTCTCACAAGTGGACACATGATGTCTAACTGCTACCAAGCTGAAGGAGAGAAGAGGAGTTGTCCCCTGTGTGCACTGGTCAAGTTTCGGCCTTCAGACAACATCAGTAAATCTAATTAGATTATATAGTGACCTGTCTGTCTTCCCTCCCACCTACCCACCCACCCATCCCTCCCAACCGACCAACCCCCACCCCAACTCCCTCCCTAGGTGCTCCTGAGATGCTGCTGGGCCTGCAATGTTCATCCAGCCTCACATTTTATTATCCCTCTCTACACTCACCTTTACTGGCTCTATCCCCGCCTCCTTGACCTGTCCGTCTTCTCTCCACCAATCTGCTCCTCTATCCACCTTCCATCATCGCCTCCCCCTCTCTCCCTATTTATTTCAGAGTCCCCTTCCCCGCCCACATTTTTGAAGAAGGGTCCAGACCTGAAATATCAGCATTCCTGCTCCTCGGCCTGCTGCGTTCATCCAGCTCTCCACTGTTACCTGGATTATATGGTGAATGCTGTTTCTGGGCTCTTGCTGTGTATAACATGGCTGCAGTATTTAATCCAACTGACTACTCTTGCGGAGATATTTTAGTGGTTTTGAAAAGTTTCACTGCCTACCGAGGTAGAGAAAGGCACTGTATAAAAGTAAATTTCTTCTATTCGAGCTTACCTATTTCGACAGCAGTAATAGAGAAGGACAGAGAGGCCACTGAAGACTAAGCCGATCCCAATAGCAACAGAGATGTACAGGTATCGTTCTGATTCCAGGCTCGTGTGGGTGGTTAGTGTCAAGTGCTCGCACCTCTCTCCCATGTAGCCTGGTTTACAACTGGAAGGAGGAAGAGAAAATGTTCACCTGCTTGAGTTTAAAAGCCAGGGCAAAGTTTCTGTAATTAATCTGCTGTATCCCTGCAGCTATCATTGGGCATCATTACAGAATCACGATTGTACAATCAAACAGCATTGAAGGAGACTATACAGCCATTGATCCTGACCTGGCTCATGGAAAGAGCAGTGTAATCAGTCCCATTCACCTTACCCACAACCAACCCCCACCCCACCCCCCCCCCCCCCCCATCACCACTGCCCCCGGGCCAATCTTACCCCGTAATCAACCTGCTGCTCTTAAACCCTTTCTGACTCCACTTTTGAAACCCTCTAATGTACCTGCTTTCAGAGGCACCTTGACCCACAAAGACCCGATGTCCTGATTTCTCTCATCAAATACTCTCAATGTGTGTCTTCCCTGGAAACTGCCTTAATGTGCTCTCTGAGCTTCATTCGTATTCTGAATCAACCTGTTTCAGAGATGTTAGGACACACCTCTAGAGCAGGTGGGGCTTAAACCCAGGTCTTCTGGTCCAGAGGTAGGGACACCGCTACTGTACTGCATGAGCCCTATGCTCGGAGGTAAATTTTAAATTTTTATCTTATTTTATTTAACCTATTCTTCTAATCAACCTATTCAGAGATGTTATTATGCACCTTTTTAGTAGCCTGAACTTGAAACCAGGTCTCCTGCTCTGGGGCAGGGATGCTACCACTGCATAAAATAGAGACCGTTGGCCCTCTTGTTAAGATAACAAAGTGTGAAGCTGGATGAACACAGCAGGCCAAGCAGCATCTCAGGAGCACAAAAGCTGACATTTCGGGCCTAGACCCTTCATCTGCTGGGCCTGCTGTGTTCATCCAGCTTCACACTTTATCTTGGATTCTCCAGCATCTGCAGTTCTCACTATCTCCAGTCTCTATTTTAAGTTTTTTTTAAAATTTAACCTATTTTTCTAATCAACCTCTTCAGATGTTACTGCATGCTTCTGGAGCAGGTGGGACTTGAACCCAGGCTTCCCAGTCCAGGGGTAGGGACATTACCACAAGAGGGCCCTTTGCCATTTCAAGCTGTCTCTCTGGTCAATGGAAACAGCTGGTCCTTGTTTACTCTATTAAAAACTCATCATCATTTTGAACAGCCCGATTAAATCTCCACTTGAAATGTTCCGTACCAAGAACAATGCAGTCAAAGAGAACATCCGGGAATTAGAAATTCAGTCAACCTATTGGCTCCACACCCAATTCCATTCCACTGAGATTCTCGCTGATCTGTACCTTGAACCTATTCACCTGTCTTAGCTCTATAATCCCTAACACACCCTAATAGTCTCAACCTATAAAAGTCTACCAATCAATTAGTTACTATCCACAGGTGCTGTCAGGCTTGCTGAGTTTCTCCAGCATCACTGTTTTTGTTCCCATTTAGTTTTGCGTCTTCAACAAATTTGAAAATATTCTGATTATTTGCTGTAGATGCTGTGAATCTTTGGAATTCTCTAGCCCAGAGAACGATGGAAACTCAATCACTGAGCAGATTCAAGTCAGGAATCAATAGGTTTCTGAAGACGGATGTCATAAAGGAATACTGTGACAGTGCATGGGAATGGTGTTGAGGCCAGGTGATTGGCAATTATTTAATAGACTGGCAGCAAAGACTTGATGGACTGAGTGGGCACGTTCCCATCTTATCACCAGCCGTGTAAAATTCCAAATTTCTCTGCTGTTCCAATTCTGGCCCCTTGCCTACCCCCAATTTCATTTGTTCTTTCAACAGCTCAGCAATAATCTCTGGAATTCCCTCCTGAAACCTCTCTCCAAATGTTTAAGATGCTCCTAGAACACAACCTCTTTGATTGACCTTTCGGACACCTTTCTAATTTGGGATTTGGCATCAGGCTTTTTGTCATTCACGCTCCTATGCAAATGTTTTATTTGGCCTCAGGTGCTATATCAATGCACGTTGAGTGTACAGAGGAGTATCACCTGGGAATTTAGCCACAAGAAGAGGTTAGAGCATCTGGCTCTGGGACCATGGAGTAAGGGGGGGTTGAGGGGGAGATGTTAGAGAGGTGTACAAGGATATAATAAGGTTAAATCCTGTCCATAAACATACCTGCTCCCACTGGGTGATTGCACAAGGACTGGGACACAGATTTAAAAACTCAGGCAGGAGATAGAAGGGAGATGTCAGGACAAATTTATTGCAGGCAGCAAACAGTAATGACCTGCAATGCTGTGCCTGTGAGGGTGCTGAAATCAACGATAGAATCAATGATTCCAAAATGAACCTGGGTGGGCACTTGAGGGAAATAAAATTACAAGGGTATTGAGAGGGTGCAGAGGGAAGTAGCATTGCCCTATTGAGAACTGCTAAAGGTGTGATGATCTGAACAACCTCCCTCTGTGCAGTTACTGAGCCTGGGGTTTTATACATTGTTGGTGTTGAGGAATACTACTTGGGTGAACCTGGTGGCACAAACATACAAACTGGGAACAAGACAAACCTACTCAGCACTTCAAGCCTGCCCCACCATTCAATATAATCATGACTGATCTGATCTTAACCTCAACTCTACATTCCTACATTTCCCCCCATAATCTTTCATGCCCTTGGTCATCAAGAATGTTATCTACCTTGGCCTTCAAAATATCTAAGGATCCTGCATCCACTGCCTTTGGGAGAAGGGAATTCCATAGACTCTCACCCCTCTGCGAGGAAAAAAAGTTTCCTCATCTCTTTTAAACTTTGACACCTAGTTCTAGATTCTTCCACAAGGAGAAATATCCTTGCCACATCCAAGTCCCCTCAGGGTCCAAAATGTTTCAATAACGTTATCTCTGGCTCTAAACTCTTGAGACAGAAGTCATGTGGCACCAGGTTATAGTCACTCCACCTGACAAAGGGGCAGCGCTCTGTAAGCTTGAGATTTCAGATAAAACTGGTGTTATGTGATGTCTGACTTTGTGCACCCCAATCCACCTCCACATCATGGCTACCAAACTTCACACGGTACAGGCCCAGCCTGCCTAGCTTTCCCTCATAGGGCAATCCATCCATTCAGGGATTAGTCTGGTAAACCTTCTCTGAACTGCTTCCGACACATTGACATCCTTCTGTAAGGACAGTGACCGTGATGTACACAGGACTCCAGATCCAGCATCATCAATGCTGTGTATAACTAATGAGCTGGTACTGTACTCCTCCTGCTAAACAACTTCTACCATGTTTATGTTTCATGACCTTGCACTCTTACTGAAGACATCTCACATCTGGAGGCACAAAACCAGGAAATCTGTGCGACACCAAGGCATTCCAAATTGATTGGGGACAGCACAATGCCTCTGTGGGTTCCAAGCTAAATCACACGAAGAATCTGTCTGGCACGACAGTGTCATGATGAAGTAATTGGTTGTTGAACTTGTGACATAGAGCGAGGTCATTTGTCCCTTTGTGTCTGTACCAGCTCTTCAAAAGAGTGATCCAATTAGTCCCACTGTCCTTTCTCCTCCTCAATAAACTCAACAGTTCTTTTCTCCCTTCCCAAGAGTGTATCCAATTTCCCTTTTGAAAGTTCCTGTTGAGTCCTGCTTTCATTGCCCCTCTGCTCCTGCTCACAATAACTTAAAGCAAAGTCTCCTGAACTCTGCTTCAGTTCTTTGGCTAATCATCGTCAATCTATGTCCTCTATTTACTGACCGTGCTTTCAGTGCAATCATTTTGACTAGCTGTATTCTGTCAATACCCTTCATAATTTTGAACAACTTTATGAAATCTCCCTGAGTTTTCTCTTCTCTAAGGTGAACAATCCCAATTTCCCTACACCATTAAAGTCCTGAGTCCCCTCATCTTAATAAATCTCCCCATCTTCAAACCCTGAAAATCTTTGCTAAGCTCTGGACATCCCAGAACTAGACAAATCCCCAGGGTACACAGGACAAAATAGTTACCCTTTGTGAAGGGATCAATGACCAGGGGGCATCACGTTAAGGGAAGGGGCAGGAGGTTTAGAGGAGATGTGGGGGAAAGCTTTTTCACCCAGAGGATGGTGGATAATCCAGAACTCACTGCCTGAGAGAGGGAGAAATCCTCATCTGAGTGAATAAATATTTAGATGTGCACTTGCGATGCCAAGGATATAGATCAACAGCTGGGACATGGGATTAGAATAGTTTGAGGAGCAGGAAAGCTGACATTTTGGGTCAGGACCCTTCTGCAGAAAGAAGGCTCCCAACCTGAAACGTCGCCTTTCCTGCTCCTCTGAGGCTGCCAGGCCTGCTGTGTTCATCCAACTCCACACTTATCTCAGACTCCAGCATTGGTAGCTCTTACTATCTCTTATAATAGTTTTTGGTTGTTTTTGGCAAGTATGGACACCATGGGACAACAAATCTTTTCTGTGCTGTAGGCCTTTAAGACTCTATGAAGTGCACAAAATGGGGGCCGTGTTCATGATTCTGAAATAATTGAATGGAGTGGGATGCCTCCTCTGCAATGTTTCTGAAGAGAGATATGAGGCTTGGAATGATGTGGGTGCTTTTTCCACAGAATCAAGCCATTCAGCCTATCATCTCCCTGACAATACGTGTGCCCAAAATAAGGCTGCTCCCAGTCCATTTATTTCACCTGATCATCATATCCTTCCATTCGTTATGGATTGATCTAGCTTGCATTTACAACTCCCTGTGGAAGTTCCACATTCTCATTGCTCTGAGGGTAAAGAAGTCTTTCCTGAACTCCTCACTGGGTTTATTTATCACTCTCTAATATTAACGAGCCCTTGTTTTGGTTTTATCAACAGCTGGAAATTTTTTCTCACCGTCCTCCCTTTCAAAACCTTTCATAACATTTGGCCTCTATCAGGCCATTTCTCAGCCTCGCCTTTGCATGTTTTGTTGTAGATTGTGATGATTGGAGGGTTGACTTATTCCAGCCCATCTGTTTAGGTGATTGTGTGAGAACAATGTGAACTAAAATAAAATGTCGATTTTTAAGGAAGGTAGTAGACAGATGATTTTTAAACTAACCTATACTTGGGCAACACACAGTAGTAAGTGAAACATGTGCACGTGCTTTTAGTCTTCACTGATGTTGACAAGACCAGAATTCAGGTGGTGACTGCTGTCCAGGTCCTGCCTGTACCCCATCAGCACTGCTAAACCTGTTTGATCACGTACATATCGCCATTTCAATCACTAGCTCTGAAATCTCAGATTAAAGGGGCACCAATTTAACACTGAGATGAGCAGACATTTCTTCTCTCAGAGGGTTGAGAAATCTTTGGAACTCCGTGCCACAGAGTCCTGAAGGGGTAGAGCCCCTGTGTATATTTAAGGCTGAGATAGATTCTTGATCAGTCGGGAAATCGAGGGTTATGGGGAAAAGGCAGGAACGCGGATGTGAGGAACGGTCCTACTGAATGGCAGAACTTCGGGAGGTGCTGAATGACATCTTCCTGTTCCTATTTCTCATGGCCTTATGGTCATAGAATCATACCTGGCTTTTTTTCATATTCTTAATGGGATGAGGGCATTGCTGGCCAGGCAGCATTTATTGCCCATCCCTAATTGCCCCCAGAGGGCAGTTAAGAGTCAACCACATTGCTGTGGGTCTGGAGTCACATGTAGGCCAGACCAGGTAAGGATGGCAGTTTCCCTCCCTAAAGGGCATTCGTGAACCAGGTGGGTTTTTCCCGACCATCCGCAATGGATTCATGGTCATTATTAGATTCCAAATTCCAGATATTTATTGAATTCAAATTCCACCATCTGCCGTAGCAGGATTCAAACCCGGGTCCCCAGGACATTACCTGGGTCTCTGGAATAACAGTCCAGCGATAAATACCACTGGGCCACGGCCTCCCCCCTGTACTGACTTGAAATGTTAACTCTGCTTTCTCACCACAGACACTTCCAGACCACCTGAGTTTCTCCAGCATTCTCCTGGTTGGTTTCACTGTCTGAAAATGCCTCTGCCAGTTTTGCTTGGACAAATTCCTGGAAGAGGCATCACTTGCTCTCATCTTTCTCCATCATGCCTCACCAACACCACCCTACCCTTCCCTCCCCCGGCTCATATTCCCACCGCCGTCTCCAGGACAAATCAGAAACAGACAGGACTCTCTGCCTGTTTTCTTGCTTGCTCCCTGGCTCTCATTAAAACAGCCCTGTCTCCCCTTCCTTCCTCCCCGCTAAAACAAAACTCTTCAAATAATCTATTAAATTTCTGGTAATGGTCATACAATTGCTCCCTACACTGCCCATGAAATTAATCTTTAATTCCTGGACAATTCCAGGAATGATGATTAATGCCAACAGGATATGTCAACTGAGTTTTGACTGCAATAAAACTATAATTTAATATTCTTATTGACTTACACACAGATACGGTAGTTGGTGATTTGATCCTGATCTTCGTGATACCTACAATCACCATTCATACAATAACTCTGGCCACCTTCATAACACTGCTGTCTCACTCTCAATGTCCTTGGTGTCTCGGGATCACCTGGTCAAAGGAGAAAAGTGAGTTCAGGAAAATGCAAGTAACAACTGAAATTTACACAGCAGCTCAAACGTACAGAAAGTCCGAATGGGTTTAAAAGAATCACTGCTGAGCAAGTCACAAATCGGTCCTAGGCCACCCTACCATAGGTTGGTGAAATACTGCACAGAAGCCGGTATCCCATCACCAACACACTCTTTCTTTACTTGTGCAATGGCTATACCCAGACAGTTTGGAGTCACTCCCCTGAACTGAGGAGATTCTAAATTCCCTTGTATATCGGTCACCCAGGGCTTCCTGATTGGCCCAGATTCATAGCCCGATTCAAGGACCTCACAGTCAACAAGTTCGACCTGAATCCAATCACTGCAGCTGGTTAAAGAGGGAGGGTTGAGGGATATCTTACAGGAGTTAAGAGAGGCATGGATAGGGGCGAGGGAGCAGGAGAGGATTCCCGTGTTCAAGGCCCAAGCAGTCAATGGCAGAACCACCGATGGTGGAATGATGCAACTTGGGAATGAAAAAGAACCCAGAGCATAAAGTGTCATTACATGCTGGAGGGGGGTACAGAGATAGGGAGGGGGTGTAAGGGCTGGAGGAGGTGACAGGGATAGGGAGGGGGTGTAGGGGGTGTAGGGGCTGGAGTGGGGGGGGCGGACAGAGATAGGGAGGGGTTGTAAGGGCTGGAGGGGAGGAACAGAGATAGGGAGGGGGTGTAGAGGATGGAGGAGGTGACAGAGATAGGGAGGGGCTGTAGGGGCTGGAGGGGGTGACAGAGATAGGGAGGGGATGTAGGGGATGGAGGAGGTGACAGAGATAGGGAGGGGATGTAGGGGATGGAGGAGGTGACAGAGATAGGGAGGGGGTGTAGGGGCTGGAGGGGGTGACAGTGATAGGGAGGGGGTGTAGGGGATGGAGGGGGTGACAGAGATAGGGAGGGGGTGTAGGGGATGGAGGAGGTGACAGAGATAGGGAGTGGGTGTAGCGGCTGGAGGGGGTGACAGTGATAGGGACGGGGTGTAGGGGCTGGAGGAGGTTACAGAGATAGGGAGGGGATGTAGGGGATGGAGGAGGTTACAGAGATAGGGAGGGGGTGTAGGGGCTGGAGGAGGTGACAGAGATAGGGAGGGGGCGTAGGGGCTGGAGGAGGTTACAGAGATAGGGAGGGGATGTAGGGGATGGAGGAGGTGACAGAGATAGGGAGGGGATGTAGGGGATGGAGGAGGTGACAGAGATAGGGAGGGGGTGTAGGGGCTGGAGGGGGTGACAGTGATAGGGAGGGGGTGTAAGGGCTGGAGGGGGGGGACAGAGATAGGGAGGGGGTGTAGGGGCTGGAGGGGGTGACAGTGATAGGGAGGGGGTGTAGGGGTTGGAGGGGGTGACAGTGATAGGGAGGGGGTGTAGGGGCTGGAGGGGGTGACAGTGATAGGGAGGGGGTGTAGGGGCTGGAGGAGGTGACAGAGATAGGGAGGGGGTGTAGGGGCTGGAGGGGGTGACAGAGATAGGGAGGGGGTGTAGGGGCTGGAGGGGGTGACAGTGAAAGGGAGTATACCAATGGAGTCCCTGAGGTGTTGATGGACAAAAGATATCGTAACATTGACCAACCAGCTCCTGGAAGATTCAGACAGTTAATACCTTCCAAATTCGACACATCTGGAGACAAACTCAGTCTTTTTACAGAGGGCTGTGGAAGTTGACCCTGAGGATGTTTAAACTACAGATTGACAGATTTCTGATTACCAAGTCTTAAATTTATTTCATTCACGGGATGAGGGCCTCACTGACCAGGCAGCATTTATTGCCTATCCCTAATTGCCCAGAGGGCATTTAAGAGTCAAGCACATTGCTGTGGGCCTGGAGTCACGTGTAGGCCAGGCCAGGTAAGGATATCAGTTTCCTTCCCGAAGGGACATTAGTGAACCAGATGGGATTCCCTGACAGTAATCAATGAATTTGACAATCATCTTAACCCCAGATTCTTATTGCATTGAAATTCCACTATCTGCCAGGGAATGAGTTGACTCTGTGTCTCGAGAACATTATCTGGGTCTCTGATTAGATAGTCCAGCAATAATACCAATAGGCCATCACCTCCCCTGCTGTAGAGCTCTGGGGATGGGGTGGGTAAACGGCATTTGAACCATTCAATCGGCTATGATTGATTTGGATGGTGGGGTAGGCTTGATGGACTGAATGGCTGACTCCAATGTTCCTACTCTATTCCTCATCCCTTTCTGTCTCTCTAATCTCTCACTGCCTCACCCTGCGAGATTTTGGCACCCTTCTGATACTAGCCTGTTGAACATTCACAATTTTCATCGCCTAACCATTGACTGCTTTACTTTCAGCTACTTGGGCACTAGGCTCAAGAATCCTCCCCTAAACATCTCTGACTTTCTATCTGTCTCCATTTAAGATGCTCCTCAAACCTGACCTCTATATGAATAAGAAAGGTTTGGAGGGATATGGCCCAGGAGCAGGCAGGTGGGACTAGTTTAATTTGGGATTACGGCCGCTATGGACTAGTTGGACCGAAGGGTCTGTTTCTGTGCTGTATGACTCTAGGACTTTATGACTGACTATGTAATCCCTGACACAGTATCTCCTTATATCGTTAGGTGTTGTATTTGATAACCTAATTTCCTATTGGGTATCTTCAGCTACTCTCTGGGCACTTTTGAAAACCAAGTTGTTGCTGTTACTGTGGGAACAGCCCATCATCAAGGAATGCAATTAGCATATAACATTTCTATCAATATCTTAGTCGGTATGTAGACTCCAGGAATCTGCTCAAATTGATGCTAGCATGCAAAAGGTCATATCAGCTACCTGTTACATTGATCTTGTGACCACTGATAAGTTCAGTTCAGGGCAGAAGGAGCTCCCAAACTCCAGGCATTTTCTTAACAATTCTAATGGACAACTCTGAACACTTAGACCTTTCCAATGCACCATGTGCCTATTCCAACATGATCTCATGCAACCCCATTCACATGCCCCTCGGTTCGTTCCTCTCTGGTGTGTTTATTTTCATTTTTCCTGAAATGCTTTGTTATTATTCACCTCAAAGAGTTCAAGATCCTCACAGCTCTCTACATAAAATTAAACCACAAAACTCACAGTGAGGGACCATGTCACTCAATGTAGTAATCCAGAGGATCATTCTGTGACCAAGGGTTCAGATCTCGGTGTGGCGGCAATAAGTGGAGTTTACTATTAATTAATGTAACTATACATTGAATCATAGAACCCCTACATTGTGGAAGCAAACCATTCAGCCCATCAGAGTCACACTGACCTTCCGATGAGCATCCCACCTTGACCCAACACCTTACCCTATCCCTGTAACCCTGTATTTCCAATGGCCTATCTTCATAACCTGGACATCTTTGGACTGTGAGAGGAAACTGGAGCACCTGGAGGAAACCCACAGAGACACAGGGAGAATTGCAAACTCCACACAGACAGTTGCCCGAGGGTGGGATTGAACCCGGGTCCCTGGCGCTGTGAGGCAGCAGTGTTAACCACTGAGCCACCGTGCCGCCTAATGAATTGTGTAATGAACTGTCATTAAAAACCCTGTCAAGTTCATTCACGTCCTGTGTGGAGATGAATCTGCTGTCCTTACCTGGTCTAGCCTACAGACCCACAGCAATGTAGCGGACTGTTAAACCACTCTCAGATGTGGCTCAGCAAGACACTCAATGCAGGAATAATTAGGAATGGTCAATACATTGTCAGCCTTACCAGTGATACCCATATCCCCTTGGGGTGGAAATCACTTCACTGCAACCTGTCACTCTGCTCAGTTTACTCATCGACTATTTCCCTTTGAGTCAAACACCTCCTCTGCTGGTCTGTACAAGCCCTGAGCTAATATTTAAACTTATCCATGCTAGTCCTTCGCGAGCTGGGCCTCGTGTTGGGAGTTATCAAGAACTTAGATGGAATGCACTTTCGCAAAAGGAAAAGAAAGATTTGCATTAGTATCACATTTCTGTTCACTTCTTCAAATCTGTTCTGCTGTTTATGGTTGACCTGTGGCCTAACTCCATACACCTGCCTTTCATCAATATCCTTTAAAAGCTTTGCTTAACGATAATTAATCTCTCTCAGATTTAAAATTAACAACTGATCCAGCATCCACTGCCATCTGTGGAAGACAGTTCCAAACATCTCCCACCCTTTGTGTGTAGAAATGCTTCCTAACATTTCATCCTGAATGGTCTGGTCCTCATTCTCAGACTGTGGCCCCAAGTTCCAAAATCCCCAACCCATGGAAATAGTTTATCTTTATTGAACCTGTTTTTTCACAACCTTACAACAATCGCAAAGCATTACACAGCCTCTGAAATAGGAATTACAGCTGGCTGGCTGTGCATAGCAAGATCCCACAAGATCAAGGCCAGCTACTCTGTCTTCTTATAGAAAAACAGCGCTCAGCAAGCTCTTCAGTGGTCAGTGACTTCAAACATTAACTCTGATTTTCTCTTTACAGGCTCTGTCAGACCTGCCAAATATTTCCAGCTTTTTCTGCAGTATTTTGTGATGTGAGCCGACAGAATAAATGCTGGCCCATGACTCCCATGCAGCTTTGAAATGGTGCAATGGGGTGTTTCACATTCACCTGAGAGGGTAAGTGGAGTTTCAGTCTCATCGCATCTGAAAGACACTCTCACACTGGGAGCATCAACATAGATTTCACATTGAAGTACCCAAAGTGGGATCTGAATCTATGACCTGTAGATGCGTGCGGGGGGGTGGGAGTAATTTTTGTTTCACCCAGAAGGTGGTGGGGGTCTGCAATGCATTGTTTGGGAGGCTAGTTGAGTAAACCTTTAAGAAGATTTGGATGAGCATTTGAAATATCACAACATTCGAGACTATGGGCCACAGGCTGGAAAGTGGGGCTAGAGTAGGCTAAGTGTAGTTTTGTTGGTGCAGACTTGATGGGCTAAAGGGCCTCTGCTGAACTGTCTGGTTTTATAATGTGGGTTCAAACTTCAGACTGGCTGTTTTAATTCAAGATGCCATTCTTTCCTCACCCACTGCCCTCCTAGTGACTGATGCCCCTCAAGCAGTATCGAAGCACTCACCTCTGCGTAATGGAGAGAAAACCGCCTACATTTCTTAGTAGACTAATCCCCGCGTTAGCACTGAACTCAGTCACCCACTGGCAGCAACACACTGCATCCGTTATTTGATAGAAATCAAATGATTGACAATGCGAGTGTGAGCAGTGGCTGGATCTGGTGAGTAAATCTGTGAATGGTTATGGGACTAATTTACAGTTAATGAAAGATGATTATGTATTTATAACTAAAATGTTTGTGTCCTCATTATAACCGGTATGGATGTAGTTTCATGTTACAGCTTTTCAAAGAACTACAATTGTATCTGTGGAATGAAAAAGTTGTGAATTTGTAAATGATTGAGACCAGGCTTGTGCCACCAAAGCAAAGCTGGTGTGTTCAGGTTCGATGGTGATTGTACTTACCTCTGAGCTCTCCTGTGATAGGCTCCAGGGTAGTTGATGTGTTTTCAGACAAGCCCAGGGTGTGGAGGGATTCAGAAACAGGCATTTGAGTCACTTCACTAGCTGTAACAGCCATGGCAAAAATTACTGGGAAAAGAATGAAAAATATCTGGAATCAGAATGGAATGAGTATGCCGGGGTTTTATACAGGTGCTTGAATGGTTTGCTCCAATCCTCTTTGGAAAATTCTCCGAATTCTGACCTCAGCTGCCTTACATATCTGTCCTTACAATGAGCCCTATTCTGACACTGTGCCCCAGACTAACTGAATCACTGTCACTCCCTTTTTGACAAAACACTGCCCAGACAATTCTCACCCTTGTGTTGTACTCTCCCCAGAGTGTCTGTATCCTCCCTCGGAGCCAAAAATATAAACTACGTGAACAATTCCGGAAGAGATTCTTCACCCAGAGATCGAGATGGGTTTGACATGTACAGCTCCAGGGAGGGGTTGAAGCGATTAATACACTTATATTCACCGAGAGGCGGGACAGAAAGGAATAAATATTGACAGGATGAGATAAAGACAAGCTGGTGACCAGCAGGTAAGCATAAACACTAGCCTGGGTGAGGTGGGCTGAGTGGCCTGTTTCTATCTGGACAGTCGACCTAATTCGATGAAACTAACTGAGATTGTTTCCCAAATTCTGATCTTTCATGCTGGCCTTCATCTTTATTGTTCAACCACTGGCAACAGCTGCTTAACCCTCTGACAGTGCCCGCTCCCTCAGCACTGACCCTCCGACAGTGCCCACTCCCTCAGCACTGACCCTCCGACAGTGCCCGCTCCCTCAGCACTGACCCTCCGACAGTGCGGCACTCCCTCAGCACTGACCCTCCGACAGTGCCCACTCCCTCAGCACTGACCCTCCGACAGTGCGGCACTCCCTCAGCACTGACCTTCCGACAGTGCGGCGCTCCCTCAGCACTGACCTTCCGACAGTGCGGCACTCCGTCAGCACTGACCCTCCGACAGTGCGGCACTCCCTCAGCACTGACCTTCCGACAGTGCGGCGCTCCCTCAGCACTGACCTTCCGACAGTGCGGCACTCCCTCAGCACTGACCCTCCAACAGTGCAGCGCCCCCTCAGCACTGACCCTCCGACAGTGCCCCCTCCCTCAGCACTGACCCTCTGACAGTGCGGCGCTCCCTCAGCACTCACCCTCCAACAGTGCGGCGCTCCCTCAGCACTGACCCTCCGACAGTGCGACACTCCCTCAGCACTGACCCTCCGACAGTGTGGTGCCCTCTCAGCGCTGACCCTCCGACAGTGCAGTGCTCCCTCAGCTCTGACCCTCCAACAGTGCCCACTCCCTCAGCACTGACCCTCCGACAGTGCGGCACTCCCTCTGCACTGACCGTCAGACAGTGCGACGCTCCCTCGGCACTGACCCTCCCACAGTGCGGCACTCCCTCAGCACTGACCCTCCGACAGTGCGGCACTCCCTCAGCACTGACCCTCCGACAGTGCCCACTCCCTCAGCACTGACCCTCTGACAGTGCGGCGCTCCCTCAGCACTGACCCTCCGACAGTGCCCACTCCCTCAGCACTGACCCTCCGACATGCCCACTCCCTCAGCACTGACCCTCCGACAGTGCGGCACTCCCTCAGCACTGACCCTCCGACAGTGCGACACTCCCTCAACACTGAACCTTCTAGACACTTGATTTACCTGAGAATAACTTCTTTTAATTAACCTGTTTGAACAAGTTATGACAAATGCTCAAAGCAGTGGGATCTGCCCCCACGCCTCCTTGTCCAGAGGTAAGGACATTTACCACCGTGCCTAAAGATCATTGATGATACCTTGGTGCTCCTCAGATTCAGCAGCAGCATTGGGAGATGCCCTTTACTGTCCCCATCAATTCTGGTATCACTTGCTCCCATTGTATTTCATTAGATAACTAATGAGGTGAATTATTCTGAATCACCAATGAATGGAATGTGGAGAACCTCCCATTGAAGCATGAAATTGAATCTGTAGAGAATTTTGCACCAAAAAAAATTCAGCCCGTCAGTTCTATACTTCCACTCTATCGGAGCTATTCAATTATCTCCATGTCTCCACAGACACACATAGGCACAGACACACACACCAACCTTTTCTCGCTCACAGACACACACACACTGACACAGACACACACACACTGACACAGACACACACACACAGACACATGGACACCTGCTGAAGCACACTGCCACACACTGCCACACACGGACACACGGACACACGGACACACAGACACACAGACACACAGACACATGGACACCTGCTGAAGCACACTGCCACACACTGATATACACACACACACACACACACACACACACACACACACACACACACACAGACACACTGACACACACACACTGACACACACACACTGACACACACACACTGACACACTGACGCTGACACACTGACTCACACTTGTTCCAGTGAATTTGCTTCGTTCTATCCTGTGAAATTGAGAACGACACATTCTCCACGGTTCTCATTCTCTTGCAAGTTTGAGAATTGGCAGTTCTCATTTCTCATTTTTCTATAGCACACCTTTGGAAGTGACTGAGGGATTAAAAAACTGTTCAGATAAAAACCCACTGTTAGAAACCCACTAAACTGCAATATCAGATGTGCCTTACCACTTAATGTGAAGATAGATCCCCCAGTAACAGATTCCATTCTTGTTCCCACCTCACTTTCACTTCAGTCTCTGGAGCACTCCCTCTGCCTCTCTGTTGTGTTGCTACTTGCTGCTGAGCTTGTCTTTATAGATCTCGTCAGGAGTGTACGGTTTGCAATGACGTCAGAGCACACTAGCACGTGGCCCCAATCCAGAGCCAGAGATGAAATAACCTGACATTCACTTCAAAGTGCAGCATCTGTGGTTATGCAACACAAGGAATTATCATTAAAGCAACACAGAGCTTCCTCTAACCTGTGGCAGATTTTGCAGTGGCCCGAACATGACTGCCTGCTTCAGGCCAGCACGATGCCTCATCAATGGAATGAATTCCTTGGGCACCTCCCAAACTAAACCATTAGTTGACTGAAGGAATCATTTTGCTCCGGTTCAAGATGAGCAAAGAATTTCCTTTTTATGTTTCCTGCAGGAGCTGCAGTGTAATACAATGAAGATGAATAGGTGGCGCTCTCTCAGAGAACATCGGGAACCATCCATCACAGCCTCACCTCGTGAAGATTTTCAAAATGTCTTTCATGACTACCACACATCTCAAAGTGCTTCAGAGCCAATAACCGGGGGTCTGTTGGGTAGATGGCTGGTTTGCAAAACAGAGTAGTACGAATAGTGTGGGTCTAATTCCCATACCTCCTGAGGTTTCCACAAAGGATGCTCCTCCTCAAGCTCTCACCTCACCTGAGGCATGGTGACCCTCAGGTTAAACCATCACCAGTTATCTCTCTCGAATCAGACAGCTGCCCTATGGTCTAGCAGGAGCATGGTGCCTTGCTTTTGATATAAGCAATAAAGGATCCTTTGAAACAAAGACAGTAATTGTTGGAGAAACTCAACAGGTCAGGTAGCTCCATGAAGAGAGAAAGCATGTTAATGTTTTAAGTTCTTCTTATTAACAGCAGCGAGGAAAAGAATGGTATTTATCACGTAGGGAGGGGTATTGAGGGGAATGGGTGTTTTGGGGCAAGAGTGAATAGAACATATGGAAATGATGCTGAGAGATAAAGAAGGAGAGGCAAACAAAGGGATTATTGATGGTAAGGCAAGAGGGTGATAAATGTTAGGTAGTGTGCTAACAATATGTGTAAATGGTTAAAAATGTGTTGGCTGAGCAGGGAGTAACCCATACAAACAGGACCTGGGTAATAAACACAGAGGAGCTGAAATTATTAAACTGAATGTTGAGTCCTGAAGGCTTTGAGGGGTCCAGGCAGAAGATGAGCTGTTGCTCCTCCAGCTTATGCTGAACCTCATTAGAGCACTGCAGAAAGCCTGAGGCAGGGATATTGGTGTGGGAGCACAGTCGTGTGTTGAGGTGGCAGGCAACTGGAAGCTCAGAGTCATTTTTTACAGGTAGAGAGGAGGTATTTCTGAAGTGTAGTCACTGTTATAATGTAGGAAGTACATTACAACAAGCAAGTGGTGCTGATTGAAGAGTAAACATTGGCCAAGACACAGTCCTATGAAGTGCCTTTTGACCTTTTACAACATAAAGGTATTAGATAAATGCAAGCCAATTTTGTTAACTGACCCTAACCCTAACCCTAACCCTAACCCTAACCCTAATCCTAACCCTAACCCTAACCCTAACCCTAACCCTAACATTAAAAAGTCACAGAAGTAGGGATTCAGGAACAGAAACAGCCACTCAGAACGTTACTGGATATCCTTCAGGCAACATTTTTCCCACACTACCTCCAAATCCCTCAATGTCATTAGTCCCCCAAGACCTAGCAATTTCAGTTCTAAACCCACTCGATGTCTGTTCTCTGGGCCAGAGAATTTCTGAGATTTATCACTCTCCAAGCAAAATTCCTCCTTGTCTCAGTCTTAAATGACCTACCCCTTTATCCTGAGATTATTTTCCTGATTCTAGACTCAGCAGACAAGGAAAACATCCCAACAACATCCAATTTATCGCACCCCGTAGGAAATTTCAAAACAATCATCTCTCATTCTTTGAAACTCTTTTATGTACAGACCCAGTCTCCTCAATCCCTTCTCACAGGGATTAGTCTGGTGAATCTCTGTTGTAGTCCCTCTGTGGCAAGTGCATGCTTCCTTACATAAGGAGACCAAGAGTGTACATAATACTGCAGCTGCAGTCTCACCATGGCTACACATAACTGCAGCAAGACATCTTTACTCCTATACCCAGGTCTCCTAGAAATGAAAGCCAAAGTACTGTTTGTCTTTCTAGTTGCTTGCTGCACCTGCATGCTAGTTTTCAGAGACTTGTGGACAAGAACAACCTACATTCCTTCAGAGAGTATCACTTCCCCACTCTCAGCAATTAAGAAATATTCTGTCTTTCTGTTTTCTCTACCAATGTGAATAACTTCACGCTAATTCACATTCCATTCCATCGGACATGTTCCAGCTCATTCCTGTAGCCTGTTCTTATCCTGTTGAAGCATCCTTGGATGTCCTTACAATTTACCTTCCCATCCAATTTCCAGTCACAGAGTTATAGAGATGTAGAGAACCGAAATGGACCCTTAGGTCCAACTCATCCATGCCAACCAGATATCCTAAATTAATTTAGTCCCATTTGCCAGCATTTGGCCCATATTCCTCTAAACCTTTCCTAGTCATATATCCATCCAGATGCCTTTTAACTGTTGTAATTATACCAGCTTCCACCACTTCCTCTGGCAGCTTATTCCATACACGCACCACCCTCTGCGTGAAAAGGTTGTCCCTTAGGCCCCTGTTAAATCTTTCTTCTCTCACCATAAACCTCTGCCCTCTAGTTTTGGACTCCCCCACCCTGGGGAAAAGACCTTGTCTATTTGCCCTATCCATAGTCCTCATGATTTTATAAACCTCTTTAAGGTCACCCCTCAGCCTCTGACACTCCAGGGAAATTAATCCCAGCCTATTCAGCCTCTCCCCATAACTCAACCCCTCCCCATAACTCAACCCCTCCAAGCCTAGCAACATTCTTGTAAATTTTTTCTGAACCCTTTCGAGTTTCACAATGTGTTTCCTATTGCAGAGAGACCGGAATTGAACGCAACATTCCAAAAATGGCCGAAACAATGTCCTAAGTAGCCACTACATGACCTCTGAACTCCTATACTTAATGCACTGACCAATAAAGGCAAATGTACCAAACTCCTCCTTCACTATCAAGTCTATCCATGGCTCCCATTGCAAGGAACTATGAACCTGTACTCCAAGGTCTCTTTGTTCAGCAACAAATCCTCAATAAATTTGGAAATATTACACTATACAGGTCATTTACATTGTTTGTGAACAGTCATAGACTTGGATCCCTCCAAGTAAGATCTTACTTTGATTTAATTAACAAACACACATGGTGAGCATCTACTGAAAATCTGGCCATTATTTGAGTGAGGTTGAATTAAACTTTCAGAAAGCATCGTTTGAAAACCAGCCGCGAGTTTGTGCTTTAGGGAGAATGTCAAAGCCTTGGAGAAGTTGAGAGAACATTCATTGGAATGGTCCATGAGATGAGAAGCTTCATACAAGAGACTCATCTATTCAGAACAATGAGGGTCTGGGGGAGATTTAATCAAGATGTTCAGAATTATGAAGGGTGACCAAAGGATTACAGAGAAACATTTATCTCCAGTCTTCCAATCCATTGCATGGCATTATTGTAAAGACCAAGACATGTCTCTCCTCGCACCCTGAAGCTAATCCTTATCTCTCAAACAAAATGGCTAAGATGGATGATCTTGTCACAGTCCATTGCTAGTTGTGGAATCTTGCTGTTCCCAAAGTGGCTGCTGCCTTGCAACACTTTGGTTGCAAAGGCCTTTGGGATGGCCTGAGGTCATATAAGGTGCTATGTAAATGCGAATCTTTCTCTCATAGATATTAGTCCAGCTTCAAGAAGCAAAGCTGCAGCAATTGTCACCTCTGTTTGAAAACTGTTAGAATTTTCTCTAATATTCTCCTTGCTATTGAAGTGTTTCTTTCCCACAATCAGTAGTGTACAAGGAACAAACACAAGAGGGCGCCTGTTAAGTAATTTGTCTAAATTGGAGACTATGAGCTCTCCCTTTCTCCAATCTTTGTCCCGAGAGACCAAAGGGTTACTCTATCTGAGTGCAAAGGTCACAAACTCTTTGTTAGGCATTGCTCTGAGAGGAACAAAGTACAAAAGGGATGGAAAAATGCATTTATGTAACATCCTTCACATCCTCAGGACATCTCAAAGCACTTTACAGCCAATGAAATACATTCAAAGCATTGTCACTGTTGTAATGTAAGGGGACGCAGCATCCAGATGGAGCACAGCAAGATCCCACAGAATCAATATGAGAACACTCAGATAATCTGCTTGTAGAGAGGTGGATTGAGGGGCAAACATTGGCCAGGATCCTGGAGAAATCCCCTGTTCTGAAAGAATCAGAGGCTGGTACAGCATAGGAGGAGGCCGGAGCATTTATACTGGCTCTCCAAATGAGCACCATGAATTTTAGCCATTCTCTTCCCTTTCTTCATCACTCTGTACTTATATCTACTTTAATAACTATCTCTTGTACCAAAAGAATTAATTCTCTAGATTAATATCATTGACAAGACAAGCATTTATTGCCCATTCCCAACTGCCCTGGAGAAGGTGATGCTGTTCTTCTTGAACCGCTGCAGTCCATGTGCTGTGGGTTGACCCACAATGCCCTTTGGGAGGGAATTTCAGGATTTTGATCCAGCAACACTGAAGGAATGGCAATATATTTCCAAGTCAGGAGGGTGAGTGGATTCGAGGGGAACCTACAGGGGGTGATGTTCCCATGTATCTGCTGCCCTTGTCCTTCCAGATAGAAGTGGTCGTGGGTTTGGAAGGTGCTGTGTGAGGATCTTTGGTGAATTTCTGCAGTGCATCCTGTAGACAGTACACACTGCTGCGACTGAGTGTCGGTGGTGGAGGGAGTGGGATGCTTGTGGATGTGGTGCCAATCAAGCGGCTGCTTTATCCTGGATGGTGTGGAGCTTCTTGAGTGTTGCTAGGGCAAGTGGGGAGTATTCCAATGGTACACCTTCCACCCCAACCTTCAGTTCACCTGGGCCATCTCCAGCACATCCCTCACCTTCCTGGACCTCTCAGTCTCCATCTCAGGCAACCAGCTTGTAACTGATGTCCATTTCAAGCCCACCGACTCCCACAGCTACCTAGAATACACCTCCTCCCACCCACCCTCCTGCAAAAATTCCATCCCCTATTCCCAATTCCTCCGCCTCCGCCGCATCTGCTCCCACGACAAGACATTCCACTCCCGCACATCCCAGATGTCCAAGTTCTTTAAGGACCGCAACTTTCCCCCCACGGTTATTGAGAACGCCCTTGACCGCGTCTCCCGCATCTCCCGCGACACATCCCTCACACCCCGCCCCCGCCACAACCGCCCCAAGAGGATCCCCCTCGTTCTCACACACCACCCTACCAACCTCCGGATACAACGCATTATCCTCCGACACTTCCGCCATTTACAATCCGACCCCACCACCCAAGACATTTTTCCATCCCCTCCCCTGTCTGCTTTCCGGAGAGACCACTCTCTCCGTGACTCCCTTGTTCGCTCCACACTGCCCTCCAACCCCACCACACCCGGCACCTTCCCCTGCAACCACAGGAAGTGCTACACTTGTCCCCACACCTCCTCCCTCACCCCCATCCCAGGCCCCAAGATGACATTCCACATTAAGCAGAGGTTCACCTGCACATCTGCCAATGTGGTATACTGCATCCACTGTACCCGGTGCGGCTTCCTCTACATTGGGGAAACCAAGCGGAGGCTTGGGGACCGCTTTGCAGAACACCTCCGCTCAGTTCGCAACAAACAACTGCACCTCCCAGTCGCTAACCATTTCCACTCCCCCTCCCATTCTCTTGATGACATGTCCATCATGGGCCTCCTGCACTGCCACAATGATGCCACCCGAAGGTTGCAGGAACAGCAACTCATATTCCGCCTGGGAACCCTGCAGCCATATGGTATCAATGTGGACTTCACCAGTTTCAAAATCTCCCCTTCCCCCACTGCATCCCCAAACCAGCCCAGTTCATCCCCTCCCCCCACTGCACCACACAACCAGCCCAGCTCTTCCCCCCCACCCACTGCATCCCAAAACCAGTCCAACCTGTCTCTGCCTCCCTAACCGGTTCTTCCTCTCACCCATCCCTTCCTCCCACCCCAAGCCGCACCCCCAGCTACCTACTAACCTCATCCCACCTCCTTGACCTGTCCGTCTTCCCTGGACTGACCTATCCCCTCCCTACCTCCCCACCTACACCCTCTCCACCTATCTTCTTTACTCTCCATCTTCGGTCCGCCTCCCCCTCTCTCCCTATTTATTCCAGTTCCCTCCCCCCATCCCCCTCTCTGATGAAGGGTCTAGGCCCGAAACGTCAGCTTTTGTGCTCCTGAGATGCTGCTTGGCCTGCTGTGTTCATCCAGCCTCACATTTTATTATCTTGGAATCTCCAGCATCTGCAGTTCCCATTATCTCTGATAGTATTCCAATGTTGATTGTGCAAAAGTAAGAGACTGGAGCAGGAGGAGGCTATTCAGCCAATTCCACACTACCTCCAACAATCAGCAAAATCAGGACAGACTTTCCCATCACCAGTTTCCAGCTCCATTCCCATATCCCTTGACTCTTATAGTGTCCAAAAATCTAGGACCTCAGGCTTGAATATGTTTAACAAGGAAGCTCCAGAGCAGCTTCGAGCAGCTGATTGGCTCTTCCTACTTGTGTGGTGTTGCATCTCAGCTCTTTCCTTATCCCTCGCTGGTCAACTCAGGTATCATTTCCAAAGCCATTCACCCTTCATCTCAACACAGCCACAGTTTCTTTACAAAAACCCTTTACCACGCTTTCCACCTTCACATTGCAAAATGACAGGCATGAAACTGGCCACTTTTCCCATGCTCTGGGGAGGCATGTGACTGGGGAGTTGAGACCTTTCAGTGGCCATGAATTGAATATTTTAGGGCTTTAACTGTGGGCAAATAGAGAAAGCTGCCAATGAACCTTCTCGCTCTGTTCCTAATTTGTGAAGTGGCAAGAGGGAGGTGAGATTATCTTGATGGCCAACTTGTCCCCATCCTTCCCCCTCCTCACCACCTCCAGAGAACAAAAATTACACTGTGCATCTTTATCTTTCTTGTGTTGTAATATTCTGAATGGGACTTCAGTTAATGTGGAGAAACAAGGAACAATGGACTCTCTCATCCCTGGAGCACAGATGCTTAAGGAATGATTGACCAGAATGAATGTGCAGTGATTACGGCTGTTCTCCCTGAGGTGGAAGGAAGATTAACTGAAGGCATCCCAAATCATGGAGCCATCCACAAATTGGTCAACATTTAATTATAGAACTCTCCTGTTTCCAATAGGCTCTATTCCTTGCTAGTATTGAGACATTGAGTTCGCTGCTGCGTTATACACTTATAGTGTGGTTACTTCGCAAGGCAGTGCGAGGCCCCATGTATTCGCCCCTACTAACGCCAGTGTCGACAGGGGAGAACTAAACCAGAGAAAAGAAAGAACTGAGAGTAATTTGGGCAGGAAAGGAGCGCAGAATGTGGACTGTTGGGGCTCAAATAGCAAGGGAAACATCAGCGCAATGTCAGCACAACATGGAGGGCCGAAGGGCCTGTTCTGCGCTGTATTGTTCTATGTTCTTTGAATAGTCCTTCACTCTGAGAAATAAAAACAGATATTAATGCTGCTGTCAGGTTCCAAAGTTGAAACAGAATCTTTCAGCTTCATTCACCTGTAAATGTGGCCATTGGTTTGACCTCCTTTCACTGCCTCAAACTTGCTAATGGGTGACTTGGTTTGAATGGAAAGGGGAATAAATAATTTTTCTTTTTAAATCAGTCTTCATGAGGAAGGAGTAAAGCCCAAACCACACACAAAAATTCACTGGGGAGGGAAACAGAGGGCTTTCCTCTTTGCCAAATCAAATATCATTCATTCTCTGATATTTTTGTTTTTCTCGGCTTACACTTTTTCTGGGCCCAGACTTTATTCCTTCATTTGCCCTATTATCATTTTCTTTAGCTTTGCACCAT
Organism: Stegostoma tigrinum; assembly: GCF_030684315.1. NCBI lineage: Eukaryota > Metazoa > Chordata > Chondrichthyes > Orectolobiformes > Stegostomatidae > Stegostoma > Stegostoma tigrinum. Next base: position 3,339,025 of record NC_081354.1, read on the forward strand.
CACCCCTTTTGACACTCGATCTCTCCTATCTCAGGCTCTCCCTTCTGTTCCCTATTGCCACTCTGACTCCTTTCTCTACCTCCGTAGTTTCTTAAATCTCTAACGTGTTCAGTCTGGTTCTGGTGGAAGATCCTAAACCCTTATTAATCCTCTTTGTCTCCCCACGGATGTTGTCAGATCTGTGGAGGGCTTCCAGTAGCTTCTTTTTCTATTTCAGATTCCCAGCCTACAGTGCACTTTCCTTTGGTTTTAACAGCATTAAGCTGCGTGCTGTTCCCTTCAGATGGACTAAGGACATCAGGGGGGCTGCATAAAGGCAAGTTGGAGATCTTGTTAAAAACATGTAACTTCTGCCCACGGTGAAGCAACATGGATGTTGTGACAACAGAGCTGAACTCCCAAGTATTTGTGGACAAATTTCAGTACCAATGCTTGTGTTTTAAAAGCAACTGCTATAGCTGACAGACATAAACTCAGTGAGTGTCTGGCAGAGTCCTGTGTGAAGCATGAAGAAATAACTCCAGAGACCAGTATCCTGTCACTGAGTCATCCTTCATTCACTCTCCCTCCCCAGGTCCAGGAAGAACAGATTTAACCTGGTGCAGAGTCCTCTCCCCATTGGCAACTCTGTAGGAGCTATCCCTGTAGTTGTGTGAACCCAGCTTTCCAAATAACAGCTGTACTGATTGGGGGAGATGAGCTGTACTATCAGAGGTGCCATCATTTTGCACATGATATTAGAATAGGATCCATTCACCTCCCAACTGAGGGTAAAAGGCTCTAGGGCACTATTTCAAAAAAGTGGGGTAAGAGTGGTGTTCACTCCAGTGATCTGCTCAACACTTAATCGTCCACTGACATCACCAAAACACACTGCGTATTCCAGAAAAAGATATTTTTGGGGCAGCACGATGGCTCAGTGGTCAGCAATGCTGCCTCACAGCCCCAGGAACTGTGTCCGATTCCACTCTCAGGCGACTGTCTGTGTGGAGTTTGCACATTCTCCCCGTGTCTGCATGGATTTCCTCCCCGTGCTCCGGTTTCCCTCCACAGTCCAAAGATGTGCAGGTTAGGGCGGATTGGTCATGCTAAATTGCCCATAATGTTGAGGGATGTGTAGCTTATATGTGGCTATAGGGGCATGGGTCTGGGTGGGATGCACTGAGGTTTGGTGTGGACTTGTTGGGCGAAAGGGCCTGTTCCCACACTGTAGAGATTCTTTGATCTATATTTTGTTGAAGCTTTTTTTGTCCAGAAGTACCAGGACACTTTGCAAGAATACCAATACAAAGAGAATCCAACATTTTATAATGACTGAGAGGAGAGTGCTCATTAGTCAGCAACGGGACTCTCATTATACTGGCATTATTTTGGAGAATAAACTAATTAGATGATGAGTGACACTTACTGGCAAATTTGTTTAAATTAAACCAAGCGGGTTGACATTGATTAGTCAAGGCATTGCCCTAAGAAATGAATTAGAAATGGTTGTCGATAATTTGTTGAGTTGAAACAGTTGCAGTGCATGTGAACGTTACTTCCGGCTGAAAAGAACACAGCCCTGTGACCTCACATACATAGCTTCTCGTACAAGCAAGAGCACCGCACAGTGATCCCAACTGACAATCCTAAATTCATTGTCAGAACAATTCCTAATACACTCAGGATTGTTTCACAAATGCTATCTAATTACAGAATCATACCTAATGTTGAACACTGCAAGCACGAGCTAATCAATCAGTATCATTCAAAGAGATATGTTGTTGGGAATGGTGTTTGGGATGGGTGACTTACACCACACCAGCACTGAACTTGTACCTTACTCATCTGGGTAATCCATAGAACATTATTTTGGCTTACAGCAGCATCCTGGCCCAACTGCAAATCCAGGCTAAGGTGCTGGGCTCGAGGGCAGAGAATGCATCGCAGCACTGTGGGACTTTAATTCAATGAATCAAATTTGAAGTTGAGTTAGGCCTCAGCTGGAACATGGCACTAATTCTGCTTGTCAATCTTACACAGGTTATCAAGGATGAGGCTTGTCAGGGTTGACACCAAGGATAGGGCAGGAGGGGCTCTTTGCTGTTGCAAGCTCTGAGATGAGACTCCTTTCTTCAGAACAGGGAATCTATGAAACAGAGCTGGAGTTAGGCCTACCAACCATCTCCACTATTAAAGAAGATCAAGTTGATCATCTCTAACTTGCTGCTTTTTCTCCATATTCCAGAATCCCTTGAATAGCCAAACAATTCAATCGATCTCAGCCCTGAAGATATCCAATGAGCAATCTTTCACTGCCCTTTGGGGTAGCAAATTCCAAGATACACCACCATCTTTTCTCGACCATAAATAACCAGTCACTTATCCTGAGACTGTGACCCATAGGTGTCCATACTGTGGGAAGAGGGAAACAAAGTCTCAACAAAGATCTTCTCAAGAGGGGTAAGGGGACTCCTAACAGTGAGGACACACAGGAATACCAACACCTCATAAATCCTCACCATCCTGACCTATCACAGCTGTTCCTTCATTGCCACCTCATTTTATAACAGTTCCTCTCAGTTCTGGACTCATAAGAATAAAGAGTTTTGATAGGTCATCAACCAGAGGTCAAAATTTAAAATAACCAGCAAAATAATTACATAGAACATAGAACATTACAGCACAGTACAGGCCCTTCGGCCCTCGATGATGTGCCGACCTGTCATACCAATCTGAAGCCCATCTAACCTACACTATTCCATGTACGTCCATATGCTTGTCCAATGGCGACTTAAAATGCACCTAAAGTTGGCGAATCTACTGCCGTTGCAGGCAAAGCGTTCCATTCCCTTACTACTCTCTGAGTAAAGAAACTACCTCTGACATCTGTCCTATATCTTTCACCCCTCAACTTAAAGCTATGCCCCATTGTGCTCGCCGTCACCATCCTAGGAAAAAGGATCTCACTATCCACCCGAAATTGAGAATTTGTTTTTAAACAAAGGGCTGTTAGGGTCCAGAATACAGCTTTCATAGGGTCAATCAGAAAACAGCTGGAGATGTAGTGTGGACTAATTTGCAGCATAATGGGGGAGAAGGGTGGGCTGTGAAATAAATTGGATGCGCCAACGAAAGGACAGTAGGTCGTGTGGTTTTTCTCTGGTCTACGAGATTTGACAATCTGTAAGCTCAAAACAAACTCCAGAAACTGGAACAACAAGTTGTGGGGCAAGACTCTAATGCAGTTCCGAAGGTGAGCAACACTGCCTGGATAAAATATCAACCCAGTGCCCTACTGCCCTCTTCAGGTGGCTGGAAAAAAAATCACAGTAACAGGACTTCAGAGAGAGCAAAGGTTATCTCCATATCTCATCATCAACATTTCATCCACAGCCAACACAAATTAGAACAGATTGCTGAGAGACTCATCTACCATTTCGTGTGCAGAAACACATAGAGTGGAAAATATGAAGCTTTGTCCCAGGGTGGAAGGGTCAATTATTAGGCGACACAGGTTCAAGGTCCGAGGGGGAATGCTAAAAAGTGAAATGAATGTCAGCTTTTTTTCACATAAAAGGTGTTGAGAGCCTGGACCGTGCTGCCAGAGGAGGGGGTGGAAGCAGACACAAGAGCAGCATTCAGGAAACACCAGGACAATTACATGAATAGGAAGGGAACAGAGGGATATGCATCCTGAAAGGATGGGCTAAATGTGTTGGCACAGATTTGGAGGGCCGAAGGGCCTGTTCCTGTGCTGTATTATCCTTTGTTCTTCTTTATATTTTGTTCACTTCCTCTAACAGCTTGTTCCATACACACACCACCTTCTGTGTGAAAAAAAACGTCCCTCAGGTTCCTTATAAATCTTTCCCCCTCTCACCTTAAACCTATGCCCCTCTAGTTTTGGACTCCCCCACCCTGAGGAAAAGACCTTGGTTATTCACACTATTCACGCCCCTCATGAGTTTATAAACCTCTATAAGATCACCCCCTCAGCCTCCAATGCTCCAGGGAATACACAGTGGTGACAAGAACTGGCCAGAAGCTGGGAATGCTGCAGCGAGTAACTCATCCTCCTGACTCCCCAAAACCTGTCCCACCATCTACAAGGCACAAGTCAGGAGTACGATGGAATACTCCCCACTTGCCTGGATGGGTGCAGCTCCAACAACACTCAAGAAGCTCGACACCGTCCACTCCCTCCCCCACCGACACTCAGTAACAGCAGTGTGAACTACCTACAAGATGCACTGCAGAAACTCACCAAAGATCCTCACACAGCACCTTCCAAGCCCATGACCACTTCCATCTATGATAAGGGCAGCAGATACATGGGAACACCACCCCCTGCAAGTTCCCCTCCAAGTCACTCACCCTCCTGATTGGAGATATATTGCTGTTCTCTCAGTGTCACTGGGCCAAAATCCTGGAATTCTCTCCCTAAGGGGATTGTGGGTCAACCGACGACAGGTGGACTGCAGTGGCTCAAGAAGGCAGCTCATCTCCACCTTCTCAAGGGGGCAACTAGGGACGGGCAATTAATGCTGGGCCCAGCCAGCGATGCCCACATCCCACACATGAATAGAAAAATTAGCCCCAGCCTATCCAGGCTCTCCCTATAGCTGAAACACTCCAATCACAGAAACATCTTTGTATACCTTTTCTGCACCCTTTCAAGTTTGACAACGTCATATATCGTTTGTGTTTTCTAAAATGTCTTCTTAAATCTCTGTGATAAAATTCTTTGAAAATTGCATTACAGGTAGAGAGGCTGGTTGAGAAGGCGTTTAGCACACTTGCTTTCACTGCTCAGGCCTTTAATTGTAGGAGCTGGGACGTCATGTTGAGGTTGTACAGGACATTAGTGAGGTCTCTTTGGGAATATTGTGTGCAGTTTTGGTCACTCGGTTATAGAAAGGTTATTATTAAACTGGAGACGGTTCAGAAAAGATTTGCGAGGATGTAACCAGGAATGGGAGGTTTGAGACATAAAAATAGATTGGAAAGGCTGGGACTATTTTCCACTGGACCGTAGGATGATGACGAGTGACCTTATTGAAGTTTATAAAATTATGAGGGACCTACATAAGATGAATGACAGGGGTCTTTTCCTTAGAGTGGGGGGGGGGGGTTTAAAACTAGGGGAATATTCTTAAGGTGAAAGAAGGAGGATTTAAAAATGACATGAGGGGCAACTTATTTACACTGAAAGTGATTCATGCGTGGAATGAGCTTCCAGAGGAAGTGATGGACACAGGTACAGTTACAACATTTAAAAGACACTTGGATAAGTACATGACTAGGGAAAGTTTAGAGGGATATGGGCCAGGAGCAGGCAGGTGGGACTAGTTTAGTTTGGGAAACTTGGTCGACATGGGCTGGTTGGACTGAGGGGCCTGACTGTATGACCCTGTGACGGCCCCTGGATTAATCTGTGCCCTGGCCTAATTTGTGAATTCACCCTCTGTAATTGGATCTTCGACTTTCTCCCCTGTTGACCACAATCAGTAAGAATAGGTGACAACATCCCCTCCACCATAATCCTCAACACTGGTGCCCCCCAATGCTGCATAGTCAGCCCCATACTATACTCCTTATAGACTCACGACCATCTGACCACTTTCCACCCCAACTCCATTTACAAGTTTGCTAATGACATCACTGTTGTAGAAGGGATCTCAGACAATGACGAGACGGAGTACAGGAACGAGATTGTGTGCTTTGGGACAGAGCGTAAAGACAACAATCTCTCCATCAAACTCAGCAAAGTGAAGCAGCTGGTCATCAATGAGTTGGAGGTAGTTGAAAGCGTTAAGTTCACTTTATCCAGCTCTGCTTTTATGCCCTCTTAATTGGCCTTGTTTAAGTTTAGAATCTTACTTCAGGCCCACTCTTCCCTCTCATAAACTGAAGATAAAATTCAATCATATTCTGGATTACTGCTCTCCAGGAGCCCCTTCACTACAAGGGGACTAATGAATCCAAAGTCATTGCACCATCCCAAATCCAGTGTGGCCTGCACTATAGTTAACACTGGAATGTGCTGCTCTAAGATACTGTTCTCAGATCATTCTACAAACTGCTTATTTAGGCTGCATTTGCACATTTACTTTTTCAAGCTGTATGGAGATTAAAATCGCACCTGATTATTGCTGTGCAATTCTGACAAACTCGCACTCTTTTGTCTGTTATACAGTGTGTAACTGTATGGTTACCGTTAGCAGGACAGTACACCACATCCTCAGGTCAAATCTTGCCTTTATTGATTCTTGTGCCCATCCATAGAAGTTTCACATTCTGTTTTCCTGAATTTAGGTCATCTCTCTCTATTCTGATATTACTGTCATTAACGAACAGAGCTACCTCTCCAGCTTTTCTCTGATCCCTGTCCTTCCTAAATGTCATGTAATCCTCACATTTCAGGATGCAATTGATGTCACCCTGCAGTCCTAGCTCTGTAATGGCATTCAGATTTAATTCTACTGGAGTCTTCAGTTGATTGGTTTTGTTTCAAATGCTGCCTGTGTTCAGACCCAGAGCCATTAGTTTTGTGTTTTGATTATTTTTGTAACCTATAACCTTGCTTGTTGAGTTCTTTTTAGATTAGCGCTTTCTACCCTTTGCTGTGACAGTTGTTTCATTATTTCTCATATTAAAATGCTTCTCAACACTTTGATTTACTACACCTTCCCAAATTTAATCCCTTGCCCTCACAACTCACAAGTAGATGGGACATGGTTTGAATCAGAGTAGAGCTTTGGATGAACCAACATTGATAGAGGGTGGAATCAGGCCAGAACAGCTTTGGAGTTGGCGAAATTCTTTCTCACCATTGTAACGATGTAAAAATAATCACTTGAAGGTGAATTGTTCCCAATTGCAAAATGACAGTGGGTTTCTGAATCCATCTGTGACCAGTTAGGCAGCAGTCCATGTTTAATGCACTGTTTGAGATAGGCAGATGTCAAGAAATAGATAACGCAGTGTGGAGCTGGAGGAACACAGCAGGACAGGCAGCATCAGAGGGAACACAGTGTGGAGCTGGAGGAACACAGCAGGCCAGGCAGCATCAGAGGGAACACAGTGTGGAGCTGGAGGAACACAGCAGGACAGGCAGCATCAGAGGGAACACAGTGTGGAGCTGGAGGAACACAGCAGGCCAGGCAGGATCAGAGGGAACACAGTGTGGAGCTGGAGGAACACAGCAGGCCAGGCAGCATCAGAGGGAACACAGTGTGGAACTGGAGGAACACAGCAGGCCAGGCAGCATCAGAGGGAACACAGTGTGGAACTGGAGGAACACAGCAGGCCAGGCAGCATCAAAGGGGCAGGAATGTTGACATTTCGGGTCAGGACCTTCTTGAAAAGGGTCCCGACCGGAAACATCAAGTTTCTTGCTCTTCTGATGCTGCCTGGCCTGCTGTGTCCCTCCAGCTCCTCACTGTGTTCTCTCTGACTCCAGTATGTACTGTTCTTACTATCTCAACATTAGGAAATATCAGCTTTTTGACAATTATCTTGACTCCAAAAACAATATGAAACGTTAGCAATTTGCTCTTTATGGTTCCAACTTGCAAAACCAGTCGTTGATATTGAAACAACTGGATCTGATATGCAATCTGCAGCAATTTCCTTTGAAATCAGTGATACAGGTTCCTACTTGTGGAGCTTGTGACCAGAGATGAAAAGATTCTGATTTGATCAAAGCTTCTTCTTTCGATTACGTCCACGATACCATCAGATCCTTTGCAGAACAATTGGCAGGGTATTTGCAGACATCTTTAAAGTCTCCTTCCTTCAATCTGAAGCCCCCAACTGCTTCAAGAGAGCCACCATAATGCACCGCCAAAGAGAAATCATGCAGTGTGTCTCAATGATTACCGCCCGGTAGCTGTGACTCCCATTGTTATGAAGTGCTTCGAGAAGTTCATCGTGGCCCATATCAACTCCAACCTCCCCGATTGTTTGGATTCTTTGCAATTTACCCATTGGTGCAACAGGTCCAGGCAGATGCCGTCTCCCTGGACCGACACTCATCCCTGGAACATCTAACATAACAAGGTTACCTAGATCAGGCTCCTATGTACTGACTACACTCAACACCATAACTCTAAACAAGCTCATCTTTAAACTCCGAGACCTAGGTCTCGGCTCCACCCTCTGTAACTGGGTCCTCGACTTCCTGAGCCACAGACCACAGTCAGTAAGTATACTGGAGAACACCTCCTCCACCATAATCCTCAACACTGGTGCCCCGCATCGCTGTGTGCTCAGCCCCCTCCATAACCGCCACTGTGTGACCGAATTCTGCACCAACTCCATTTGCAAGTTTGCTGACAAGGCCATCATTGTAAGTTGGATCTCAAACAATGATGCAACAGAACACAGCAAAGAGATTGTGTGCTTAGGGACAAGGTGTAAAGTCAACAATCTCTCCATCAATGTCAGTAAAATGAAGGAGCCGGCCGTAGACTTCAGGACCTGGAGTGGACGGCACGCCCCAGTCTGTATCAATGGGGCTGAGGTGGAGAGGGTTGAGAGCATCAAGATCCTGGGGGTGACGATCACCGACCATCTGTCCTGCTCCATCCACATCGACAAAACGATCCAGAAAGCACAACAACACCCCTACATCCTCAGGAGGCTAAGGAAATTCAGCATGTCGACAACAACTCACACCAATTTTTATGGATGTGCCATTGAAAAGGTTCCTATGTGAATGCAGCACAGCTCAACTGCAAGAAACTACAGGGAGATGTGAACACAGCCCAGTCCATTACTCAAACCAGCTTCCCATCCACACATAATAATAAAATGTGAGGCTGGATGAACACAGCAGGCCAAGCAGCATCTCAGGAGCACAAAAGCTGACGTTTCGGGCCTAGACCCTTCATCAGAGAGGGGGATGGGGGGAGGGAACTGGAATAAATAGGGAGAGAGGGGGAGGCGGACCGAAGATGGAGAGTAAAGAAGATAGGTGGAGAGGGTGTAGGTGGGGAGGTAGGGAGGGGATAGGTCAGTCCAGGGAAGACGGACAGGTCAAGGAGGTGGGATGAGGTTAGTAGGTAGCTGGGGGTGCGGCTTGGGGTGGGAGGAAGGGATGGGTGAGAGGAAGAACCGGTTAGGGAGGCAGAGACAGGTTGGACTGGTTTTGGGATGCAGTGGATGGGGGGGAAGAGCTGGGCTGGTTGTGTGGTGCAGTGGGGGGAGGGGATGAACTGGGCTGGTTTAGGGATGCAGTGGGGGAAGGGGAGATTTTGAAACTGGTGAAGTCCACATTGATACCATATGGCTGCAGGGTTCCCAGGTGGAATATGAGTTGCTGTTCCTGCAACCTGCATCCACTGTACCCGGTGCGGCTTTCTCTACATTAGGGAAACCAAGCGGAGGCTTGGGGACCGCTTTGCAGAACACCTCCGCTCAGTTCGCAACAAACAACTGCACCTCCCAGTCGCAAACCATTTCCACTCCCCCTCCCATTCTCTTGATGACATGTCCATCATGGGCCTCCTGCACTGCCACAATGATGCCACCCGAAGGTTGCAGGAACAGCAACTCATATTCCACCTGGGAACCCTGCAGCCATATGGTATCAATGTGGACTTCACCAGTTTCAAAATCTCCCCTTCCCCCACTGCATCCCTAAACCAGCCCAGTTCATCCCCTCCCCCCACTGCACCACACAACCAGCCCAGCTCTTCCCCCCCACCCACTGCATCCCAAAACCAGTCCAACCTGTCTCTGCCTCCCTAACCGGTTCTTCCTCTCACCCATCCCTTCCTCCCACCCCAAGCCGCACCCCCAGCTACCTACTAACCTCATCCCACCTCCTTGACCTGTCCGTCTTCCCTGGACTGACCTATCCCCTCCCTACCTCCCCACCTACACCCTCTCCACCTATCTTCTTTACTCTCCATCTTCGGTCCGCCTCCCCCTCTCTCCCTATTTATTCCAGTTCCCTCCCCCCATCCCCCTCTCTGATGAAGGGTCTAGGCCCGAAACGTCAGCTTTTGTGCTCCTGAGATGCTGCTTGGCCTGCTGTGTTCATCCAGCCTCACATTTTATTATCTTGGAATCTCCAGCATCTGCAGTTCCCATTATCTCTGATTCCCATCCACACACTCCATTTACACTTCCCACTGCCTCAGGAAAGGAACCAACGTCATTACAGACCCCTCCCACCCCGGTTACACTCTCTTCCACCCTCTTCCATCTGGCAGAAGATACAAAAGTTAGAATGTACGCACAAACAGATTCATGAACTGCTTCTTCTGCGCTAATATCAGGCTTTTGAATGGACCTCTCAAATGTTAATTCTGCTCTCTCTCTCTGCACCTTCTCTGCCACTGTAAAACTGTATACTGCACTCTGTTCTGCTACCCTAATGCACTCTGTATGGTATGATTTATTCGTATAGCTCACAGAACAAAATTTTTCACTGTATTTCGGTACATGTGACAACAATTAATTAAGTAATCACCTCCCAATTGGGGGGTGCAGGTGCAGATTGGAACACAACCTCAATCAGTCCACATTCTGGACTTAAATCATATATTGTTTTAATTCTCTGTCCCACTCACTCTCTGACCTCCCTGCTCTCAGCTTCCTGCGCCATCCTGATGAAGCTCAATGAAGATTTAAGAACAGCTGGTTCAGCTCTTTGCCCCGTTCCAGACACCACATGGTTTCACTGACTTCAGATTATAATCTCTGTCCCCACTTTCAAGACAGCAGCAGTTAGTAATAGTTTTTTCTATTCTCAGTTACACTACCTCTTCTGTTCTTTACCTGTCCCATCACCATCTCCTTACTGCCTTACACCATCACCCTTTTCATCATTTACTCTCTGCTGTGCTCTGGTCTTTCCTGCCCCTACCTGGAATTTCTCAAAGGCAGTTATAGCTGAAACTTTTTTCACATTCTAGAGAAAGATTAAAGATCTGAAACATTGGGGAGGGACATCCTTCCCGTGTTGATCATGCCTAGTCCTATTAGAATTTTATACTCTTCTATAAGATCCCCCTTCTGAACTCTGGTGAATATAATCCTAGCCAATCTAGCCTCTCACCGTACGGTGTGTCAGCCCAGGAATCAGTCTGGTAAACCTTTGTTGCACTCCTTCTCTTGCCAGAACATGCTTCCTCAGCTAAGGAGACCAAAACACAGAAACCAGGTGAGGTCCCACCAAGGTCCTGTATAATTGCAGCAACATATCCCTGCTCCTGGACTCAAATCCTCTCGCTCCAAAGGCTACCATATCACTTGGTTTCTTCACCACCTGCTGCACTGGCAATGCTTATCGTCAGCACTGGTGTATGAGGGACCCCAGGTCTCATTGCAACACCACCACCCCCTTTCCCAAGGTGCTGCTGGAGGAGTCTGGCTGATACGTTGAAGAATTGTGACCTGAGAGGTAGATTGTAATTGGCTTGTCTCTGAGGGGGACAGTCCTGATGTAAATTTAAAGCTGAGATACAGTCTTCATCATCAGTAGTGGAACCAAGGGGCTGATGGGAAAAGGCAGGAAAATAGGCATGAAGAATGTTGGATTAGCCATGAATGCAACAAATAGCAGAGCAGGCTCGAGGCATTGAATGGCCTCCTCCTGCTCCTATCTCCTATGGTCTCATAGGTTTCTTGAGGATGCACAGGGGTAGACAGACATGTGGCAGAGGACTTATAATGCAAAAAAGCATGAAGAGATTTATTTGATAGGAAGGATGGGTGAAGAGAAGACAGAACAAAGGCCGCAGTTCTAAAGCAGTGGGCTGGCGAGGGGGGTGGTTGGGGTGTGGGAGGTGGGGGTAAAGGAGCCAAAGGGTCTAGGGGTATACATGAAAACAGTGTCGAAGTTGGCAGGATGGGTTGAGAGAATAGCCAATCAATCACACAGTCCACAGATTTACGTTGTTTCATGCAGAGAAAAGACAGCACTCAGCAAGTTTTGCAATCCTAGTATTTTAATTAAATGTATATTTAAATCTTAAATGGCCTTTCCAGCTGTAAAGAAAGGACATTTTCTCTGGTGAGCACTCATTCTATTAACAGCAGACGATATTGGAGCTGGGGTCAATCCTTCGGCATATCGAGCCTGCTACAGCATTCAGGAAGACCATGGCTGATATCTATTTGAATTTCACCTTCTTGCACTGTCTTCAAACCTCCCTTAACCTAAACCCCACAGGCTTCCCTTTGAAGACATTCCGCGATAGGCCATCCACAGCTCTCTGAAGTAGAAAATTCCAAATTTTGACAGAACAACGTTCTCCTCATCTGAAGTCCAATGGTTTAACCTCTTGTCCTGAGATTGTGAATTTGCGTTCCAAATTCCCCAGCCCTAAGACCATAAGAAACAGTAACAAGATTAGGCCATTTGGCCCCTCAAGCCTGCTGTACTATTTAATAGGATCATGGCTGATCCAACATTCCTCACACCCACTTTCCTGCCCTTTCCCTGTAACTGATCAAGAATCTCTCTCTCTCAGCCTTAAATAGACACAAGGACTCTGATCCCACTGCTCTCTGTGACAAGGAGTTCCAAAAACTCACAACCCTTTGAGAGAAGAAATTCCTCTTCATCTCAGTCTTAAATTGGTGCTCCTTTGTTCTGAGGCTATACCCTCTGGTCATAGGTTCTCCCGTGAAGGAAAACTTCCTCTCAGCAGTTACTCTTTATAAAGAATCCTTTATGTTTCAATGGGATCATCTCTCGTTCTTCTAAACTTCAGGGAGTAGAGTCCCAAACTGTTTAGCCTTTGTTCATAAGACAACTCTACATACCAGGGACCATCCTCACAAAATGGCTCTGAGCCACAACATTCACTTGGGTGAGCCCTGGTTTGAAAAGACTATATTTTTCTTAGTTTCTCCTTGTCAAGGCACTTCAGAATTTTATACATTTCAACTAAATCCTCCCTCATCTTTCCAAACACCGATCTCGCCTCATAAATGGGGACTTCTGCCTTGCTTCAATATTTATCCCCCAACCCACATGACTAAAACAGATCATCCGATCATTATCACACTGTTGCTGCTGGGATCTTGCTGTGCACTAATTGGCTGCTGCACTTCCAACATTGCGGCAGTGGCTGCACTTCAAACATGCTTCATTTGCTGTGCGCACTTTGGGACAGCAACAAGATAATGGCAGGCGCTATAGAAATGTAATTTTTAACTCGGGCACTGAGTGTTAAAAGAACATTGGCCTTTGTGATGTGGATGATGTTTGTTATCTCTGAGGTAAGCAGCCTTCAAGATGATTCCTGATTGACTAGTCACAACAAGATCAAGGAGCAACACCATCCCTTCCCTGGAATGTGGTAGATGAAGGGAGAACTCATTTCCTCCTGAATTTCCAACATGCTCCAACAATTCTCGACAGAAGGAACTTCATTCCCGATCATCAGAACAGCTTTTTCTAAAATCCTGAGGAATTAATTCAGGGAACTGAGGCCTCCTGTACATTGGGGAGACCAAACAGAGGCTCGGAGACCGCTATGTGGAGCACCTACGCTTGGTTTGTGACAAACAACAACGCTTCCCAGTCGGGAACAACTTCAAATCCCCCTCCCAGGGTGACATGTCCATCCTGGACCTCCTCCAGTGTCACAATGATGCCACCCGCAAACTGGAGGAGCAGGACCTCATATTCCACCTCGGGAGCCTACAGCTCGATGGTCTCAATGTGGACTTTACTAGCTTCAAAATCTCCCAAAACTCATCCCAATACCAGCACCCCCTCTTATCCCCTTCTCATTTCTCTCCCACCTATCCGGCCTTCCCACCTCAACTGACCAATCCCCACCAGTCCCTACCTGCACTGACCTATCACCATCCCACCTACCTTCCCCAACCCAATCTCCCTCTCTCTATTTACTCCGGAGCTCCCTTACCCCTCCCCCATTTCTGAAGAAGGGTCCCCACCCAAAACGTCAGCATTCCTGCTCCTCTGATGCTGCCTGGCCTGGCCTGCAGTGTTCCTCCAGCTCCACACTGTGTTCTCTCTGATGCTGCCTGGCCTGCTGTGTTCCTCCAGCTCCACACTGTGCTCTCTCTGATGCTGCCTGGCCTGCTGTGTTCCTCCAGCTCCACACTGTGTTCCCTCTGATGCTGCCTGGCTTGCTGTGTTCCTCCAGCTCCACACTGTGTTCCCTCTGATCCTGCCTGGCCTGCTGTGTTCCTCCAGCTCCACACTGTGTTCCTCCAGCTCCACACTGTGTTCCCTCTGATGCTGCCTGGCCTGCTGTGTTCCTCCAGCTCCACACTGTGTTCCCTCTGAAGCTGCCTGTCCTGCTGTGTTCCTCCAGCTCCACACTGTGTTCTCTCTGATGCTGCCTGGCCTGCTGTGTTCCTCCAGCTCCACACTGTGTTCCCTGATGCTGCCTGGCCTGCAGTGTTCCTCCAGCCCCACACTGTGTTCCCTCTTTTGGAGTCCTGTAAGGGGAAGATGATGGGTTTTTATATTTGATTAAATACCTAAGGCCTGAAGAAAGCCAGGGCATTTTCTTCAGCCATCGCTGTAAGTTGTAGCCCTTAACCAGTAACTAAGGGAATATGCGAGGCTGGATGAACACAGCAGGCCAAGCAGCATCTCAGGAGCACAAAAGCTGACGTTTCGGGCCTAGACCCTTCATCTCTGATGAAGGGTCTAGGCCCGAAACGTCAGCTTTTGTGCTCCTGAGATGCTGCTTGGCCTGCTGTGTTCATCCAGCCTCACATTTTATTATCTTGGAATCTCCAGCATCTGCAGTTCCCATTATCTCAGTAACTAAGGGACTTGGTCCTTAATGTATACACTTGCTTGTGGCTCCTGTGAAAGGGTGAAAAGGAGCTGGATAAACCCGACTGATGGACAGCAAATCCTGGCAAGAAATAGGATCATCTCTAGAATTGTGTGGACTGGGACCATTCAATTGCCTTCCCCAGTTTTACAGCCCTCCACCCCATGTCACCAATGATTTTTCGTCTGTATATGTGTGCGGTTAGAGCTTTTTTAGCAGAGTTAGATGTCGCTCGTTCTTGCCTGTTTACCTGTAGTCAGCGTCTGTGTATTTGTAATAACCAGTAACTCTTGTTAACTACCGAAATTCCATCCCTGATTTCTACCAGCCCGGATCTATCCGACAGATAAATTGGGGAATGTGATCAAATCGGTGGAGAGAGTCTGGGAATAGTAAGGAGTGATTTTCCAGTGCACACTCCTCAGTGAGAGGTGGCACATCGAAGATTGTAACTTTAATTGTGACTGTTTTTTTTAAATATACTGGCACCAAAATAGTGACACCAAGTGAAACCTCATGGTAACAGGGCTGCAATTGTGAGAGGCCCATGGGAGTGTCTCCTGGCATGTGCGAAGGTCGTAGATCGTGTGGTTTGACCCTCAGAGGACAGGAATCACGCCCACAATGATGATGTTAAACAGCTCCCTTCCTTCCACCATGTACCTACATGCAAATAACTTTCCACCACATTCCTGAGTTTTGAAGCAAAGAGGAAGGTGGGAGAAATGCTTCATTTCCTTTGGCATTAGATTTGACATTTTGTCCAGTATTTTAATTAAAGCAATAATTCACTCTACCCCAGCTGTGTCAGCTCTGCTAAGATCAGCCCTAAGCGGCTATCAGGTTGAAATTCCTCGATCTGTTGTCTTCGGCACAGCAATTCGTACATTCTTACAAAAGCTCGGATTTATATCGTACATTTTACACAGCGCAATATCCCAAAGTGATTCACAGAAACACTGTCAAAACCAAACTGATCTCTGAGGCACACAAGGTGATACTACAACAGGTGATCTTAAAAAAAACTATAGGGTAGGCTTTAAGTGGCGTCTCAAAAAGGAGGCGATTCAGATGGACCAGTTCGGGGTGGGAAGTGTGGATGGCTGAGCAGAAGGTTTGGCCGCTAGCAATGGTTCCCTTGAAATGGGGGGGGGCAGGGTGGCGCAAAAGGGAGTGTTGGGGAGTGCTGCCTCAGAGGGTTGGAGGAGATTAAACATCAACAGTTCAAAATACGTTTTCACCATAGACGTTGACACTAATTCCAAACGCATCAGACGGACGGGCCAAAGAGCTGATTTAAACAAGCATTGCATATAATATGATTTTGGGATGTCCAAGGTAAACCTTGGAACAGTGTGCATGTCATAGCGTAGCTTTCCCAATATTTGTCTGTGATTTCTGGCACTTGTTGTAGTCATGTTGGTCTGTGCCACCTGGGGTCCTCTGGGTAGATTCAGTGCCTTCATCTTGGGCTTAGTCTTTAACTTCCTGATACCGAATGGGGGAGGCCAGCAGCCAACGTATTTAGCAGAAGACATAGAACATTACATCACAGTACAGGCCCTTCGGCGCTCGATGTTGTGCCGACCTGTCATACCGATCTCAAGCCCATCTAACCTACACTATTCCATGTACGTCCATATGCTTATCCAATGATGTCTTAAATGTACCTAAAGTTGGCGAATCTACTGCCGTTGCAGGCAAAGCGTTCCATTCCCTTACTACTCTCTGAGTAAAGAAACTACCTCTGACATCTGTCCTATATCTTTCACCCCTCAATTTAAAGCTATGCCCCCTCGTGCTCACGTCAGAAGGTGTTCGTTACATAGTACTTAATAGGTAGTTACATTCCTTCTGAGTTTCATGGTAGTCTTTTCCGATACTTCAGATTACAGTCAGCTACATAGATATAGCATTTACTACAACCTTAGAGATCTCATACAAATACACCCCTCCCTAGGACAGCCCTTTATATCCTGATGGGCAGACCGTCTAACATGATGTTTGTTGTCCTTTCGAGTCCTAACTGCTTTTTGGGACAATTCACCAACAATGCGTCCCTTGCCCAACCTGATCACTTGCCAGTTTATTATTCTTAGATTCCTGATAACCCATCGTAAGCCATCACTCAGCAGCTACTGCCTCTGGTCCAGAAGGTTGTGTGTTCAAGTGGCAATCGACAGCCTTCTCCCTGATTAAATGACATTCAATTAAGCGAAGTGATCAAATTCCTCATTTCATTTTTCTCTTGTGAGGAGCCTTACTCCCAAGCAATCAAGATAAAAGGATTCCGCCTTGCTCTCCCTGTGGGATCATACTCGATGGAGGCAATGATCTAACACTACCTGCACAGTTTGCCTCAATATCTGGCCCTGTGTGATCAAATGTTCCGGGGAAGATTACTTTGGTGTTAAGATGAGGTTCAGAGGTGACTCCTGAGAGAGAATATTGACAGATCAGGCCTATGCCCCACTTCAGAAAGACTAGCACAAAACCCATCATGACTCTCCAGGGAGGCCTGAGGACACACAAAAGCATCAGAGGTTCGGTTTTCCAGATAAGATGTTAATCCAAGGCTCAGACCCAGCTCCCGTGGTTGTAAAAGATCCCATGCATTACTTGGAAGAAGAGCCAGGAAGTTCCTTGCCAAATATGTGTATCTCTCAATCACCATCAACACAAGAGAAGGTTGGCTGATTCATTACCACCCACATTGTTACTTGTGGGATCTTGCTCTGCACAAAATCAGCTGCCAGGTAACATATCCGATTATTAAGGGGTTTTACAGGGTAAATGCTGAGAGTGTGTTTCCCCTCATGGGAGACTCTAAGACCCGGGGACATCATCTCAGAATAAAAGGGACACCAATTTAAGACTGAGATGAGGAGGAATCTCTTCTCTCAGAGGGTTGTGAGTATTTGGAACTCCTCGCCACAGGGAGCTGTGGGGGCAGAGTTCTTGTGTATATTTAAGGCTGAGATAGACTTTTGATCAGTCGGGAAATCGAGGATAATGGGTAAAGAGCAGGAAAGTGGTCGTGAGAAATGTTGCATCAGCCATGATCCTACGGATTGCAGAGCAGGTTGGAGGGGCCAAATGGCCGTTTCCTGTTTCATATGGTCTAAATTTCCTACATTACTATAGTGATTCCATTTCAAAAAGGCATTTAATTGATCTCAAGCTCTCAGGCATTCTCAGGCCATGAAACAGACACATTTTAAGGATGCAAGACCTTTTAAAAAATATTTATCTCCATTGAACACCAGTCCAAGAGGCCACAAGAAACACAGGTGACCTCAAAGCCATGATAATAAAATGTGAGGCTGGATGAACACAGCAGGCCCAGCAGCATCTCTAGGCCTGAAACGTCAGCTTTTTGTGCTCCTGAGATGCTGCTGGGCCTGCTGTGTTCATCCAGCCTCACATTTTATTATCTTGGATTCTCCAGCATCTGCAGTTCCCATTATCACTGACCTCAAAACCATGGTGGCTGAGAAAGTTTGCGTCAAGGTGTGACTTCTAGTGTTCTGTTTTTTAATTAAATCATTTCCATTCCTTCAATATCTCTCCTCTCTTCATTTCCACCACCCGCCAACCCGTTTGCCAGAGGGACCCTTCAAGGTGAATGTGGTTCCAGCTGTGAGTCACAGTGACCATCCTGTCATTCTATCATACCGTATGGACAGTGAGGGTCTAGCTTGGGTGGCTGGTTTACAGTATAGAGTGATGCTAACAGTTCTGGTCTCAATTCCCACCCTGGCTGAGGTTACTGTGAAGATTCCTTCTCCTCAACCTCTCCCTCACCGTGAGGCGTGGTGACTGCCAGGTTAAACCAGCACCAGTAGCCCCTCTCTAAAGAGAGAACAGCCCCGTGGTCTGGTAGGAATACGGTGAGTTGACAATTTAATGGACTGTAAAGCACTTTGAGACATCTAGTGGATGTGGAAGGTGCTGCAGTGATGCTAGGCTTTCTGTTCTCTGCCTTTCACAACCAGAGTAAAAAATCATGTCTTACATCAAATTGTTGGGCCTACCCTCATTGGAATCTAGAGAAATGAAAGGGAATCTGATTGAAACGTTTAGGACTCTGAGGGGATTTGACAGTGTAAAGTTTCCTCTCCCGGGGGAGTCTAGGAAAAAGAGGAATTGTTTAAAAATTCTCCCATTCAAGACCGTGAAGGGATTTCTCAGAGGGTCATCATATTTGGAATTTTATTCCACAGCGGGTCACTGGCTGTATCCGAGCCTGAGTTAGACTGAAAATTTGATTGACAAAGGGGTCCATAGTCATAGCAGGAAGTGGAAATGAGGTTTCCACCAGCACAACCATAATCTGAGTCACTGGACTCGAAACGTTAGCTCTCTCTCCACGGATACTGCCTGACCCCCCTGTTTGTTGATTTCAGTACAGATTCCAGCACCTGCAGTAATTTGCTCCAACAACCATAACCTTAGTGAACAGCAGAGGAGGATCAATGGCCTATATTTGAGCTTCTCTTTCAGTTGGAGACAGACCATTCAGCCTAAATGGTCCACACTGGTGTTTACCCTCCACATGAGTATCCTCCCTCCTCAATTCCTCACCTCAGCCCATCATCACATCCTACTCCTTTCATCCTCGGGTGCTAATGCACCCTCCTCCTGATCCACAACAATACCGTGTAACTCCATGACTTCTTTTGGGAGCGAGTTCCTCCTTCTGCCCACTCTCAGGGTAAAATCACTTCTCCTAACTTCCCAGTGGGTTCTATCAATGTCTTTTATTGATGGCCCCTTTAGTTGTAGAGCCAACTGGAATAATCTTCTTTCTGTCTACCCTCTGACATGTTAGGTTCCAGTGAACATGGGTTGGATGGGGTTTGCTTTTAATTACAAGGAGACTCTGAGTTGAATTCACTTCAAGTTCAGCCATTTGGAAAATGAACTGTAAATGTCAAAACACAGTGACCAGACATTCCTGGTATTTGGATGTGACAGTGTTCATTCCCCAGAGTTTTCAGGAACTCCAAACACTGGACACCAACAAAAAGAAGGTGCAGATAACAAGGTGTAGAGCTGGATGAACACAGCAGGCCTAAATCCCCAAAATGTCAGTCTTCCTGCTCCTGAGATGCTGCTTGGCCTGCTGTGTTCATCCAGCTCCACACTTTGTCATCTCGGATTCTCCTCCTACTATCTCCAAAAAGCAGGTGCATTTTTGGGAACAAGCAAATCATTTCCATTCCTTCAATATCTCTCCTCTCTTCATTTCCACCACCCACCAACCCATTTGCCAAAGGGACCCTTCAAGGTGAATGTGGTTCCAGCCGTGAGTCAATAATGAAAACATAACCTGAGTCTCCTTCACTTATCTGAGCCCAGAAAACCATGCAAACAGAATCAGCACCACCCACACACCCTACTGGCCCTCACATACAGGACTCTACTGAATATGTCTGTCCACTAATGGGCAATGGGGGTGCCCGGGTACATTGGTCTTCTCAATATCGAGATGAGTTTACACGTTCTCCCCGTGTCTGCGTGGGTTTCCTCCGGGTGCTCCGGTTTCCTCCCACAGTCCAAAGATGTGCAGCTTAGGGTGGATCGGCCGTGGGAAATTACCCACAGAGTGCAGGGATGTGTAGTTTAGGTGGGTTATGAAGGATGGGTCTTGGTGGGATGCCCTGAGGGGTGGTCAGGACTTGTTGGGCTGAAGGGCCTGTTCCCACACAGAGGGAACCTACAATGATGAGAGAATCAGGTTCATAAGGAAATCTTTTTTGGTTTCACTTCTGATTGTCATTTCTTTTTCAGGCCTGCTCCATGTTCTTGGTTACCTTTACTGTATTTTGACAGCATTGGGCACGTAGAAAATTAAAGTGACCTTCCACCAGCCACAATGTACAGCTCCTTTAAAAGGCCATGACTGAAGGAGTCAGAGATTTTACAGCAATGGAAAGAGATCCTTCAGCCCATTATGGCTATTCCAATCATCAAGTATCTATCTATTCTAGTCCCACTGTTCAGCACTTGACCCATAGCCTTGTATGCTATGACACTTCAGGTGATCCTGGTGATTCAATCTCCTGTTGAATTGGCTCTGCACCCTCTCAAGTACAATCACATCCCTGCTATCGTGTGGTGACAAGAACTGCAGAGATTCAATGCTTACTCCTTTGCCTTGTTAATGCTCCCAAAGTACATCACTTCCCATTTTCCAGGATTAAATTCGATTTACCACTGTTCAGCCCATTGGACCAGCCTGTCCATAGTCATCCTGTTGTCTAAGGCTCCCATACTCACTCTTCACTGCACCACCAATCTTCGCATCATGTCTGATCATTCCCCCGAATTGGAATCTGCAGCATGAGTTCTGATCTCCGACTGGGAGCAGCTGATTGTCCATCCTTGATTCTGCCCACTTGGCAGTGTACTGAGTGATTGCTGTATTTCTTACATTACGACAGGGAAGTATGTTGAGATGTCCACAGTGGGGGGACGCAGTGATGAAAAGTGGGGGCTACGAAAACACAGGTCTTCCCTTCTCCTTTTTCCTGGTTTTCCCTAATCCGGTAGCTCCTGGTCCATCACTGTGACAGGGAGACAATATCACAGTGCGTCAGGATCCACTCCATCCCCTCAGGATCCACACACTCGAAGGAGCTGACGTCAGTGTTATGTGCCTGAGGTCTCTAACAGTCTCCATGCTTGCACCCTTCAACAGCCTCCTCACAGACCCATTGACCATTGTATTCATCCCCCTGTTCTGTAGCCCTTCACAGCTTCCCTTGTCCTTCAATTCACCAAGGCTTCTCTGGCAGCCCCTTTCCAAATCCAAGGCCACTTCCATCTGGAAGGGCAAGGGCACCAGATATAATGGGAACACCACCCCCTGCAAGTTCCCCTCCAAGCCACTCGCTGTTCCTTCGCTGTCACTGGGTCAAAATCCTGGAATTGGCTCCCTAAGGGCATTATGCAACCTACAGCACATGGGCTGCAGTGGTTCAAGAAGGCAGCTCACCCCCACCTTCTCAAAGGGGCAACTAGGGACGGGCAATAAATGCTGGGCCCAGCCAGTGGCACTCGCATCCTATGTGTGAACAAAAAAAGCAAACGACACTGGACCCTTAAATGTTGTCAATCTGCCCTTTAAATGAACCTCACTTTCCACAACACAATTTGTTGAATATTTCTGATGGGTTTTCTCTGCTGGAGTACCACATGTTCTGACTGGCTGTAGGGTAGTCTCCAGTGTTGCGTTGGCAAGAGACATCTAGACTCAAAACATTAGCTTGCTGTCTCTCCATAGAAGCTGCCTGACCTGCTGTGACCTCCAGCATTGGTTATTTTCAGTACAGATTCCAGCAGCTACAGTAAATTGCTCTCCAGAATGAGATTATCCTGTGATTCTAGAAAGTTTCAACAGTGCCACCAAAAGGAAGCCAGCATTGGCAGCAGGGTTCCTGGTCTCTTAATTCCCAGTAAAACTTTACACAAAAGCAGAACATGCTCAGGAAGCCGAGGAGGTCTAGCAGAGCCTGAAAGAAGATGCACAGAGTTAATGCTTCAGGTTTCTTTAAAGTTTGCATTAAAGACAAAGCTGTTAAAAAGGTTTTTGGCACACTTGCCTTCACTGCTCAGTCCTTTGAGTATAGGAGTTGGGACGTCATGTTGAGATTGTAAAGGACATTGGTGAGGCCTCTTCTGGAATACTGTGTGTAGTTCTGGTCGCCCAGTTATAGGAAGGATATCATTAAACTGGAGAGGGTTCAGAAGAGATTTACCAGGATGTTGCCGGGTATGGAAAGTTTGAGTTATAAAGGAAGGTTGGATAGGCTGGGACTATTTTCACTGGAGCGTAGGAGGTTGACAGGCAACCTGATAGAAGTTTATAAAATGATGAGAGGTATAGATAGAGCTAATAGCAGTTGTCTATTCCCTAGTTGCCCCTTTGAGAAGATGGGGAGTTTCAGGACTAGGGGACACATATTTTTCGGATGAGAGGAGAGAGACATGAAAAAGACATAAGAGGCCATTTTTTTTACACACAGAGGGTGGCTCGCACGTGGAATGAACTTCCACAGGAAGTGGTGGATATGGGTGCAGCTACAAATTTTAAAGGACATTTGGATAAAGACATGAATAGGAAAGGTCTGGAGGAGCATGGGCCAGGAGCATGCAGGTGAGGCCAGTTTAGTTTGGGATTACCTTCAAGTATCTGTTTCTGTGCTGTATGACTCTATGGAACCTAAGTTTGTTGTCATCTCTAGGCCTTCAGTTACTGCATCACAAGCCAAGGCATCGCACATGTCGAGTCTCCCTGATATCCTAATGATTTGATTTGATTTATTATTGTCACTTGTATCTAGGTACAGTGAAAAGTTTTGTTTCGTGTGCAGTACAGGCAAGTGAAACCATACAAAGTGCATTAGGGTAAGAGGACAGTGAGGAATACAATGTCACAGCTGCAGAGAAGGGGCACAGAGATCAACATTAGATTTAAAATTTGAAAAGTCCATTCAGAAAATTGGTAAGCGTCTTTACAAACTCATTGGTCTCATTTTACCGCTGAATAAAATACTAGGGATGCTTGAAATCTGCTGGAAAGGATCTGGCATACATTCGATTTCACATGTCTGGCATTTCTGCTGGGATAAGTTCTGGGGTCCTTAAACAAACAAAGGCCACACTTTCCATTTCACGTATCTTCTTTCAGAGCAACTGCTGGGTTTTTCCTTCAATAACCTTCACAGGGAGATGATCAGCTGCTAAACAGTTTCTGCACTCCCTCCATTCCTACCTCTGAATAAATCAGGCTGAGTCTGATACAATTATTGTCTCGCACCATCAGAATCTCAGGGGTGTTAAGAGAACAGAAAGAGGCCATTTGGCCCATTGTGTTTGTACCAGCTCTCTGAGTAAGCATAGCAACTTTGTACCAATCGTGTCCCATTGCCCCACAACCCTTCAACATGGTTATTTAAATAGGAACAATCTGATGCCCTTCTTGAATGCTTCAGTTAAACCTGCCTCCACCTCATTTCCAGCAGGCTGTTCCACACCATATCTACTTACTGAGTGAAAAAGCTTTTTCTCACATCACATCTGCTGTTTTTGCAAATGTTTTACATCTGTACCCTCGTGTTCTTGTTACTTACACCAGCAGGAACAATTTCTCCCAGTACTGTGTGCCCCTCATATAGGGGTGCCTTTCAGATCACCACTTATCTCCATGGAAAACAGTCTCAATTTCTTCAATCGATCCTCAGAACAAAAGTGTTACATCTCAGGATTCATTCTTGTAAAACCTCTTCCCTGTTCAGTCCATCTTGAATGATTTACATACTTACATACTCAGGTTCCTCTTCTCCTGAGCTACTTTTAGGAGTGTACCTCTTATTTTATATTATCTGTCCATGTTCCTTCCACAAAAATGCATCTCCTCACAATTCTCTGCATTGAATCTCATCTGCCTCCTGTCTGCTCACTCCAACAACTTGTTCACATCCTTACGGAGTTCTACACTGTCCTCTTCATACTTTACAATATATCCAAGTTTCATATTATCCAAAATTGTCCGCTGTACACCAAGAACCAAACCATTAATGTATTTCTAAAACGGGACCTAATGCAGAATCACTGGGGAAATCCACTACAAACCTCCCTCCAGCCTGAATGTTATCCATTGTACATTACTCACTGTTTGCTATCACTCAGCCAGTTCCGTGTCCATATCGCTGCTGCCCATTTTATTCCAGGAGCTGTGACTTCTCTCCAAAGTCTGTTGTGGGGCACTATTTGGAAAACCTTCTGGAAGTCTGTGTACACCACATCAACAATATTATCCTCATCAAGCCTTACCATTACATCTTCAAAACAGTCAGTGGGACAGTATTTTCCCTTAACAAGTCAATGCTGAATCTCCCTAATCAACCCAATGCTTTCCAATGATGACTATTTCTGTCATAACGTACAGTGTCTAGAAGTTTCCCCACCATTGAAGTTAAACTGACTGGTGTGTAATTGTTGAACAAGGCTGCAGGGTTTGCAATTCTCCAGTCTTTTGGCACCTTCAACGACTTTAGAGAAGACTGAAAAATTATTGCCAGTCATTGCAATTTTCATTCTCAATTCCTGCTACAACTATTGCTCCTGGATACAGGTACATTGCCAGTTTTAAGAGGCAACAGTTACTCTGACATGGGGCAGCACGGTGGCTCAGTGGTTAGCACTGCTGCCTCATAGCGCCAGGGACCCAGGTTCGATTCCACCCTCGGGTGACTGTCTGCGTGGAGTTTGTGTGTTCTCCCTGTGTCTGCATGAGTTTCCACCAGGTGCTCCGGTTTCTTCCCACAGTCCAAAGATGTGCAATCTAGGCAGATTAGCCATGCTAAATTGCCCGTAGTGTTCAGGGGTGTGTAGATTAGGTGGGTTACAGCGGGCTAGGTCTGGGTAGGATGCTTCAAGGTTCAGTATGGATTTGTTGGGCCGAAGGGCCTGTTTCCACACTGTAGGGATTCTATGATTCAACATTTTCTCCATGTTACATTTTGAACCCTTGTAATGACAGTTTCTTTGTCCATCTCCGTGTCCTGATTAGCATCAAACAACATGGCATTAAACAGTCAAAAGAATCACAAACATGTTATATCAGTGCAGCGAACAGTCCCAGTCTGCAGGGTTCATTCAGATCATCCGTCAAGCTGGCCATGATTTGCTGCTCCTCAGTTCCTCTTCTCTAAATAGACCCATTGGCTTGTAGAATGCACAGAGGAACTGGTTCACAATGTATAAGGTCTCTGACTAAGGTAATGCTTTCTGTAGCCACAGCAGAACCATCTCCCCTTCTAGGGATCTGAAGGCTTCCAGTCATAACATTCATACCCACAAACTACTTGGGAGCCAATCATTAAGATTTTGGCAGGCAGAAGGCCATCATCATTGACAACTGCTCATCACTTAACAGACCAAACAGCTATTTGTTGCTGGCTGGATCGCCCTCATACATACCTCCTGCCTCAAGCCTGTTAGCAGGAAATTCCTCTCTGCCTGAACAAACAGCTGGGTAAATACCAATAAATGTCAGCAACTCGCCTTAAACGGTGCAGCAATCCTTGCCCAATAAAACACACCTTTACCGTCTTCAGAACACTGTCAACATACAGAGAAAAAAAAAGAAACAGATTTTACAAAAGGCAGTCTGCCAGTGTGGTACACTCTCGGCACTGAGCCTCCAACAGTGCGGCGCACCCTCAGCGCTGACACTCCGACAGCGCAGCTCTCCATCCGCACTGACCCTCCGACAGCACGGACCCTCCGACAGTGCGCCACTTCCTCAGCACTGACCCTCCGACAGTGCGGCGCTCCCTCAGCACTGACCCTCCGACAGTGCGGTGCTCCCTAAGCACAGACCCGCTGACAACGCAGCGCTCCCTCAGCGCTGACCCTCCGAAAGTGCAGCGATCCATCAGCACTGACCCTCCGACAGTGCCCGCTCCCTCAACACGTACCCTCGGACAGTGTGAGCGCTCCCTCAGCACGGTCACTCCGACAGAGCGCCACTCCCTCAGCACTGACGGTCTGACAGTGCCCGCTCCCTCAGCACTGACCCTCCGACAGTGCGGTGCTCCCTCAACACTGACCCTCTGACAATGCAGCGCTCCCTCAGCACTGACCCTCCGAAAGTGCAGCGATCCATCAGCACTGACACTCCGACAGTGCAGCGCTCCATCCGCACTGACCCTCCGACAGTGCCCGCTCCCTCAGCACTGACCGTCTGACAGTGCCCGCTCCCTCAGCACTGACCCTCGGACAGTGTGAGCGCTCCCTCAGCACGGTCACTCCGACAGAGCGCCACTCCCTCAGCACTGACCCTCTGACAGTGCCCGCTCCCTCAGCACTGACCCTCCGACAGTGCCCGCTCCCTCAGCACTGACCGTCTGACAGTGCCCGCTCCCTCAGCACTGACCCTCGGACAGTGTGAGCGCTCCCTCAGCACGGTCACTCCGACAGAGCGCCACTCCCTCAGCACTGACCCTCTGACAGTGCCCGCTCCCTCAGCACTGACCCTCCGACAGTGCAGCACACCCTCAGCACTGACCTTCTGACAGTGCGGCGCTCCCTCAGCAGTGACCCTCCCACAGTGCAGCACACCCTCAGCACTGACCTTCTGACAGTGCGGCGCTCCCTCAGCAGTGACCCTCCCACAGTGCGGCGCTCCCTCAGCACTGACACTCCGACAGTGCAGCGCTCCATCCGCACTGACCCTCCGACAGTGCCCGCTCCCTCAGCACTGACCGTCCGACAGTGCCCGCTCCCTCAGCACTGACCCTCCGACAGTGCCCGCTCCCTCAGCACTGACCCTCCGACAGTGCGGCGCTCCCTCAGCACTGAACCTCCTACACTGCTGCGCTCCGTCAGCACTGACCCTCCGATGCTGCAGCGCTCCCTCAGCACTGACCCTCCCGCAGTGCAGCGCTCCCAAACCACTGACCTTCCCACAGTGCGGCGCTCCCTCAGCACTGACTGTCCGACAGTGCGGCACTCCCTCAGCACTGACCCTCTGACAACGCGGCGATCCCTCAGCAGTGACCCTCCGACAGTGCCCGCTCCCTGTGCCCAGACCCTGTGACAGTGTTCACTCTCTCAGCACTGACCCTCCGACAGTGCCGCATTCCCTCAGCACTAACCCTCCAACAGTGCCCACTCCGTCAGCACTGACCCTCCGACAGAGCGGCGCACCCTCAGTACTGACCCTCCAACAGTGTGGCGCTCCCTCAGCAGTGACCTCCGACAGCGCGGCGCTCCCTCAGCACTGACCCTCCAACAGTGCAGCGCTCCCTCAGTTCTGACCCTGTGACGGTGCGGCGATCCCTCAGCGCTGACCCTCCGACAGTGCCCGCTCCCTCAGCCCTGACTCTGTGACAGTGCTCACTCACTCAGCACTGACCCTCCAACAGTGCAGCGCTCCCTCAGCACTGAGCCTCTGACAGTGTGGCGCTCCCTCAGCATTGACCCTCCGACAGTGCAGGGATCCATCAGCACTGACACTCCGACAGTGCCCACTCCCTCAGCACTGACCCTCCGACAGTGCGGCACTCCCTCAGCACTGACCCTGTGACAGTGCGGCACTCCCTCAGCACTGACCCTCCAACAGTGCTGCGCTCCCTCAGCACAGACCATCCGACAGTGCGGCGCTCCCTCAGTTCTGACTCTCCCACAGTGCAGCACTACCTCAGCACTGACCCTCTGACAGTTCGGCGCTCCCTCAGCACTCACCCTCCCACAGTGCGGCGCTTCCTCAGCAGTGACCCTCCGATAGTGTGGCACTCCCTCAGCACTGACCCTCTGACAGTGCGGCGCTCCCTCAGCACTGACCCCCCAACAGTGTGGCACTCCCTCAGCACTGACCCTCCGCCAGTGCGGCGCTCCCTCAGCACAGACCCTCCGACAGTGCAGCGCTCCCTCAGCACTGACCCTCCGACAGTGCAAATACCCTCAGCCCAGACCCTCCGACAGTGCAGCGCTCCCTCAGCACAGACCCTCTGACAGTGCAGCGCTCCCACAGCAAAGACCCTCCAACAGTGCGGCACTCCCTCAGCACTGACCCTCTGACAGTGCGGCGCTCCCTCAGCACAGACCCTCCGACAGTGCAGCGCTCCCTCAGTACTGACCCTCCGACTGTGCGGCACTCCCTCAGCACTGACCCTCCGACAGTGCGGTGTTCCCTCAGCACTGACCCTCCGACAGTGCGGTGCTCCCTCAGCACTGACCCTCTGATAAATGTACAGGAATAATGCCAACGGTCTGGCAAACTGGTGGGGTTCGCGACTTCCTTAAATTAAAGACAAAAATATGAATAAATGGTGATGAAAGCTTCCTTATTCAGCTTCTTTTCTGACCTGGCCCACAATCAATATTCCCCTCATTTGCCACATCATTAGTATCTCTTTCTACCCCTCTCTCTCTCTTGCTCTCTGTCCGGGCTCTATTTCCATCTATTCACTCACCTTTACACCATCCCCCTTACATGCTGCATCCCATCCTCCCACTACTATCATCTTCATCATATTAACACTTCTTCTCGCTTGCTGCCAGTTCTGAAGACTGGTCACCAGACTCCATAGAATTTCCACAGAATCCCTACAGTTGGAAACAGGCCATTTGGCCCAACAGGTTTACACTGACCCTCCAAACAGCATCACACTCAGACCCATTCCATCCCTGTAATCCTGCATTTCCCATGTCTAACACACCTACATCCCTGAACACTACAGGCAATTTAGCTTGGCCGTTCCACCCGAACCTGCACATCTTTGGACTGTGGGAGGAAACCGGAGCACCCGGAGGAAATCCACGCAGCCACGGGGAGAATGTGCAAACTCCACACAGACAGTCGTCCAAGGCTGGAATCGAACCTGGGTCCCTGGTGCTGTGAGGCTGCAGTGCCAACCACTGAGCCACCGTGCCGCCAGTTACTCCATAAAACTCTTCACTCATTTCAAACACAGAAACATAGAAAATAGGTGCAGGTGTAGGCCATTCAGCCCTTCGAGCCTGCACCCCCATTTAATATGATCATGGCTGACCATGCAATCCCAGTATCCCATTCCCACCCTCTCCCCATACACCTTGATCCCTTTAGCCACAAGGGCCACGTCCAGCTCCCTCCTGAATATATTTAATGAACTGACCCCAACAGCTTCCTGTGGGTGAGAATTCCACAGGTTCACAACTTCCTAAGTAAAGGGGCCTTCCCTTATCTCAGTCCTGATTGGTCTAACCCTTCTTCTTAGGCTGTGACCCCTTGTTCTGGAATTCCACAGCCCTGGGAATATTCTTCCTGCATCCAGCCTGTCCAGTCTTATCAGGATTGTATATCTTTCTATGACTTCCCCAACATCAGGAATGGTCTTCCTGCATCTAGTCTGTCCAGTCCCACTTCTCCTTCTTCCAAATTCCAGAGAGAACTAGCTCAGTCGAGGCAGTCTTTGCCTATATGTCAGTCCTGCCATCCCGGGAGTCAGCCTGGTGAATCTTTGCTGGACTCCCTCAAAAGTGAGAAATGTCCTTTCCCAGACCAGGAGACCAAAACCGCACACCAAGGCCCTGTATAACTGCAGCAAGACCATTGTTATCCACCATCACACAAGGAGCTCTTGCAAAACGTTTGCAAACACTCTATGAAATCTTCAGACCCTTCTGAAAGGGTGGTGCGAAGATTTGAACAGAATGTACAGAAAGTAAGATTTGTTATCCTGGAGCGATACAAAACAGTAAAACCAGTTACTGCGACAAGGAGGCAACAAGCAGAAAACAAAATTTTTGGCAAAACTCAGCAGATTTGACAGCATCTGTGGGGAGAAAGCAGAGTTAAGGTTTTGAGTCAGCACGGTGGCTCAGTGGTTAGTTCACAGCGCCAGGGACCCGGGTTTGTTCCCACCCTCGGGCGACTGTCTGTGTGGAGTTTGCACATTCTCCCTGTGTCTACGTGGGTTTTCTCTGGATGCTCCGGTTTCCTCCCACAGTCCGAAGATGTGCAGGCTAGGTGGATCGGTCATGCTAAATTGCCCATAGTGTTCAGGGGTGTGTGGGTTATGGGCGATGGGCCTGGGTGGGATGCTTCAAAGGGCAGTGTGGACTTGTTGGGCCGAAGGGCCTGTTTCCACACTGTAGATAATCTAATCTAATCTAAAGAGCAATGGTTTCCATTGCCTGAGGTTTTCATAACACAATGAAACAGCGATTGGCAAAAGGACCAGAGATAACTCATGCCTTAACACCTCCCCATGACCACTAACCCCACCCCTTCCCCGATGCCCTACATTCGTTCCGTCCAAATAACAAACCTTGCTTTCATCATTCCCAAGTTGGGTGACACTGGTGTCTCAGTGGTTAGCACTGCAGCCTCACAGCGCCAGGGGCCTGGGTTCGATTCCAGCCTCAGGTGGCTGTCTGTGTGGAGTTTGCATATTCTCCCCGTATCTGTGTGGGTTTCCTCCGGGTGCTCCCGTTTCCTGCCACAGTCCAAAGATGTGCAGGCTAGGGTGGATTATCCATGGGAAATGTGGGGTTACAGGGATAGGGTGGGGGGAGGTGGGTTCGTGTGGGATGCTCTTCAGAGAGTTTGTGCAGACTCAGTGGGCTGATGGCCTCTCCCTGAACTGTAGGGATTCTATGCTTTTACTGTCTTCTCAGTGTTATGGTGGGATCCTGGAGTGCTCAATTCAATTGCCGTATTTCAAGTTGACGACACCACTTCATTGGCTGTAAAACACTTTTAGACATGAAAATTGCTGTAGAAGAAGCCTTTCTTTTTGTTGTATCTCGAGTATGTAACTCCTTGAAATAATTTGCCATTCTCTCTGAGCCTCCTCAGGGTCTTCCCCTTACTCCTGGGCTTTGTGTTCTTGGCCTGATTGTAAACAGCAACTGTCACACAGCGGATACACAGGCTGGACTCCTTTCATACCATCTCCAACATTCACTGTGTTTACATAGAAACATAACAAACAGGAGCCGTAATAGGCTATTCAGCCCTTCGAGGCTCATCCACCATTCATTACAATCATTGCTGATCATCCAAAACAGTCCCCTGGTTGTGCTTTCCCTCCCATACCTTTTGATCCCTTTAGCAACAAGAACTACATCTAACTTCTTCCTGAAAACATTCAATTTTTCCCCTCGACAGTTTTTTTGTGGCAGAGAATTCCACAGGCTCCCCACCCTCTGGTGACAAACATTTCTCCTCATCTCAGCCCTAAATGCCCCCCCCTCTATCTTTAGGCTGTGACCCCTGGTTCTGAACTCTCTAGTTGTTAGGAACATCTTTCCTGCAAATCTCCCATCAGAGATCCGTACCTACAACTGCGACACATTAAGTGTTTACAACCAACAACTTTGTAATTACTCAGACAAATAAATCTCACTGCAAAACAAAAATGTGGGTGTTTCCTCACTCACGAAAGTCCTGTAATTTCTGTGTTCACAAAAGATTCCTTCCCACTTTGACTATAAATCATAGGGTAGATGAGATAATCAAAGGATGTTCACCCCCAAGGAATTTCCTACTGTGGTTGTAAAGTTTAATTCTTTATCTACTTGTGCCAATTACATGCATTAATTTAGCATCTCCAACTTGGTAAATAAACCTGAGGTATTACACAAGGCAATTAGCAAACAGGAACTGACAACAAAACCACTAAATAAAAACCGAAAGAACTGTGGATGCTGTAAATCAGGAGCAAAATCATAAGTTGCTGGAAAAGCTCAGCAGGTCTGGCAGCATCTGTGCAGAGAAATCAGAGTTAATGTTTCAGGTCGAGCGACCCTTCCTCAAAACAACTACAGTAATTCTAGTGACATTAGGAACTGTCAATGCTGGAGAATCTATTTTTATTCCAGGTCAGGTATCTAAAAGCTTGAACAGAGAGGTGGGGAGACATAGAGAGGTTTAGGGGTGGGGTTAGGATTCTGGAATTTTATAACTGTGCACACATGGCTGTTGGTAAGGAACAATTTGAATTGGAGGATGGTCAAAAGGGCAGATTTGGAGGTTCTCTGTGTTTTGTAGGGCTCGGGGGGATTCCCTACATAAGGACGGTGTGAACACGGCTGGATTGAGAACACGTTACAAAAATTAAGGTCTGCGATTTGTTTTACCCCATTTACCAGCGTTTTCTTTAAGGAAACCCCAAAATTTTGCTACTGCCAGAAAGTAGTAAGAACAAAGGAGAGGACATTGAATCAGCTGCTCAAGAAGTTATAAGGAACAGGAGCAGGAATAGGCTATTCAGCCCATCAAGGCTATCCAACCCTCATGGAGATGGTGCTCTTTCACAGAGATAAGAGATGGGGGCAAAGGAGACAACTGGTGATGTTCATAGCTCAGGCAGACATTGTGGTGTCATTCAGAAATCTGTGCAGCTCTGAGGGACGCGCTACAATGTTGGAATTGCTATCTTTCAAGTAAAATGTTTAACTGTCTGCTTTTCTCGGGTAAAAACAAAAGAACTGCACGATTTTAGAGACAAGCAGGAAATTTATCCCTAGTGACTCCCGGGCTTTCGCACATCGTTGATTGTGGGATCTTTCTGTGTGTAAAATGGCTGCCATATTTCCTACATTGCAACAAATATTTCAATTCAAGTTACACATTACTGGCTACAAAGCGCAGCACGAGACATGAAGAAGTTGTGGAGGATTCTACACAAATGCAGGTAAGTCTTTTATTGAGCTCAGCACTAATTCCAGTTCATTAGCTCTTAGTTTCTTAACAGTGAAGTGTGACTTGATACAGATATGATATTGCCCTCATGCCCTCTCGCCACTACTCCAGCGCCTCTGTTCACTGTAACTATCACAAACTCCTTTGTGTGCTCCTAGTCTGGAGATAACAACGAGGCAATCGCTGTATCAGAAATGCAATGATCAAGAAATCTGATGGTTCCTTAAAAGGGTCATAGAGATTTACAGCACAGAAAAAGACTCTTCGCCCCATCAAGTCCGTTCTGGTCAAAAACAATCACCCACCTATTCTAATCAGAGATAATGGGAACTGCAGATGCTGGAGAATCCAAGATAATAAAATGTGAGGCTGGATGAACACAGCAGGCCCAGCAGCATCTCAGGAGCACAAAAGCTGACGTTTCGGGCCTAGACCCTAGAGCTCTCTGATGAAGGGTCTAGGCCCGAAACGTCAGCTCTTGTGCTCCTGAGATGCTGCTCGACCTGCTGTGTTCATCCAGCTACACACTTTGTTACCTACCTATTCTAATCCCATTTCCCAGCACTTGGACCATTGTAACAATCACTAACGTACATCTAAATTCAATGTTCAGAGGGTTTCTCCCTCTCGCACCCTAATAGACCATGAGTTTCAGATTCCCACTATCCTCTGGGTGAAAAGATTTTTCCTCACATTGCCTCTACTCTTTCTGCCCCTTACCTTGGATCTAGGCTCCTGGCCATTGATCACCCCCACCAAGGAAAAATATTTCTTCCTGTCTATCCTATCAATGCCCTTCATCATTCTTGTCAATGTTTAAAAACAGATGATTCCACCGTGGGGGATGATTCCCCACACAGAGTTCTGGCGATCTCGATCACACTGCCTGAGAGACCAGGGGGGCAAATTTAAGAGGAACTTTCAAAGGAAATTGTAAAACTTGAAGAATAAAGAATCTGGAGTGATGGGAAAAGAGGTGAGTGGGATTAATTGTGCTGTTGTTTCAAAGAGCCAGCACAGTCAAGATGGGCTGAAGACCCTCCAGATCTCAACATGCTTTCGTCACATTTCATTCAGTAATCATGCTGCATTACCCCAGCACACCTTAAATTGGAAACTAGTTGGCTGGGAAGGGCCTCCATTCCGGAAATAGCAAATTCTTCCCTTCCTGAAAAGAGATTGTTTAAAAAAATGCTGAACCAAGGTACATAATCTTCCTCGCTCTCTCTCAAGAGAAAATATCCTCAAAATATCCTCAAAGCAAAACCAAGCTTAAAAAATAATAAACTGATGAAGTTTCAGATACCAGAGCTCCTAATTGTTTCCTATTTGAAGCTGAAACTACTCTGAACATCTTCCATTGCTCTGTGGCCAATATTAACTGGGTCTTGTGGATGTAAAATCTAAAAGAAAACTTGGGAAGTCGACACATTCTACCTTTTTAATTCAGACTGTTGGTTCACAGCGTGGTTTTGTAAAGTCACTGAACTGTGCAGCATGGAAACAGACTCTTCAGTCCATTACAGACTGAGAAGCCTCCAGACTGTTGGAAGCACAGGTTCTGTCTCTCTGCAGTGAAAGTACCTGAAATGCAAAAAAAACCATATCTCCCAACAGCTGCTGAAAGCTGTTGCCTTTAGTAAGTTTGAGACTTTGTGATTAGCATACTAGTCACCCTGTGCCTTCTGCAAAGAAGTACAAGAACTTGGAGGAAGAGCGTTGAAGTGAAGAAGATCTTGGGAAGAAGCCAACACCTCATTGAACTTTGTTGACAGCTGTGTTACCCAGAAACATAGAGTAGACCATTCAGCTCTTCAAACCCGCTCCACCATTCAATATGATCACGGTTGATCGCCCAACTCAGTTCCGCATTCCTGCTTTTTGCCCAAACACTTTGCTCCCTTTCATGCTAAGAACTCCTTGAAAACATTCAATGTTATGTCCTCAGCTGCTTCAGCGGCAAATAACTCCACAGGCTCACCACTCTCTGCGTGAAATTTATCCTCATCTCAGTCCTAAACGGCCTTCCTGTGTCTTTAGGCTTCCTGGTTATCGGGAACATCTTTCCTATGTTTACCCCATCTAGTTCTGCTTCCCAGCGTTTTCTCCTCACCTATAACACCAACGTTTTTTATTTGTTTAAAAACAGAAATAACTATTGGTTTGTCAGTTTCTATCTCAGTCAAGGGTATTGAGGTTTAAAAGGGGATTACAGTTTCAACCAGTAGAGTTTGAAGTTGATTTTTCAGACTTTTGTTTATCTGCAACTAGACCTTATCTATTCGAAATAAACAACAGTTTATTGTCAAGTACAGGATCCTAGTCAGTGTTTTAAGATAATCTGAGTCCATCAGAACAGTAAATTGGAATTTTGCGCACTTTGATGAAATCATTAACTTGTGTGACAACCTTGGGAATAGTGGACAGTGAGAATTGGTGCACTTTCCCAAATGGTGATAGCAGGGGGGACGTTCCCAGCCTCTAAGTATTATGGCAGATGGGCCTTAAGCCTTCCCCAGTTATACCTCTTGGAGTGCCTCCATCAAGCTTTAGTGCACCCCTCTTCTGGAGTACTAGGTCCAGTTCTGGTCTCCCGGTTATAAGAAGGTTAATACTAAGCTGGAGAGGGTTCAGAAGAGATTTACCAGGATGTTGCTGGGAATGGAGTGTTTGAGTTATAAGGAGAGACTGGATAGGCTCCTCAGATACTGAAGTAGTCCATATTCACAAGCAACAAGATCTGGACAATACCCAGGCTTGGGCTGACAAGTGGCAAGTGACATTCATACCACACAAATGCTAGGCTATGACCATCACCAATAAGAGACAATGTAACCACTGCCCCCTTGGCATTTAGTGGTGTTCCTATCACTGAATCCCCCATCATCCTGGGGGTTGCTATTGACCAGAAACTCAATGGACTCACCACATTAACACAGTGGCTACAAAAGCAGGTCAGAAGCTGGGAATACTGCGGTGAGTAACGCCCCTCCTGACTCTCCAAATCCTGTCCCACCATCTACTAGGCACAAGTCAGGATTGTGATGGAATGCTCCCCACTTGCCCTGGATGGGGGCAGCCCCAACAACACTCAAGAAACTCAATACCGACCAGGATAAAGCAGCTGCTTGATTGGTATCACATCCACAAGCATCCCACTCCCTCCACCACCGACGCTCAGTCGCAGCAGTGTGTACTGTCTACAGGGTGCACTGCAGAAATTCACCAAAGACCCTCAGACAGCACCTTCCAAACCCACGACCACTTCCATCTAGCAGGACAAGGGCAGCAGACACAGGTAACACCACCCACTGCAAGTTCCCCTCCAAGCCACTCCCCATCCTGACTTGGAAATTTATCGCCGTTCCTTTGCTGTCACTGGATCAAAATCCTGGAATTCCTTCCCTAATGACATTGTGGGTCAGCCTACAGCAGGTGGATGGCAGTGGTTCAACGAGGCAGCTCACCCCCACCTTCTCACAGGGGGCAACTAGGGACTGGCAATAAATGCCAGGCTCAGCCAGTTGCACCCACATCCCACAAAATGAATAAAAGAAAAGGCAGGGACATTTTTCTCTGGCGTGTGGGAGGTCGAGAGGTGACCTTATGAAGGTTTACAAAATAATCAGGTGTATAGATAAGGTGAACAGCAGGTATCTTTTCTGTGGGGTGGGGGGATTTGAAGACTGGGGGCATAGTTTTAAGGTGAGGGGAGAAAGATTTAAAAAAGAAACAAGAGGAGCTTTTTTTTTACACAGAGAGTGGTTGGAGTGTAGAATGAACTTCCAGAGGAAGTGGTGGATGTGGATACAGTTACAAAGTTCAAAAGACATTTGGATAAAGGCATGAATAGGAAAGGTCTGGGGGAGTGGGGGATATGGGCCAGGAGTATCCAGGTGGAATTTAGTTTGGGAATCATGGTCGGCAGGTTGGACGGAAGGGTCTGTTTCCATGCTGTCTGACTCTGGGAGGCTGCAATTTTTGATGGAGCAGGATGCCTTGTGCCTGGTGATCTGCGACTTTCAAAAAGGGCTAGTGTAGTGAAATAGTTACAGCGTCAGGAGTAAAACAAATAACTTTCTCGCCACATCGTGCAAGGTGAAGGGTCAGTGGGAATTGGAGCATCTTATGTCCTCCTGATAAATGAATGCGTCCTTATTAATCCATTCCATCACGTTTACTCACCTCCCCCAGGACAGAACAGACTGCGATGGACTGGATAAAAAAAAGCCAAAAGAACTGCGGATGCTGTAAATCAGGAACAAAAAGAAAGTTGCTGAAAAAGCTCTGCAGGTCTGGCAGCATCTGTGGAAGGGGGTAACAGTGATGGACTGAATGCTGAAAATTGCAGGGGGGAGGGGCTGCTGAGAGCTGGCAGGAACCGCACTGATTTAAAAACCCAGGGCGCTGCAAATTGCAATCCGATTACAGCAGGCGTGCAGCCGTGTTCTACATCCCGCAACAACCACGTTCAGATTGCAACCTTCACATGTTTAAAAAAAAACCCTGTGGCGGCTCTCCAAACCCCGGCCCTGTTGCGACACACTTTGACTGAAGGGGAAAATAAAGCACCTTGCAAGATGCTGAGAATGCCAGTGCTCCCGTTCCTTTACACCCTGCACGATCCCCGAAAGGCGCATGAGAAACAACGAGGGAGTTGGTCTCACCAACATGCAACCTGCAGCACAACTCCTCACATCTCGAAGTAAAGCAGGCAGAGTACATGTTGCGTGCACATTGATATGTTTTAGGACACACATCAGGAAGGAGCTTTCTAAAAAAAAGGGGAGGAGGTGGGAGCTATGTTAATAAAACTGACGCCATTGGGTAAAAGACTAATGCAACAAGAAGTATGCAAGAAGGAGGAAAAGAAGCGACGCTCTCGGCTTGAATAAAAACACGATGAGGAGTTAACGAAGCCCGGCTGCAAACGGCGTCTGCTGCTGCTGGAGATGCAACGCCGCCCCCGGGTTCTAGACTCGCGGGTCCCAGGCTGCTCCGGGTTCTAGACTCGCGGGTCCCAGGCTGCTCCGGGTTCTAGACTCGCGGGTCCCAGGCTGCTCCGGGTTGTAGACTCGCGGGTCCCGGGCTGCTCCGGGTTCTAGACTCGCGGGTCCCAGGTCGCCGCCTCCCGGGTTCTAGACTCGCGGGTTCTAGCCACCCCCCTCCCGGAGCTGGACCAGCAGCAGGGGCCATGGAGCAGTTAGCAGCAGCAACGAAGGCCGAGGGGCCACCGAGAGCGGAGCCGGCGGCGGCGGCTGCAGCAGAAGCTGCGAACGGGGAAGCGGGCACCGTGAGCCAAGACCCGGTCATTTACTTCGTCCGGAGCCGGGTGACAGGAGGCCCTCCCGGGCAGGAGCAGGAGGAAGAGGCCGGGCACCTCCAGTTCGGAGTCGTGCCTGTGCCGGCCTCCCCCTCCAGCAGCTGTGACTCCAGGCCCCGGGGAGGTGAGTGCAATCCGGCGGGGAGAGAGAGAGAGAGAGAGAGGTTTACATTTTTAAATGTGTAAACAGGAATAGAGAGCTGAGCAAACTCGTGGAGTTGTAGCAGGAATTGAAAGTGTCTGTGCTCCAGAATGTGTGAGAGCCCTGTGACTTGGGGGGGCAGTTTGTTCTACCTCCCCTTCTCCTTGTCCCAGAGTTTCTGGCTCTCACAAGTGGCAGAGCTGCCCTCCCTCTGGGAGGTGACTGTCCACTCTCACACCTGCCATGAGTTGCCTTTTACTGGGCTCATTGAAATGCTTGCATTTATATAGTAACCTGTACAGCCAACCGGCTGTTCCCAATAACTTTTACAGCCTCTGGCATGCTTTGAGTGTTGTCACTGTTGCAAACCGATTTGTGCACAGCTAGCTCCCACAAACAGCGATGATTTGGAGGTCTCGGTCAGGAAAGGGGACCAGGTGAACTGCCCGCTGCGGTCCTTCAAGGTTGTGGCTGGGCATGGGGTCTTCTGGCCTCTGCCCGATTGCAGATAGTGGCTCTGGTTAAAAGCTGGCCGACCCTTGTGGCTTTGCAGTCCTGGGGGTATGAGCCTGGGGAGATTCTGTGCACCGTAGAGCAATACAGCACAGGAACAGGCCTTTCAGCCCGCAATGTCGTGCCAAACATGACGCCAAGTTAAACAGATCCCTTCTGCTTGCCCGTGGTCCATAACCCTCTGTTCCTTGCTTATTCATGTGCTTATCTAAAAGCCCCTCAAGCACCCCTATCATATCTGCCTCCACCATTACTGCTGGCAGTGCATTCCAGACTCCCACCACACTATATGTGTTTAAAAAAATGTACAGGCCCATGTACACTTTGAAAGGACCATCTGACTCCACAGGGACAATGCTGCCAGTGAGTCATGTCAATGTCTCCTGATTACTGAATTAAACTGAATCTGTTCGCTTCACCAAACAAGATAATAGGCCCTTTTTGAATAAATGCAAGCAAAAACCTCGGGATCTCTGTAGAAATGTGAACTTTGGATGCAGCTGTCCGTGTTTCACTCGTGTTGCAACGCTGGATCTGATATACTCAATTAGGTTGACTGACGTCCATTTAAATTATACCCTAGGACCTTTGAGATTAAAAATATTTGTTTTGTTTTTGAAAATGTGGTTCCACGATGTAAACTGGCCATTCACCATCTGTCCCCAGTTGCCCCTTGAAAAGGTGAGGGTGAGCTGTCGTCTTGAACCGCCGCAGGCCATGCACTGTAGGTAGACCCACAGTGTCCTTAGGGAGGGAGTTACACAATTTTGACCCAGTGATATATTTCTGAATTCTTTGTTAATCCAACCCTGTTCTAATCTCAGAATAAGGGGTTGCGTTATTTAAAACAAAAATGAGAAGAAACTCCTTCTCTGAAGGAAGGAAATCTGGGGAGTTCTTTACCATGTTGAGGATGGCAACTTAAGCATTTTAAAGGTTGAGGAAGCAAGTCAGATTTTTACTCAGAGAATCAAAGGTTATGGGAAAAGGCAGGAAAGTGAACCTGAGGATTATCAGATAAATCAGAATCTCACTGAATGATGGAGCAGATGTGATGGGCTGAATGGCCTATTATTCTGTCATTACCTCCAATTGTCCTTCCTGTTTCTCCACCTTTTCTCTTAAACAGTATTAAACACTCCTCTGGGACTGACTTCCACATTGTCACTACTATCTGAGATGAGACGCTTTTCTTGAATTTCAGATTGCGTTTGTGTTAATCTTACAGTGAGAACTGTTCTCGACTGCTTTAAGTCGAAATATTTAGCTTGTGTTGTTGAAGCTCATGTTCCTTCACTGCAGTGCTCCTGTGGTGCTCACCCTCTGACAGCACAGTGCTCCCTTGTCCCATCATCTTCCCGAAGTGAAACTGAATATTGAGCGTAAAAGGAATCTTTATAATTGCCAGTTTCTCTTGTGGCCACCTGTTAGAACTGATTTTGTTTTGGAGTGTTTGTTCTTGGGCTCCTCCTGAGTAGAGAGCTGTTGGTGATGGGGCGCGCACTTTCAGTCTGTTCCACATGCCTGAATCCAGGATTGTGAATGAGATGGGTGAAATCTGACAATGTGGGACATGGGTGGGAGAGGGGCGTCTGATTGTGATGTTGCAGACAATGCACAGTGTGGCTCAGACAGAAAGTGGCCTCTTGCTAACCCTGAGGTTGGTGAGTGGCAGATATTCTCCAATGTTGCTGATTTGTCTAGTCGAGTACATGTTCTTTCACGTGTGGGTAGCTAGCAGAGACCAGGATTTGGTCCTCATTGTCCTTTGAACTGAGTAGTTTGCTGGGCCATTTCAGAGGGCAGTTACGAGTCAACCACATTGCTGTGGGTCTGGAGTCCTATTTAGGCAGTGAACCAGATTCTTTCTTGTACAAGCCTGTGATAGTCTCAGTGATAGTGCCCATGAGACTTGCCTGGTATTCCAGTGTAGTTAATTTAAACTAAATTCCCCCAGTGGCCGTGGTTAAAGTTGAGTCCACATCCCCAGAGACTGTGGGCTCTCTGTATCACCAGCTCAGTGACATAACTGTTAGTTCACATTCTCCCCAGCCATTGATATGCTTGGTGCAGGCATTTCAGAATGTTGAAATGATGTACCCATTATCCTGTTTGTACATGAAAGGCACCATTGGAATATTTTAAAATTCAGTTATAGATGTTGTTCCTGGAAATAAGGTAAATATACAAAAGCTTCTAGATGAATGAAAGCCATTCATTTGGCTTCCTTGCCCCTGGGATACCCTAGGATTGCAGTGAAGCATTTTAGAACAATGTGTAACATGGGAACTGGAGTAGGCCATTCAGCCCATTGAGCTTTCCCCACCATTAAACATGATAATGACTGACTGAAATCTTCAATCCCATTTACTCCCCTTATCTCCATAAACCTGAACAATGTGCCCCCGGTAACCAGAAATCTATCAATCCCTATCTTCAGCAGGTTCCACAACTGAGCTTCCACAGCCCTCTGTGGAAGAGAATTCCATAGGTTCGCAACCTGCTCTGTTTGGGGGAGCATACTCTTCATCTTTGATCTAAATGAGACACCCCCCCACCCTTCATTTTCAATTTGTGCCCCTGATTCTAGACTCCCCAACCAAGAGAAACATCTCACCCTGTCTATTCTTTTTAAATAGTTTGTAAGTTTCAATTGGATCACTTCTCATTTGTTTGAAATGGTGAGGAATTGGTGTGATGTATGTTTGAGCATACTTGCTGAAGTTTCAACGAATGAGAGCTGATCTTCTTGAAAGGTCTGAGATCCTGGGGATACTTGACTCAAGAGTCTCAAACTGAAGATATAGTAAAACAATTCACACAGAGCAGAGAGGAATAGCAGGGAGTTAGCATTCTCTTGTCACCCAAAGAGCAGTGGAGCTTCGATCGTTCAGTCAATTGTTGAGAGTCGAGGGTTAGGGGGACCAGCTGGAAAGTGCAGGTGAGGCTAGAGTCAGACCACCTGCCATCTTGATGAATGGCAGTCCAGGCCTGATGGGTTGAATGGTCTTGGGTTCTTATAAAGTGCAGCAGGCAATATGCACGAAGCAAGGTCCATTGAACAGTGGCTAAAACAATTGAGCATTTGATTCTTCCTTTGAGGGGGCTCTTAAGGGTGGGGATGTTGACTGGGAGCCCCCCCCATCTCATGAGACTTTGTTTTTAAAGACTATCTATCTGAGAGGGGTGTCAACGTAACTCGTGACCCGCACGGCTGAGCTCTGAGGGAAGGCTCACTGTTGATTCTACATTTTCAATCAAAAACCTCTCTTTCAGTAAATGAGAGAGCGCAGGTACTTTTCTGGTTTGACCAATGGAATGCCGGTGCAGAGTAGCCATTGTTGGGATGGAGGAAGTGTGATGGCCACATTGCACACAGCAAGATCCCATAAAAAGCAGTGTGATAATGAGATGATTATGACTTCCAGGACAAGTTGGATACAACACTTGGAGACAAGTGGTCAGAAGAAATGGAGAGAAAGCAGGACCAGGCCATTGAGTTGGATGATCATAGAATCCCTACAACTTGGAGTTCAGGCCATTCGGCCCACCAAAGAGCTCCCCATCCATATCTACCTACTGCCCCTGTAACCCTGCGTTTCCCATGGCTAACCCACCTAGCCTGCACATTCCTGGACACTATGGGCAATTTAGCATGGCCAATCCATCCCAACCTGCACATCTTTGGACTGTGGGAGGAAAGTGAAGCACCCGGAGGAAACCCACGCAGACATGGGGAGACTGTCTGTGTGGAGTTTGCACAGACACCTAAGCAT
Source organism: Stegostoma tigrinum (assembly GCF_030684315.1). Lineage (NCBI taxonomy): Eukaryota > Metazoa > Chordata > Chondrichthyes > Orectolobiformes > Stegostomatidae > Stegostoma > Stegostoma tigrinum. The sequence goes on from NC_081354.1 coordinate 3,381,746, forward strand.
GAAATTGAATCCAGGTCCCTGGTGCGATGGGGCAGCAGCGCTAACCACTGAGCCACCATGCTGCCCCGATCAGCCGTGATCACATTGAAAGGCAGAGCAGCCTCGGAGGGCCGAATGGCCTCGTACTCCCCATGTTATCTCTGTTTCAGTGAGAACCACATCTGCTCGGTGGTGTGAGTGATAATGGGAACTGCAGATGCTGGAGAATCCAAGATAATGAAATGTGAGGCTGGATGAACACAGCAGGCCAAGCAGCATCTCAGGAGCACAAAAGCTGACGTTTCGGGCCTAGACCCTTCATCAGAGAGGGAGATGGGGAGAGGGAACTGGAATAAATAGGGAGAGAGGGGGAGGCGGACCGAAGATGGAGAGAAAAGAAGATAGGTGGAGAGAGTATAGGTGGGGAGGTAGGGAGGGGATAGGTCAGTCCAGGGAAGACGGACAGGTCAAGGAGGTGGGATGAGGTTAGTAGGTAGGAGATGGAGGTGCGGCTTGGGGTGGGAGGAAGGGATGGGTGAGAGGAATAACAGGTTAGGGAGGCAGAGACAGGTTGGACTGGTTTTGGGATGCAGTGGGTGGAGGGGAAGAGCTGGGTTGGTTGTGTGGTGCAGTGGGGGGAGGGGACGAACTAGGCTGGTTTAGGGATGCGGTGGGGGATGGGGAGATTTTGAAGCTGAAGTCCACATTGATACCATTGGGCTGCAGGGTTCCCAAGCGGAATATGAGTTGCTGTTCCTGCAACCTTCGGGTGGCAACATTGCGGCACTGCAGGAAGCCCATGATGGACATGTCATCTAGAGAATGGGAGGGGGAGTGGAAATGGTTTGCGACTGGGAGGTGCAGTTGTTTATTGCGAACCGAGCGGAGGTGTTCTGCAAAGCGGTCCCCAAGCCTCCGCTTGGTTTCCCCAATGTAGAGGAAGCCACACCGGGTACAGTGGATGCAGTATACCACATTGGCAGATGTGCAGGTGAACCTCTGCTTAATGTGGAAAGTCATCTTGGGGCCTGGGATAGGGGTGAGGGGGCAAGTGTAGCATTTCCTGTGGTTGCAACTCTTCCTCTCTACCCACTGCATCCCAAAACCAGTCCAACCTGCCTCTGCCTCCCTAACCTGTTCTTCCTCTCACCCATCGCTTCCTCCCACCCCAAGCCGCACCTCCATCTCCTACCTACCAACCTCATCCCACCTCCTTGACCTGTCCGTCTTCCCTGGACTGACCTATCCCCTCCCTACCTATCTTCTTTTCTCTCCATCTTCGGTCCGCCTCCCCCTCTCTCCCTATTTATTCCAGTTCCCTCTCCCCATCCCCCTCTCTGATGAAGGGTCTAGGCCCGAAACGTCAGCTTTTGTGCTGCTGAGATGCTGCTTGGCCTGCTGTGTTCATCCAGCCTCACATTTCATTATCTCTGCTCAGTGGTGTGTTTTTTTTTGTTGTTGAGGGTAAATATTATCTGGGCACTTCCCAAACCCACGACCACTTCCATCTAGAAGGACAAGGGCAGCAGATACATGGAAACACCACCCCCTGCAAGTTCCCCTCCAAGCCGCTCGCCCTCCTGACTTGGGAATATGTTGCAGTTCCTTCAGTGTCACTGGGTCAAAATCCTGGAATTCTGTCCCTAAGGCCATTGTGGGTCAACCCACAGCACATGGACTGCAGGGATATGATTAGTCAGCTCACCTCCACCTTCTCAAGGGGCAACTGTACCCTCATCCTAAGAATGAGTTTTTAAAAAAAACACAAGTGGCAGAATGTCGAGATGAACGTTCCTGGGAAAAACACAAGGAGAAAAGTCAACCGTAACAACACTGGATGTAGGAAACCTGGCAGACAGGAGTATCTGTGCAGTATTGGGTGGGGTATCATTTAGTATGATTGTAAGGTTTATTGTAGCTCCTGTCACACAGGAACACCCAAAATCCTTTCATTGCCAAGAAATCCTCCCTTTTGAAGCAAGTCTGTATCATGGTGTAAGAAACATGGCAGCTCAGTTGTTCACAGCAAGATCCCACAAGCAGTCACTGAGGTGATAAGCTGATAATTTGTGGGACCAGTGATGGCCTGGAAATTGGGGAGTTCAACCGTGCCCTTCCAGTTGTTTTAGTGGGATCTCTCACGCCCACTGGAGCCAGCAGACAGACCCTCACTCCAACACTGCTGCACTCAGTGGATACTGAGCTGGGGATGCCAGCCTGGATTTCTTTGCTGGAGCCTCCGGAGTGGAACACCACAGCCTTGCACCTCTAAGGTGAGCTGGGAGACCTGGCCGGGGGTTTGCTGGGATTTGAGGGCCATGACCCCGAGGGTGGTCACAAGGTGAGATTCTGGGGTTGTGAGCACCTTTGGCATTGGCTAAGTGATTGCTACCTGCTGCAAGGTCCCTCTTTAAATCCCTGTATGTTTCTTAAAGCTTGGGCATGACCCAACTGACTGCTCATTCACAGCCTGTTTCCTGCTCCTGGAATGTGGGTGAAGAATCTAGCTGTGTGAAAAGGCTAAATCTGAGGAGAGCCTTGAACGCCTCCTGTTTGTAATGGTGGAGGAGGATCGGCTGAGGATCTCAGTCCGAGCTCACTAACGACTGAGTGTTTTTGGAATTCCCTTTCTCAAAAGCTAGCGGATACAGAATCCATCCACACTTTGAAGGCAGAGGAGAGAGATCCTTAATGACCAAGGGGATGAAAGATTGTCGGGATGTTCGGGAATGTAGAGTCAAGGTTTAAAATAAGATCAGCTATGATCTTATTAAATGGTGGGGCAGGCTTGATAGGCTGAATGGTCTATTTTTGTTGCCTGTTTTAAGACCTACTGCCCCAGGTCTCCTTAGTTACTGGGATGTGGATATCACTGGCTGGCTTAAATATTTATCGTCCGTCCCTAATTGCCCAGAGGGCTGTTAAGAATCAACCACATTGCTGTGGGTCTGGAGTCCCATATAGCCCAGACAAAGTAAGGATGGCAGCTTCCTTCCTTAAAGGAAATTGTTTGAAAACCCATCTGGTTCACTAATCCAAGATAACAAAGTGTGAAGCTGGATGAACACAGCAGGCCAAGCAGCATCTCAGGAGCACAAAAGCTGACGTTTCGGGCCTAGACCCTTCATCAGATGCTCTCTGATGAAGGGTCTAGGCCCGAAACGTCAGCTTTTGTGCTCCTGAGATGCTGCTTGGCCTGCTGTGTTCATCCAGCTTCACACTTTGTTATCTTGGATTCTCCAGCATCTGCAGTTCCCATTATCACTGGTTCACTAATTCACTAAATATGCAATGTCTCCTTTAAGACGAGAGCCCTTTCTTCAAAGATTAGGTTTTGCTCTGCCACACTAAGCCATGTAGAGCCCCCCTCAGGTAAGAGGATGGTGGCAGTTCACCTACTCTCATTGCCCCTTTAAGAAGATGGGGGGAGCTGGATTCTTGAACCGCTGCAGTCCATGTGCTGTGGGTTGATCCACAATGTCCATAGCGAGGGAATTCCGGGATTTTGACCCAGTGACACTGAAGGAACGGCGATGTATTTCCAAGTCAGGAGGGTGAGTGGCTTGGAGAGAAACTTGCAGGGGGTGGTGTTCCCATGTATCTGCTGCCCCTGTCCTTCTAGATGGAAGTGGTCGTGGGTTTGCCTGAGGATCTTTGTTGAATTTCTGCAGTACACATGGCTGCTACTGAGTGTCGGTGGTGGAGGGAGTGGGATGCTTGTGGATGTGGTGCCAATCAAGCGGCTGCTTTGTCCTGGATGGTGTTGAGCTTCTTGAGTGTTGTTGGAGCTGCCCCCATCCAGGCAAGTGGGGAACATTCCATCACACTCCTGACTTGTGTCTTGTAGATGGTGGGACAGAATTTGGGGAGTCGGGAGGTGAGTTACTGCAGGATTCCTGCTGTTGTAGACACATTTATATAGCAAATCCACCTTTGTTTTGCCTTTATTTATTAATGGCATGAGGGTATTGCTGGCTAGGGCAGCATTTATTGTCCATCCCTAATTGGCCAGAAGGCTGTTAAGAGTCAACCACATTGCTGTGGGTCTGGAGTCACATGTAGGCCAGACCAGGTAGGGATGGCAGTTTCCTTCCCTAAAAGACATTAGTGAGCCAGATGGGTTTTTCCTGACAATTGACAATGGATTCATGGTCATCATTAGATTCTTAATTCCAGATATTTTGTTGAATTCAAATTCCACCATCTGCCCTGGTGGAATTTGAACCCGGGTGCCCAGGACATTATCTGGGTCTCTGGATTAACAGTCTAGTGATAATACCACTTGGCCATCGCCTCACCCGTTTAAATGTGCAGTGTCTGTAAATAATTTAGTGTGAGCACCTTTGGGTTGCTAGAGCTTTTTCCCTCCTTTTGAAAAGGGATGATGCAACTGAAATGCAGTGACTGTGTAGGCCAATCAGTACTAGAGTCATTGAGGTCTGCAGCTCGGAAAATGACCCTTTGGCCTATTGGATTTTCACTGGTCATAAACAAGCACTTGACTATTCTAATCTGGTTTTACAGCACGCAGGCCATAGCTGTGTTTGCCTTGTACAATTCCCTGCAGCGTGTATGCTTCTCCTAGCTTGGTTAAATATATAGCTCCTGGCGTTTATAGATTTTAAGTGGCTGAAGTTTGTTGCTTATCGATTTAATTGCCCTTGAACTGCCATTTCAGAGGGCAGTTAGAATCAACGTGTTGCTGTGAGCCAGACCAGATAAGGACAGCCGATTTCCTTCCCTAGAGGCCGTGAGGGAACCAGCAGGGTTTTTGTGTGAGATACCTCTGTTTTCATTTTCACATAATTCTACCACAGTTAATCGTGTTCCATCTGGTGGCTAGAGTTTCCTTAAGGGAAGGTTACTGGGCCAAAGCAGGTATGGGGACACTGACCAGAATTGGTGCCATAGAGTCGCAGAACAGTGCTGACTTGTTGCTGTCGTGTGTCCAGTTGTATTGGAGAATTTTGCAGCACAGAAAGGAGGCTGTTCTCCCCATCATGCCCCTGAGAGGCTTTGGTCCCATTTCCTGGCTCTGCACCTCTGTACTTAACTCTTTAAATATTAATATAGTTCCCTTTTATAAATGTTGCTATTGAATTTCATCACCTTTTCAAATTGCAATGAGTTGTATAAATAATTTTATTTTTTTCTAGTCTCTTGCCATTGGTCTCCAGCCTGTGTGCTGTGTTAAATGGCCGTTCTCCCTGTTATTTTCTCTCGAGCTTCTCTATCAGAAGCTGTCGCAATTTTCAGCCGAAGTCACCTTTTAACCTTGTTGCTCTAAGAAAAACAATCCTAGCTTCTCCTGTCTCTCTGCACTCACTGAAGATCCATGTCCCTTCCGAGTAAATCTCTGCACCCCTGCTCTCCAGGGTCCTCCCTACAGTGCAGCCTAACCAGCGTATTATCGAGACTTAGCAAAGCTTACACACTTTTAAATTAATCTCAACTTTCTGTTGAGGGTCCAGGGCTTTTTTAATTGTGTCCTCACCTTCAGAGGTTTGTTGTACATTAATGTCCAGGTCTCTTGTGCTCTCTCTGTTTCGTTGCACCCCCTTTTTTAAAGCTAATCCATCCAGTTTATAGTCTGCAACTTCATTCGTGACTAAAATGAATTATTTCACACTTCTGGAATCTGCAAAATATCTGCTGATTTCACCACTGACCTCCCAAAGTATTTCTATCCTCAGCATTTGCTGTCTGCCAACTTTGAAAATGTGCCTTTTTATACTCCAGTGCAGGTTTGTAATTTTCTGTGATGTGAGAGTTGAGTTCGGTGGCACAACTTTTTCAAAATTACCCATGGCCTTATTATCTGTTGGGTCTGCATCAGGCATCGGTAGGGTCTCTGTGTGTATGTGTCTCTGTGTGTCTGTGGTTAATTGGGACTGAGCTAAAGGGATGGAGACAGGAGGCTGTAAGCACCAATGGTACTGTCTGTTGCGGTGTTCCAGAGCTGTGTCAGGGATTGTTTATGCATTTATAGGTCTGATGTCATGTGATGCTGAATTTTCACTACAGGCTTTGCATTTTGCCAGCCATTTTGGTCTACACCCAACCTGCGCAGGGAGGGAGCTGCTGTTCGATGCTTGAGAATGGTATTTTGTGAGTCACCAGTTAGCAGAGAGTTCCATTTAAACAGATGCTGAAACATCCCCTCTACGTTTGGAACCTTCATCTCCCAGATTGCCTCCTTGCTGGGGATCTGCAGCTGGACTAAATCTTGAGGATTTGCAGAAAACAAGCTTCTCCTTTTGCCTGTGTTGCTATCCCAGAGGGATATTTTATATATAAGAACGAGGGAAATCGGTCTCTGATTACAACGTGCCCTTGCTATTGAGGCTGTTTCTGGGTCTCTGCAGTGTCAGCACAAACACCCGCCCTCTCTCTCTCTCTCTCTCTCTCTGTGCACCGTGATCCCTTCCTACAAAGCCAGCCTTTCTGCTGCAGGATTTACTTTCAGCTTCCAGTCAGCTGGCTCATCATGTCTGACCTGACTCCCCAGAGTGATGCTCCAACACCCACTACAGACAAGATCACCCAGGCTGCCAGAGAGACCATCTACCTGTGCAACTTCCGTGTCTCGGTGGATGGAGAGTGGCTGTGTTTGCGGGAATTGAATGATATCTCCCTTACACCTGACCCAGAGCCTACCCATGAAGGTAACGACCATTTGCAGACCCTACAAGCTGCTGTTTGCTGTTTTTCATGTTTACCCCACCCCCAGCCCCCAAACCTGCCAATCTTCAGTAACCATGGTGGCATCTTTGACTAGTGAACATTGTCATTATTGCAAAGCACCTTTTTTTGCTTTACTTAAAGAGCCCTATAAAGTCTGCTGTCAATGATTTTTACTGTTCGTTGCAGACACACTAAACCAACAAGCCACGTCTGTGTCACTTACCTCATTAAATTTGCTTTAAATTTTATTGTCATTGTGGATCTGAGTTCTTTTTTGTCTCCCTTACATTGCAAACCTGTTTTGCTTTTATTAATGGATGGGACCAATTGATAGAAATTATAATTTAGTCACTGGCACACCCTTGATCTATACCGTCTGCCTCCTCAGATTACATCAGAAACAGCATTGATGGTTTGCAGCTAGTCTGTGTGTCGATACAGAGCCGATGTCGAGCTCTCATTTCAGATCTGCAGAGGATTGTTTTTCTAAGTGAGAAGCCTTTGTTTTGATTTTTTTTATTTGTTTGTTCTAAGAATTGCACCGGCAGCAGAAACCAGTTAGCAACTCGAGACGCATCTTTTCATTCAGTGGAACGTTAGCTTGCGCCGGTCTGATTTCCGATTTTTGAAGACCATCTTGTGAGGAATGTGCTGACGATGCAGTGACTCCCTCTATTCCTGTCACCGCCACCCCCCCCCCATCTCACTCCCCTATCGCTTGACCTTTGAACTGCATCAGTTGTCCAGGGGTTGGGGGGGGCGCTACTTGAGAATACAAAGGCGTGCTTTCCCCACTGCCTTTCTTTGGGGGAGGGGAAGGCATTTGCTCCTAACTGGAGTCAGGGTTTTGATCGTCTCATTTAGTCTGGCCATTGTTTCATTAGCCAGGGTTAACTCTTCCCTATGCAGGGCTTGCACAGACAGAGGGTGCTCAGATTCAGAGTGCGCCGAAAGCTTTGTTACAGTGACAAAAGCTTTAGCTGCAGCTATGCAGACTTAATTTTGTTCCTCTTGCTTTTTTGGGGTTTTTTTTGCTTCAGAATTGATCTGTTTTCTTTCAGAGGAAAGTCTTCTCTTCATATAGAAGCTGAAATTTATCCAGGTTCTCTAGTAAGCTCCCTCTTCAACAACACAGTGATTTCAGTCAGCCCATTGCTATGTTGGTGATTTGGAGCAGGCACAGTGTACCGGTAAGAATATAGAGAGGCAACATAAATTAATGGGAGCACTTGGAAAGAGATAGAGGTAGAGCAACACAGATAGTAAGAACTGTAGACGCTGGAGTCCAAGATAACAAGGCGTAGAGTTGGAGGAACACAGCAGGCCAGGCAGCATCAGAGGAGCAGGAAAGCTGACGTTTTGGGTCAGGACCCGAAACATTAACTTTCCAGCTCCTCTGATGCTGCCTGGTCTCCTAAAATGTAAAGCAAAATGTGCAGAGGACACTGAAAGTCTGCAGAAGAATATAGACATGCTGCACTCCATCTGCTCACTCATTCAATTTTAGTAGGAATAATAGTAAAAGGGAGTTTGATTTGAAAGTAAAAAATGACAGCATGCTGCTGTGCAGAGGTGTCATTGTGCAGGAATCGCAGAAGGTTGGTTTGCAGGTGCAGCAGGTCATTAAGGCAGCAAATGGAATTTTGCCCTTCATTGCTGGAGAGATGCAGTTTAAAAGCAGGGAGGTTATGTTACAGCTGAATAGGGTCCTGGAGTACAGTGTACAGTTTTGGTCTCCTTACGTGAGAAGGGATAGAATGAGTTCATAGAATGCCTACAGTATGGAAACAGGCCTTTTGGCCCAACCAGTCCACACTGACCCTCAGAGCATCCCACCCAGACCCATCCCCCTATAAACCCACCTAATCTACACACCCCTGAACACTGGGTAATTTCCCAAGGCCAATCCACCCTAACCTGCACATCTTTGGACTGTGGGAGGAAACTGAAGCATGCAGAGAAAACCCACACAGACATGGGGAGAAAGTGCAAACTCCACACAGACAGTCGCCCGAGGGTGGAATCCGACCTGGGTCCCTAGCTCTGTGAAGCAGCAGTACTAACCCTGAGTAGTACTGAGCACTGCGCCACTCTGCCACCCTGATGTCCTGGCACTGGAGGGAGTGCAGAGGAGGTTCACTAGGCTGATTCCGGAGTTGAGAGGGTTGGCTTAGGAGAGATTGAGTAAACTGGGACTGTACTCATTGGAATTTAGAAGAATTGGTGGCACGGTGGGGGAGATCTTATCAGTTCCCTTCATAATTTTATATATTTCAATAAGATAGAAGCATGAGATTGTTTCCACTCTGGGGTCAAACGAGAACTGGGGGCATTGACTCCAAATAAGGGAGGGGACAGATTTTGGACTGAGTTAAGGAGGAACTTCTTCACCCAAAAGGTTGTGAACCTTTGGAATTCCCTTCCCAGTGAAGCAGCTGAGGCGACCTCATTGAATGTTTTTAAGGCAAGGATAGATTTTTTTTGAGCAGTAAAGGAATTAAGGGTTATGGTGGGTGGGCGGGTAAGTGGAGCTGAGTCTATGAAAAGGTCAGTCATAATCTTATTGAATGGCAGAACAGGCTCGAGGGGCCAGCTGGCCTACTCCTGCTCCTGGTTCTTATATTCTTGTAGAGGAACTGAGAACCATGGAAGCCTGCAATGACAGTTATAACTGCAGGACAAGTTAATGAGCTGTCTTTTAAGAAATAGAGAAGAGATCTAGACTTACTGAGTAGAGGCATAAACTGTTTTTTAAGAAAAAAGGAAGTTTTCCTAAATCTGTCAGACACTGGTTAGCTTCTAGCAGGGTGTATTGAGCTCATTCTGGCCTTCATACTTCAGGAAGGATGTCCAGATCTTAGTGAGGGTGCAGAGGAGATTGACCAGAATGGAACCAGGGATTGTCAGGGGGGGTGTGGCTCGACTGCAGAAACTCGGGCTGATCTTCTCCGTGCGGAGAAGGGTCCGGGGAGATTTAGTTGAGGCCTTCAAATATTGCTTAGGGTGTAGACCATGTGGATAAGGAGAATGTTTTCCCATTGGCAAGTGTCAGTAAGCAGATTTGTGGAAATCGGTTTAAAAACAAGAGGGGAGTGGGGATTTATTTTTCTCCCCAGTGGGCTGTTCTGGTCTGGAACATTCTCTGCTTGAACGGCAGAGAAGCAGATTCAGGCTGAACCTCCAAAAGGGATTTGGGTATGTAATTGCCAGGAGATGATTTGTCAAGCCTGGTAGGGATGGGCAGGGGAAAGAGCAGTGGGAGTGGGACTAATTGGATAGCTCTTTGAAAGATGGTGGACCAGAAAAAAACCACCTTCAGCTGTGAGTCCAGACATTTCATAGCATGTTGCCTGCTGCACAGGTTTCCTGGAATTATCTTTCGCTGAACCTTTTGGGGTTTCTTCTGTGTGTGGGAGGGAAAGGTTTGTTATTAGTTTCACAGCTTTTCTGTTTTAGTTCCTTCTTTGAGCCCCTGAAAGTGGATGGCTGGCGTGGGTCAGATTGGAGCCCAGTGTATCGGGGGGTTTTATCCCTGAGGTGCATTCAGGACCTGCCTCAATGCCCAGTCTGTGTTGAGGTCATGGCGCTGTGACCCGTCAGTCTGGCATGTGTTCTCCTTCAGTCAAACAGTGCCAACAATGTGGTTAGATTGTGGGTGTTGTCAGAAGCGCAGATACAAATCCAGCATTGAGGATGGGACTTTTTAATCAGTCCTTACTGGGCTTTCTGACTATGTGGGTGAGAGTGCACTGTGTATATACAGTAACTTCAGCTGTTTTTTACATATTCCAGTAAACGTGAACCAGTTACATAACTTGTTTGAAAGATTTAAAGTTTGCCTTTAAAATTGCCCAGGTGAAATTTGAATTAATAAGTGGGAGCTTTCAGTGACTGTAATTCAATGCAGAAACAGGCCATTCTACCACGCTGCTTCCTGTGCTCTGCAATCACAACAGATACAACCCATGTGTCACGGTGTCTTTTCTTTTTCGCAGTCCCCATTTATTTTTTTTTCCTAATTTTTAGAAGTTGTTTCTTTTGGTGGTTTTATTTGCATGACATTTTGTCCTTTTTTTCCCCTTTTTTTTACATTTTGCAAAGAGCAGCAAAAGACTCTTGGGAGGATTTAACAGTTTGGGTGGATCAGATACTTGAGGAAGCAGAAGGTGGGTAACAGGATTGTTTCTTGGCTCTTGTATCTTTGTAAGCTAGCAGTGAAGTCAGTGCATGTTCTTTGACCTTGTGTGAGCACCATGGTGATGCGGTGCGGTCACTTACAGAGATGGTAAATATGGAGGAACCTCTGCTTCCCCCTGCTCTACAACCCTAACACAGGAACAGTCATATCGCTGAGTCATTGGTTCTCTCCAACAATTGCTCTGTCTCGTGCTCTGCACTCCATTTTAATCGCTGTGGCTCAGTGACTGATGAGGCTGAACACACTGGGAGGTGTTTACTGTGATAATAGCGTTGTCTCAATGCAAGTGTTGTCATGATTGCCTGGTTTAACAAATAAACAATTGAACTGAGAAGCTCTAACCGAAATAACATCACAGCTCCAAAACCTTTAGAGATACCTGAGGACAGCGGTGAAGTACCAGGTTCCCACTCTAGTGTCACTGTCCCCGTCCCCCGCTGTTGTATGGGCCTGCCTCTCATTCTCAACTTTCCCACCAGAGAGAACTGTTTCTGTCTTAGCCTCTCTTGCACACTTTCTTGTCTTCCCTCTCTTCGGAGAGGGTCTCTGATGGAGGGTCTAGGCCCGCAATGTCAGCTTTTGTGCTCCTGAGATGCCTCTGGGCCTGCTGTGTTCATCCAGCTTCACACTTTGTTATCTTGGATTTTCCAGTATCTGCAGTTCCCGTTATCACTCCATCTTCTGTGTGCTAAGTTTTGAAGCCCTCTGCTGGCTCACCACTTGGTCTTCCCATTTCTCAGGAAAAGATCCCCAGCCTGTCCTGTTTTCCCGGTAGGGCTAGTTTGCCTCACTTTTGCTGTTGTCCCCGGAAGTCTTTGTTGTGCCAATTTCCAGTTCTCCATGTTGGAACACCGAGATCCCACGCTCTGCATCCTGCAAGACATTACACGCTCAATGACTCTGAATCTGTTTCTGTGCCGAGATGCACCACATGCAGAAATGATTTTGCTCTTAATTCAAATGCACCCAGCCATATTGTTTGCTGGTGGTTTAGATCTGCTTTACATCTCTGTGTGTGTGCCAGATGCATTCTGCATTGCCAAAATGTCACTTCTCTCCAGTGAAAGCTGCTTGCATGTTATGCTTGGGAGATTTTTTCAAGCCATTTTTTGCACTTCTCGTTTTTAGCTTTGTAGAAAAGATTCAGTTTTTAAATTTAACCCCCTCACTCAGGCTGAGATTGCCACTTGTCAGAAAGGAAATCTTTGACAGTTAAACCACATCTAAATACAGACCGTCACCTGTTGTACAATCTGTTAACAGCTCTACATACTGCCCTGTGAGTCTGTTTGCTGCGTATTGCTGTGATCTTCAATGTTTGCAGTTAGTTGGGGAAAGTTAATATTCAAACCAGTTAATGAGCACGAGAAGATTTGACAAAACAAATCCAGCTTTTGTCTGGAATTCAAAAAGAGAGATAGCAATGACCGGGTAGTCTCTAACAAATCCTGTAAAGAATTCAAGAGAAACATTTTTATCCTGAGAGCCCTCAATGTAGAATTTGATCTGACTGAGGTGAAACAGGATGAACGCATTGCGGAGGAGGCTAGAGGAATGAAGTCGCATCGGCCATGGAAGGCTTTCAAAGTCTGAAGCGCAAGGGGACTTGGGAATCCTAGTTCACCATTTTAGGGTGGTTAACGATTCAGTCAGCTGTTAGGAAGGTAAATGTAATGTTAGCATTCATTTCGAGGCGGCTGGAATACAAGAACAGAGGTATAATGCTGATGCTGTGTGAAGGTCCTATCAGACACATTTGGAATATTGTGAGCAGCGTTTTAGGCCCTGTGTCTAAGGAGGGATGTGCGGACCGTAGAGGGGACCCACAGGAGATTTACCAGAATGATTTGCGGTGATGAATGGCTTGTCGTTATGAGGAGTCTGGGTCTGTAATCGATGGAGTTTAGAAGGAAAAGAGGAGATTTAATTGATACTCTCCGAACACTGAGAGACCTGGATAGAATGGCTATTGGAGAAGATGTTTTCATTAATTGGAGAGACTCCGACCTGAGGAGTCAAAGTGAAGGGATGAGCCTCTAGAACTGAGATGAGGAGGAATTTCTTCAGCCAGAGTGTGGTGAATCTGTAGAACGCATTGTCCCAGGAAGTGGTGAGACCAAACCATTGAGTATATTTCAGACAGAGGTAGATAGGTTCTTGATTAATACAGAGATCAAGGTGATGGGAGAAGGCAGGAAAATGGGGTTGAGAAACATATGAGTCATGATTGAAAGGCAGAACAGACTCTGGGCCGAATGGCCTTACTCTGCTTCTCTATCTTATGGTCTTATGCCAGCCAGGATCAATCTGCAAATTGTGTAAGAGATTCATTGATGTTACAGCACAGGAACTGGCTGGTCGACCAACAACATGTACTATGCTCTGCGAGCCTGTAACAGTGCTGTATAAATGCAGGCCTTTGCTGTTGTAAATGTTTGCGGTAAAACCGATCCTATTGATAAAACAGTAAGTATGAATTTTCAAGCTGTAATTGTCATAGCAACAGTCCCCTAGAAACACACAATGCCAGCAGAGTTTAGAACTTGACAGACTGTTGCTGTTTTTCCAGGCATTTTAGAACAAAAACTTCAGAGTGGGTGCATAAAATTGACTTAAACAATGAGGTTTTTAAAAACACAGTATTTAGAGATTAGGCTTAATTGTGTTTCTGGATAATGATGAGTGAGTTACAACTGCATAAATGAAGGACGAACTGTTTCCACATACTTTAGGGTGACTAACCAGAGGTAACAGATTGTCAAAGGGCCAAGGTGAGGTGCTTTTTCAATGCAGCAACTTGTTGTGTTATGGTCTGGAATGTGTCATTTAAAAGGGCAGTGGAAGCAGGTCCCCTCTTAAGTCATTATGGGGGGGTGCATGTCGCTGGCTGGACCAACATTTTGTTTCAAGTCTGTAATTGCCCCTGGAGAAGCAGGTGATGAGCAGCCCCTCTGGTCCGCATCCTGACTTGGAAATATATCGCTGTTCCTTCGGTGTCGCTGGGTCAGAATCCTGGAATTCCCTCCCTAAGGGACATTGTGGGTCAACCTACAACCGATTGACTGCAGTGGTTCAAGAAGGCAGCTCGCCCCCACCCTCTCAAGGGGCAACTAGGGACAAGCAATAGATGCTGGCCCCAGCCAGCGGCCCCCACATGCAATAAATGGATGTGTAACAAAAATGAATCTGTTTTCACTGCAGCTGTAGGCCGCACATTCAAAATTACAACAGCACTCTGCACTTTTTAGGACAAAACAGGCTGGTAGGACTATGGGCAGTGAGGAGAGTGGGGGTAATTGGACAGCACCTTCAAGGAGCTGACACATGCATTGTGGGCCGAATGGCCTCCGGTGCTGCATGTTTCTGAGATCTGAGAGGAGGAGAAGGGTGGCCTTGGTTCATGAGTGAAAATGGAGAGCAATTGTCGTATAGGATGGAATGTTCATATCATTCTTTTCTTGCATCTATTTAGTAAATCCTTTAGCAGAAAAACATCAGCCTCAGATTCACTGTCCACAGTCTTGATTCTGTTGTTGGTATTTCACACAGCCTAGGCTCGCCCATGTAGCTGGTGCAGCCGGTTGCTTGTGAAGTAGTCGCACTTATATTTTGAATGATTAGCAGCTGCTGAACGTGAGTCAGAAACTGCAGGGACCCACGGGATGGTCAGACCAGCTCTGCTTCTGAAACAAGAAGTGCTCATTTGAACGAGGGTGGACCTGGGAGCAAGCAGAGTCCATTCGCCCCCTCAAGCCTGTACTGACGTTCGTTTAGCTCCTGAATGATTCGCAGAACTGTCACAGCACAGCAGGAGGCCCTGGATGTGAGTTTGCTCACTGAGCTGGAAGGTTAGTTTTCAGATGTTTCGTCACCATTCTAGGTAACATCATCAGTGAGCCTCCGACGAAGCCTTCGTCGGAGGCTCACTGATGATGTTACCTAGAATGGTGACGAAATGTCTGAAAGCTAACCTTCCAGCTCAGTGAGCAAACTCACATCCAGAACCTCAACCTGAGCTACAAATCTTCTCAAAACTCGACTGCAGGAGGCCATTCAGCCCACTGTGTCCACGCTATCTCTCTGAGTGTTTCACTTGGTGCCATTTTCCTGTAGTAACCAGATGCTGTTTCTTTACAGACAACTCCCTGACTCTCTAACGAACACACTCTTGAACATGCCACTGTTCTGTCTCCTTACGCCACTTCCCCCAGCTTTTGGTTCCACAACCTGTCATGTCACTTACATATGTGTCTCAGTTTTGACCCTAGAACCAATAATTTGGGTTGACAAAGTGCTTGTGACACTAGCCCAGCTCAGTTTTTAAAGCCCCCTGTATTCTGTGAATGAGGGTTTGGCAGAATTCTGCACCAGAGATTTAGAATCTCATCCCCTGGCAGCTTCCTGTGCTGGACTGCTTCTATTCCCCTGTTTGCGATCGAGCAATTTGTGTCATGTTTCTGTCTGCTCTCCATCACAAGGAACTATGAGGGGACTTGTTTTGTTTACCGTGGCTTTCACCTGGTATTCATCACTCGCAGCTTTCAGTGTTTCCAGCTTTTTGCTCCATTCGCTGAGGCTCACCAGTTTTTGTAGCGTACTGTGCGTACAGGAGATTTACCGCAAAGTACCAGAGTTTGGGGGACCCTGAATTGGGCTGATCTCCGCACAGCAAAGATGAGGAGAAATGTCCTCGCTCTGGACTGCGAATCTTTGAAGTCCTCTGCTCCATAGGCTTATGGGTGTCGAATATATTGAAGGACGAGGTTGCTAGAGTTTGGTCTCTGAGGGAATCGAGGGTGGAAGGGTGTTGTATAAAGTAACAATTCTGAAAGGGTTAATCCTGACTTCGACACAAAGCTCCACCCAATCTGATGATGTCACGAGGACCTCATTGGGAAATGTCGTCATTGGGTCTCCAAGGGGTTGGACCTGTATGTAAATCCTTCTCTACTTTGTTACAATGTCTGCGTCACTAAGGTAGTTATTCAGTAATTAGCCTCGCTTTAAGACAAACCCCTTGTCTCTTTAAGACTCGCTCATGACTCTCCCCTACGGCTGGGAGTCCCCTAGGCTCTTTAGGTTCTGCCATGGAAAGAGGATGGTGATTGTAAATGACCTCAATCACCAGCTGGTCACGTTTGCCATCACAGCATGTCCTACAGGGCAGTGACATTGATTTTGGAGATGATTACATCGAAGGGGGCAGCAAGCCAGAAATGGGCCGAATGGCCCCTCTTTCTTGGGCTCCTGTGCAATGCGGAGATTTAACAGATGTTGATATCCCAATGGGTTTTGATGGAGTAAGTAAGGAAGGAGACATTGATGGCACTGAGAGCAGGGTCTGTAATGAGGGTAGAAGTTGCAGGTACTCCATGTCAGAGGCAGGGCAGGGAATTGGTTTCCACACTGTTGTTGTGATCTGGGACCCTCTGTCCGACACGGCAGTGGAAGCAGATTCAACAGTAACTTTCAATTATAAACAAATAGGACCAAATTCCGTAGTGGGACAGAGTTGGCAAGTGTGTTGAATGCGATGACACTTGTGAAGAGCTGGTGGTGGGGACCAGTGAGTGTGCTGGTGTTTGTATGTTCATGTCCATCTTGTGGTTTTCAATGAATTAAAAAAAGCTTGTGGCCCTGAAGCAAAATCTAGACCATGGACCTTTCCGAAATCTCCATGTTACAGATATACGTACAGCGCAGGCCACTCATCCCTGTGCATCTCTTCCACCTCAGTCTTTAATTTGCCAAGTGTGGGTGTCACTGTCTGGGTCAGCATTTATTGTCTGTCCCTAGTTGCCCCTTGAGGAGGTGGTGATGAGCTTCTCGCAAATGAATTGAAAAGGCGGAGCTTGTAACTGTGTTAACCTAAATTAAAGGAAATGTGTTGCATTTTTTAAATTAAAATAACAAGGTGCTGTAGTTGCGGGACTTTGAAATGGGAACACGATGAGGGGGAAACAGGCAGGTGATATTGCAGTAATAGTAATTGAGAACCCCAGGCTAATGTCCTGAGGATTTGGATTCCCACCTCATCGTGGCAGATGGTGAAATTTAATTCAATACATTCTGAAACGCAAAACTAGTGTATTGTTGTGAAGACCCATCTGATTCACTCATGTCCTCTTTTAAGGAAGGAAATCTGTCATCCTTACCTGGTTGCGCCCATATGTCCCTTGGCCAGTGCGGCACTCCCGCGGCGCTGACCCTCTTGTGCCCGAGTTGATTAGTGCCTCCTGCTCTGTGGCGTGCAGCACCCTCCCTCAAGCTGTGATTGAGGTGAATGGTGTTAATATGTTAAAGGGGAGAGTAGTGGTGTTGGGGTCAGGGGGAGTCTGATACAAGGAGGGCGCTGGTGCGAAGCCTCTGAGTTAGAATCCTATTTGACCCGAAACATTAACTCTGTTTCTCCCTGCTGCCAGATCTGCTGAGTTTCTCCAGAGTTCTCTGTTTTTATTTCAGGTCTCCGGTTTATGTTATTAATCAGATTTTACAGTTATAATGGCGCTTTTGTGACTGAAAGTGTCTAGTTTTTCTCCGTTAAAGTTACTTGTTGTGTATTGCCTTGAGTTAACATTTAATGCACTTTTTAAATGTCTGTTCTCAGACCCCAAAGACCCCATTGCAATTGAGCGGTTGAATTTAATGAACATGGCGAAACTCAGCATCAAGGGTCTCATTGAGTCAGCGTTAAACCTGGGACGGTCACTCGATTCTGACTATGCTCCTCTGCAGCAGTTTTTTGTGGTTATGGAGCACTGCCTGAAACATGGCCTTAAAGGTGAGTAACTCCAGGACCTACAGCTGCTTGGCCTTTTGGGGACATCAACAGGGGCCATCTTCTCCGTTTTAATAAGGTGTGGGAAGTTCCTCCAGCGAGGGTACTGAGGGGAGGAGTGGGTGGGCAGGTCAGTGAAGTGTGGGTTTCTAATCTGGGAGGTGGTGCTTGAGATGTTTCCGAATGAGATCACAACAACCCCATGGCTCTCTGTCTCGTAGTTGCTCCTGTCCTGTGAGGCACAGAAGGCCTCGTTCCACTCCCCGTTGCAGCCAGCTCCGGCTCCCTTTGACAGCAGGACCCTCCTCGCTACTCCTTCCCTCATCTCCCCAGTCAGGAAGGGGAGGACGAAGAAAGGCCACAGGAATTGTAATCTAACAGAGTAGACCTAAGGGGTACAGGTACATACTTCCCTGAAGGTGGAGTCGCTGGTAGACAGGATGGTGAGGAAGGCGTTTGGCATGCTTACCTTCATCCGTTAGAGCACTGAGTATAGGAGTTGGAGTCCCATGTTGCAGCTGTACAGGACGTTGGTTAGACCACTTTTGAAGTACTGCGTACAATTCCGGTCATCAGCAGGTTGCTGTTAAACTGGAAAGGATGCAAAAGAAACGCACAAGGATGTTACCGAGACGGGATGGTTTGAACTATAGGGAGAAGCTGGATGGGCTGGGACTTTCCTCCCCAGTGTTGCAGCTGAGGGGTGATCGTATAGAGGCTTATAAAATCATGGGGGGCGTGGATAAGGTGAATAGACAAGGTCTTTTCCCCAGGGTGCAGGAACCCAAAACTAGAGGGGCATGGGTTTAGGGTGAGAGCGGAAAGATTTAAAAGGGACCAGAGGGGCAGTTTTTACACAGAGGGTGGTGTGTGTATGGAATGAGCTGTCAGAGGAAGTGGTGGGGGCTGGTACAGTTACAGCATTTAAAAGGGGCCTCGATGTATATGAATAGGAAGGGTTTGGGGGGGATAGGGGCCAAACGCTGGCAAATGGGACCACTTCAGTTTAGGAAACCTGGTCAACATGGATGAGTTAAACTGAAGGGCCTGTTTCCAGGCTGTATGATTGTGAGGATGGGGAGAAGGAGGGTAATGATTTGGGAGCTGGGGTGTACTGGTCGGGTGTGGAGAAGGAATGGGTGAGGATGGAGACTGTACAAACCAGTTAGGAGTCTCTAATATGTGTGATGAGGAAGTGTACACCCAGTCACTATCCAGCATTGAGGTTATTTATGAAAGAATCTTCCAATAGCACAGCTCCTCGATTAGCAGGGTAACTAATGTCTCTGCGTGAGCCACAATGCTCACTGCTGTGCGAATCTTCGTGCGGGAGGACCGAATCTGTCCTTCTAGTTATTAGGAAGATCAGGTGAGTGTTAAAATGAGCAGGTGATCACAGGAGAAAGTTAAGTTATATCTGTACATCAGCCAACAACAACAACTTTATCGAGCAGAGACTGGGGATGTTTCCCTTCGAGCAGAGGAGGCTGTGTGGTGGGGCGGGTGGTGGCGGCGACGAATCTGACAAGAGGTGGACAAATTCTGAGGGGCATAAACAAGATGAAAAGGGAGAAATGTTTCTCCTTTACACGGGGTAATAACCAGAGGCTGCAGGTTTAGGGTAAAGAGCAAGAGGTTTAGAGGGTGTTGTGAGGAAAAGGTGTTTGGTTTTTTTACCCAGAGGAGAGGTGTTATCTGGAACTCGCTGCCTAATTGGGTGGTAGAGGCAGGATCCAACAAGACATTGGAGAAATAGCTCAGTGAGCGCTTGAAACAACAAAGCGTACAAGGGTATGGGCCAAAGCTGGAAAATCAAACTAGAATAGTTGGGTGTTTGATGACTAGTACAGACACGATGGGCCAAAGGGCTTTTACTATGCTGTAAAACACACTGATGCTATGTAATATGTCCTAAAGTGTTTCGCAGGAATAATAATTATCAAACTGCATTTGACCCTGAGGAGGCTCTTGTGCAGATGCCCAAACGGGTGGTCACAGAGCTAGGTTTTTTTTTAAGGAATGTCTTAAGGAAGGAAGAGGTGGGGACGGCGGAGAGATGTTGGAAGGTTTGTAAGAGTTTTTTGTCCAAGAAACTGAGGGCATTGCCCCAGCGACCGAGCAGGGGAAAAGGGGAGACTTCAGAGGCCAGTGTTTGTGGGGAAGGTGGAAAACGAGAGAGGATACATCGAGGAGGGCAGACACTTCAGATGGTTGTGATCTGAAGGAAGATTATGGGTGAGAATCTTAAAAATTGATCAATGCATTCACCCATTTTGATGCTGGTTAATTTGTGAAATCTCGCGTGCGTTAAACTGGGCCTTGCTTTATCTTAAAGTTAAGCTCTAATAAAATGCCAAACAGCACTGGTGCTTACTCTTCACCTTCAGTATTGTCAGCTCGAAAACAAGAACCTAAAGTAACAAGAAGAAGTGCTCGAGGTGAGCAGTGGGTCAGTGAACAGAGGCCTCTCTGTACAGACAGTGGGGAAGCTGGGTTTGGCCCCCTCTGAGAAGGGAACGCCAAGAGCAGGCTTGATGGAGATGCTCAAATGAGAGGAAGTGGAGGTTTTGCGGTGGCTGGACTGACAGCTGCCAGAGGGATTCTGCAGGAAGATTACTGACAAAAGAAGCGGAAGGAAGCACTGAATTTGTTTCCAATGCAGTGATCTAGGAAACGCTGTCTGAAAGGGTGATGAAGCAGGTTCAATAACCACTTGCAAGTGGGAATTTGACAAATATTTGCAGTGGGGACATTAGCTGGGGTTGTAGGGAATGTCAGTGGCGCAGTTGGGTAACTCTCTTTGAAAAGGCAAGGTGATAGTGGTTCTACTGTGTCTGAATCTATGACAATACCTAGATGCCAGTAACGAATTGGAATGAACTAGGAGGCGGTGGGACTGCTGTTAAACTTACTGTCAGATTCCCAGATCTGGGATAGCTAACCCCTCAATGCTTCAACAACCCTTCAGTCTGTGGACGGAGATTCACATTGTCCTGTAGCTTAATGTTCAGTGTCACACTGACCAGTCCTTTAAGTGTGCTTTGACCTGAATTCCTCGATCCCTTGTGAAGTTTTAACCCTGGGTCTGCTAAGGCAGATCACTGTAGTACATGCGCTTGTCTCAATGTTTGTGTGTGTGGTTTTTTTTGTATCACTGATTTTACTGCAGTGTTGTCCGTTGTGTGTTTTGAGCAGTTAAGAAAACGTTCCTGGGGCAGAACAAGTCGTTCTGGGGTGCGTTGGAGGTGGTGGAGAAGCTGTGTCCGGAAGCTGGTGAAATTACAGTCAGTGTGAAGGACCTCCCAGGTCTGAAGTGAGTATTACACGCTGGAGAGGGAGCTCCTCAGGGTGTGGAGGTTGGTGAGGCGGGTGGGGGGGGCGTGATATTCCTGAGAGGCCTGATGTAGTAGTCGCTGGGAAAGCTTTGCTCTCGGCTGGGAAACTGGAATGGGGTGAGGCTTGGAATAAGCAGCTGACTGTTTATGACTGAGATAAGGAGACTCTATTTTCGCACTCAAGGTGGTGAAGCTTGAAATTCTTTCCCGTGCGGTGGATACTTGGGTGCTGAGGATCCTAAGGACGCGAGAAGCAATTGGAGTTAGAATCTGAGCCAGTATTGTGGTGGTGATTTGACTGGGTCAGTAACCCAGAGGCCCAAGCTTAATGCTGTGGAGGTATGGGTTCAAATCCCGAACACAGCAGTTGGCGGAGTTTAAAATTCCGTAAATCTGAGCTATAAGGTCAGTCTCGGAAATGATCAGCGTACAACTATGTTTCAGACAAGCACATCTGGTTCACTAACGCCCATTTGGACATCGAATGTGCCGTCCTTACTCCGGTCTGGCCTACACATGATTCTGGACCCACAGCAATGTCGCTATACCCTAACTGATCACTAAAATGGCCAAGCAAGCCACTCCATTCAAAGGGTAACATTATATTGGCCTAGTCAGTAAATTCCCACATTCCATGTGGGAATAAAGAGGAATAAACAGATCACTCCACAATCTCACTGGTTTTAGAGGGAGTGAATGGCTCAGTCCCTATTGCTTAACTTCTTTCTTTAAAGAAAGGCATTAAACATTTTTAAGGAAGTAATAGGTAGATTCCTGACTGACCAGGTTCTCAGGGACAGCTGGGAATATGGATTCGAGGCTACGATCAGATCAGCCATGAATTGTGGAGGGGGTGGGGTGGGGTGCAGGCTACAAGGTCTAAATGGCTAATATAGGTTGGTAGATCACCCCAGTTGTTGTTGCAAAACTGCCCTTTAAACATAACTTGTGCGACAACAATGTGCATTTTTGTAGCCCCTTTAACGAAGTAACTTTTGATGTTTGTAGGACCCCAGTTGGCAGAGGGAGAGCATGGTTACGTCTGGCTCTGATGCAGAAGAAGTTGTCGGATTATATGAAGGCGTTAATTAATCGGAAGGATCTGCTCAGGTCTGTGTTTGCACATCTCTGACTTTTTTTCAAAGGGCTTTGTGGTGATTCGGGGCAGGTTGAGCGAAGCGACCCTCCGTCGTGTTTCCGAGATAGTAAGAACTGCTGGTGCTGGAGTCGGAGACAGCACAGTGTGGAGATGGAGGAACACAGGCTTGGTTGTTTAATAATCCCTTCACTCCAGTTTGGGATTTCAGCGGGCTTGATGTTCCCCTTGACCTCCCTCCGCTCCGGATTGGGAAACTGCTGGTATCTGTGGTAAGCCTGTGTCCGCATTTTCCAGGAAGATTCGGTCCAGTGTAGCCTGGGCTGGGGGTTAGGGGAGGCCAGGGGCATTGGTCTCAAAGGACTGGGTGCTGCTGAAGGGCACTCTGAGGGGGCACGGGGCGGGGTATCAGGGACAGCTACAGTGACAGCACATTAACATTCGGTGCAGTGTCAGTGAGCACTGCGCGATGTGCTATCTCCCTGGTGGCTTCCTGCAGGGAAACCTGATAAACAGCCTCAGCTGTTACAGAGCTGTTCCTGCGTGGTGTTGCTGAACCCCTGAGAAGTGCATACCCCACCATGGGATTGTTTCCCCCCCCCCCCCCCCGTTGCCAGAAGAGGGTTAGATTTTCCGATGGCTGTGATCCCAGCTGATGTTACTGCTGGCCACGTCTGATCCCAGAATGAGATCTGGCTTCATAGATCAGGTTTTAAAGCTTTAACAAGGTGGCCTTTAACTGAAGCATAAGCAAATATGTAGCCATGTGTGCTTTTAACAATAAAACCGTTCATGACAGGATTTTTTTTTAAATAGCAAGGTATTAAAATGAACTAGAGTTAACACAGTGTGGAGCTGGATGAACGCAGCAGGCCAGGCAGCATCAGAGGAGCAGGAAGGCTGACCTTTCTGGTCTGGCCCCTTCTTCAGAAACGATCCCCCATTAAAATGAACTAATTAGATTTTTGAACACTCAGCAAATTAAAGTCTTATTTAGTCCCTAACACCATTACTGTACACTTACTAAATCTGTAGGATTGATTTAAATCCGTTCTGCTACTGTGAACTGTGAAACATTTTTTCCTTTGAATATTCACACAACTGAGAGCTCCAACTTTCTCAGTAAGAGCCAAAAAGCATGGGAAACAGACCCTTCGGTCCAACCAGTCCATGCTGACCGTGATCCCAAACTAAACTAATCCCACCTGCCGGCTCCTGGCCCATATCCCTCCAAACCTTTCCGACTCATATACTTATCCATTTAACATTGAAATTGTGGCCACATCCACCACTTCCTCAGGAAGTCCATTCTACTGCGAACCACCTTTTGTGTAAACAAAAAAATTCCCTTGTCTTTTTTAAATCTCTCTCCTCTCCCCTTTCAAAATGTGCCCCTCATCTTGAAATCCCCTGTCTAGGGGAAAGACAACTGCTAGTAACTCTATCTATACCTCTTTTTATTTAAGCTCTCAACCTCCTACACTCCAGTAGGAAAAAGTCCCAGCCTGTCCCCTTTTAGTAATCCCAACCAAACACTCACACCTGCTATGGGCATTTCACACATGAACTGGCATTTCACACACTTTCTTCGATTCACTGATGTAACTTGTTTCCTTAACTGCCCTAAACAATCTCCTTTTTTCCCCAGGAGAAACTAATCTTGCATCTGTCTTCAGTCAGGTCTCGTCCGATCTGTCCAAATACCTTTTATACTTGCTTTGCTCGTCATGGACTGTGCTTAGCTCGTGGTTTAATGTGTGCTGCCTCTGGTTATAAACCGTAGCAGTATAAACCAGCTTCCTTTAACTCTGCAGGAAGCACATTGTTACTGGTTCTGACTGATCTTGATACCTTTGAAACCCCTGGAAAGAATGTGGACCAGCACCCCTATGCCACTAGTTTACAGCCCAAGGTCTAAAAGAAAAGAAAATGACATCAATATGTGCAAACTCCCTTTTGTCATAAGATTAAATGGTGGAATTGGATTTGTATTGCTGTCAGGTTTTGGAACTAGTGATCATAATGTTAGGGGTCAGAGCAAGGCCATTCACCCAGACACAACCTTTCCTCACTTCGATAGTTCTGAATCTATTAATAAATAGATTTCCTGCACAGGCAGGGATGTAGAATTTGATCATGGAGTTGAAGGGCAGGGTAGGTTTGAGAAGCCGAATGGACTTGTGCATCAATTCTTGTGATCTTTTGTTCTTCACCAGTGAGTTCTATGAAACCAACGCTCTGATGATGGAAGAGGAAGGAGCAGTGATTGCTGGGCTCCTGGTTGGGCTGAATGTCATCGATGTCAATCTTTGTATGAAGGGCGAAGATCTTGATACCCAGGTAGGACCATGGGGTTATCCTCTGTTCCCCAGTTCAGGGAGACCGTGGCAGCCCACACCATAAACCCTTTTACTCCCAAAACACCTTCGCTATTACTGTAAACACAGAGACATTCCCTTAACATTCATCAGGACAAAGGCAAGAATGCCAAGTTTCAGACAATATGTGCTGCAGCACAAGAGAGGCATTCACAGTCTGTCAGTGACAGGGAAAGTGAATGTTGAAGGCGATAGACATATTATGGATCAAAAAGGCTGCTTTGTCCTGGATGGTGTTGAGCTTCTTGAGTGTTGTTGGGGCTGGCCCCCATCCAGGCAAGTGGGGAGTGTTCCATCCCACTCCTGACTTGTGCCTTGTAGATGGTGGACAGGATTTGGGGAGTCGGGAGGGGAGTTACTTGCTGCAGTATTCCCAGTCTCTGACCAGCTCTTGTATCTGCTGTGTTTATGTGGTCTGTCTGTTTTGAGATTTTGAGCAGCTGTAACTCCCAAAAAGTTGATGGTGGGGTGTTTAATGACGGGGGCATTCAGTTATGGGAATCTCGTTGAATGTTAGTGAGGACGTACTGAAGCCTGTGATAACCTACAATATTTTTAAGTCCGCTTTTTGTACAGAAAATAAAATTTGCATTTTCTTTAACTCTCCAGAGGCTTTTGTTGGATTCTCTGCAGTAAGAACGTAACCTTCTTTCCATCTGGGTGCTTTTTTTAAATCCGTTCTCAGAATGTGGGCGTGACTGTAAAACTAGTGAAGAAATTCCTTTTTAACAGTTAATGAATGTGCAAATTTTCAATAATCTTTTGGTCATCAAAAATCTGCTTTTTTTTAAATTTCAGTGACTTTGTCAGTGGCAAAGCATTCACTTTCACCCGTTTGTTTGTACCTCCCTCCCCCACCAACGCTCGGTCACAGCAGTGTGTACTATCTTCAGGATGTACTGCAGAAATTCACCAAAGACCCTCAGGTAGCACCTTCCAAACCCACGCCCACTTCCATCTAGAAGGACAAGGGCAGCAGATACATGGGAACACTACCCCCTGCAAGTTCCCCTTTGAGGCACACCCCCTCCTGACTTGGAAATATAGAACCGTTCCTTTGCTGTCACTGGGTCAAAATCCTGGAATACCCTCCCTAAGAGCATCGTTGGTGTCTGTATGCCACATGGACTGATAGTTGTACACCACCTAAGGGGCAGTTAGGGATGAGCAATGGACAAAAACACAGACAAAGCCAGTGTGATGCCACTGACAAACATCACTGCCCCAATGAGAGGTGACAATGTGCTGGAAATTGAGCCTCACTATTCTCGGAGTCAACACAAAAGATACAAATTTCATCAAAGCCCCAAGTTTGCCTCGAAGATAGACCTAGGCTAACAGAAAACATTGTACAAGTTTCTGTACTCAACAAAAGTACTAAATAAACAGAGATAATGGGAACTGCCGATGCTGGAGAATCCGAGATAACAAGGTGTGGAGCTGGATGAACACAGCAGGCCGAGCAGCATCTTTAGGAGCAGGAAAGTTGACATTTCGGGCCTAGACCCTTCTGTATTCATCCAGCTCCACACTTTTTTGTTATCTCGGATTCTGCAGCATCTGCAGTTCCCGTTATCTCTGATACAATTTTAATCTCACTGTGAAGCCTCTTCCAGGGATGCCTAACCTGAAGAAGTTACCTTCCTCCCTCCGGACAGACCTCAGGGGATCTCTGTCCCACTGATCCATCTTCAATCAGCCTCCCCCTCTCTCTCCCTGTTTATTTCAGAACCCTCTCCCTAACCCCCATTTCTGATGAAGGGTCTAGGCCCGAAACGTCAGCTTTCCCACTCCTGAGATGCTGCTTGGCCTGCTGTGTTCATCCAGCTCCACACTGTAGAACCTATTTATTTAGTTACAAACAACAACAACCTGTCAACTCCACTTCACTGGTGAAAACTCTAGCATCCTCCTCATTTCTTGCCCCTCGCCGCATCACACTCCCACCCATTCACTCCAAAAGATTTTTTACATGAACTGTTAAAAGTGTCCTATCGTTTGTTGGTTTTACCTGTGATGTTTGAAAGTGGCCATAAATAAATACCCAGACAAAAGGTGCTATTCAGAAATTGCTTTTCCCGGAGACGAAATCAGTCGAAGCTGGATTAGTGTTGAATTCCTGTGTATGTGACCTGGTGGGACTGTTACAGACATTTGATGCCACTGTATTCACAGTGAGCTGCCCTTTTATATGTGCCTAGTGACCCCCTGTAATCCTGTAGTTGTTCACTGAATATCAATTTTTAAAAAATACTACTGTGACAACTCCTCAGGTTATTGCATATCTAAAAGGTGTGCATTGCAAATATCCATCAATATAAGGAAAATATTGCAGAGAATTTGTGCACAGAAACATGCCAGTTGGCCGAACTGGCCTATGATGTTTATGCATCTCGTGCTGACTCGTAAACCAAGTGGAAAAAAATCTCCAATTCTCTCCCACTTACACCCTTTCATAGATCGTAAACCAGCTTCAGAATCTATGTTGTGGTTGTGGATGCTGTCGGGTGTTTGGCAGCGCTGATGCCAACCAACATTCCCTTACACTTTTTTGCCAATGTAGTGAGAAGTGTCTTGTTTTGTGAAATGATGGAATGCAATCCTAGCTCATGTTTCTGTGTCTCTCAGGTGGGGGTGATTGACTTCTCGCTGTATTTGAAGGATGGCGCCCACAGCAGTAAAAGTTCCGAGGGGTAAGTGTAATCTTGTTTTGTTGACTTCCACTGGGTAACTCAGTGTGCGAACCTTTCACAGCTCTCAGGTATACTAATTCATCGCTTTACAGTTTACTGCTGCAGTGGAGAGTGGGCAGATGCACAGCAAGATCCCAGGCAAGCGAATATTGGTTTCCAACATTAAAACAAAAACTGAAATTGCAAGACAAACTCGGCTGGTCTGGAAGCATCTGTGGAGAGGAGCCCAAGTTAACATTTTGGGTCCAGTGACTCTTCTTTGGAACTGGACCTGAAACGTCAACTGTGTTTTCGTCTGTCTACAGATACTGACAGACCTGCTGAGTTTCTCCAGCAATTTCTCTCTTTTTGTTTCTGATTTCCAGCGTTTGCAGTTCTTTGTTTACTGGTTTACAGTGTATCTTGCTGCAGAATAAATAAATACCATCACCTCACCCCCCTGTAAATGTGGCCTCACTGTGTGTCTAAACAGTCTATGGTCTGTATGTCCTTGTATGTTATGATCTGCCTGTTTTGCATACAAAGCAAAACTTCTCACTGTACTTGGGTGCTTGTGACAACAATAAATCAAAAACACCACCATAGTTTGTGGCTGAAGCAGCCTGCAGTGTTATGCAGTGAACTTAAGGATCACAGAATTGTTATGAAACTGAGGGCTGCCATCATGCCTGCACTGGTTCTGTTCCTTAGCACCAAAATCCTGCCTTTTCCCCCATGTCCCTGAACCCTATTTCTATCCAAATAACTGTCCAATGCCCCTCTTGAATGCGTCAATTGAACCTGCCTCCTCCACATCTCTATCACAGACCCGAACTACTCAGAGTGAACAAGATTATTCTCACGTCACCCTTGCTTCAGTGGCACGCCACTTTAAATCCATACCCTCTCGGTCTTCTCTCCCTGAGCAGAAACCGCTTCTCCTTGTCCAGTCTGAGCAGCGCTCCCATGATTTTGAAAACCTCTATCAGATCTCCTCTCGCTTAGCCATTTTCTCTCCAAGGAGAACAGCCCCAACTTCTTCAGCCTCTCTGCACCAGCGAAGTTTCTTATTCCTGGAACCATTCTTGTAAATCACCTCCGTTCTCTCTACAGTGGCTTCATATCTTTCCTATGTTGCGGCACCCTCAACTGTACCCAGTAATCCTCACAAAAGCTTTGTCTTTTGCATTTGCAAATAACTCTCTCGAATTGGGCGACTTGTATAACATTTTGATGTGGAGAACTCTTGAGTTAGATTTGCATTTCTGTAGCACCTCTGACAGTTTTGGGACACCCCGAGGCAGTTCCAGCCAATGAAAAGTGCAGCTGCTAGTTGAATGTCTGTCTGAAAAATGTGAGAAGTGATTTACACACAGCAGGCTCCGTCCAGGGCTAACATGGGAATGGCCTGGTCATCTGCTGGTAGTGATGTTCACTGAGGCAGGAATGTTGCTGTTTGACCTTCTGAATAAACCCCCTGCTACTATTTTGTTTCCATGCAATCTCTCATGTCAGCAGAGTTCAGGAGCAAGGATATTTTTCTGCAATTACATAGAGACCTTAGTGAGACTATATCTGGAGTGTTGTGTGCAGTTTTGGTCTCCTTATCTGTGGAAGGATGTTCTGGCGATGGAGGAAGTGCAGCGAAGGTTTACCAGGCTGGGATGGCACAACTGATTGTATGGAGAGAGACTGGATCAGTTAGGAATATACTCACTGGAGTTTAGAAGAATGAGGAGGGGTCTCATAGAAACCTACAAAATTCAAATATGGCTGGAAGGATGTTCCCGATGACCAGGGAGTCCAGAACCAGGCTGGGGTCACAGTCTAAGGACAAAGGGTGGCTCATTTAGGACTGAGATGAGGAGAGGGTGGGGGACCTGTGGAATTCTCTGCCACAGAGAGCAGTTGAGGCCATAACATTGAATGTTTTCAAGAAGGAGATAGATACAGTTCTAAAGGGAACAGAGGATATGTGGGAGAAAGTAGGAACAGGGAGCCGAGTTGGATGATCGACCGTGATCCTGTTCAGTGGTAGAGCAGGCTTGGAGGGCTGAATGGCCTACTCTTTTCCCCCCCCCCCCCCCCCAATTCCTGTGTTTCACTCTCCGGCGAGAAGTGATCTACGGTTAATTGCCTTACCTGAAAGTTGACACCTGTGACAGTGCAGCATTCCTACGGTATTCCGTTGGAGTGTCTGGATGTGATTGGACTCTTTTCTTGTGGAGAGGTGTAAGCCCACATCTTTTAGATTCTGAGGTGGGACCATTAACGAGAGACTGTCACCAGGAGGTGATGACCAGGCCTGCTTGTCATATTTTAATGTTTGCTTTACTGTTAAGTTCCTCAACCAATTTAAAAGCAGGAGTTATCTCCTTTCCTAGGGATGGACATATTACTGCCATTTTGGACCAAAAAAACTACGTGGAAGAACTCAATCGACACCTAAGGTATGAAATGATGCATTGGTGCAAGACCAGCTCTACCTTTTTAGAGTCAGAACTTCCTCAAATCTTTACTGACTAAGCAGCCCTTCCTGCCTGTGTGTCCCCCACCCCTCGGGGAAGAGTGATGACAGAGCTATTGTTTGGAACTGGTGAGCTCTCACCTCTTGAGTTATTTAAAAGCCATCGAGGCATTGAGCAAGGTGCTAATGAAGAAATGATTTGGGAAGATGGCGCTGAAACTGAGAGGGTGTGAATAGATTGGGGCCCTGTGTCTGCAGGTCAGAGGATTGAAGGGTGAACTTACTGAGGTGTTAATTATTTTCCAACACCCGTCATGGGGTTGATGTAGAGGAGATGCTTCCACTTGTGGGAGGATCTGGAAGTAGGACGTCAATATGAGACTTGCTAAGAAATCTAGATGGGAATTCATGAGAAACCTCTTTAGAATCCGAGAATTCCTACAGGTGTGGAAGCAGGCTATTCATCCCATCAAGTCCACACCAACCCTCAGAGCATCCCACCCAGACCCACCCCCTACCCCGTCCCTGTAACCCTGCATTTCCCATGGCTAACCCACCTATCTTTGGCCTCTGGGAGGAAACCGGAACACTGGGAGGAGTGAGAGGGATGAGGATGTGATACCGGTTTCCACAGGGAGCGCTCAAGGCGGATGATGTAGACTTAATGTGTAAATGTGAGGGAGGGAGGAAAAGAGGGATGAAGTGGTCGAAGTAAACACTGGTGTTGGCCACTCGGGCTGAAAGGCCAGCTTCTGTGCTGTAAATCCTAAACCTGTAATTAACGTGAGTGTTTTGCTTGCAGTGCAACTGTAAATAATCTCCAAGCCAAAGTGGATGCCTTGGAGAAATCGAACACGAAGCTTACCGAAGAGGTCAGTGGAAGCTGGTGCAGTTCGTGCCCTCTTTTTGTCTTCAATCTGATCTGTCTTAGAGAATGTGGCAGCATTGGGAGTTTTAGAGGGAATCACAGTAAATGTCTGACCGCACCGTGTCTGAACCTTGATTGTGATGGTGGAGGCATGGAGCGGGATTTGAAAACCAGGAAGGAGTTTCCTCGTCCGAGTGCCTGTCTGGTTGGATTTTGACTCGATGAGTACACCTGAGCTTGTCGTGAGAGGAGCGGTTAGGGACCCCGACTCGGTGGAGTTTAGTATGATGAGGCCAGTGTGGGTTCGGGGGGGTGGGATCTGATAGGCCTGGATAGAGTAGATGTGGAGAAGGTGGTTCCACTAGGAGCAGAAACTTGAACCCAAGGGCCCAGCCTCGGGGTGAAGGGACTACCCTGCTGCCTCTTGTGGGGTGAAGGGGAGTCCTGTCTTCTTTTGGGGTGGGAGGGGTGGTATTTGAGGTTACGGGTTGCCTTTGTGCTCTGACAGTATGTCCTGGTTTTCATGGAAAATAAAATTTTACATTATTCTCCCAATTACAGCTTGCAGTCGCGAACAACCGTATCATCACCTTACAGGAAGAGACGGAACGAATTAAGCAGGAAAATGCCTTTTACGCTGACTCCACTCGGAAGAAGATGGAAGTAGGTACATCAGGAGGGGAGCACTGTCTGTTAAAATTCCCCCTCAAACTACTTCACCCATCTTCCTTAAAACAACAGGAAGTTAACTTCAGGCAGGAGAACCTGCGTTTATATAGCGCCATTACTGTGGTGGGACATCCCAAAGGTACTTCACAGAATTTTAAATCAAACGTGGGGGAACTGAGCTGCTGTAACCTGTCATTAACCTTAGTGACTGCATAAATTGCACTGAACAATAGTGGGGCAAAGTTAACATTATTGACGTTGTTTTCATTTTGTTTGAACTGTTAGACTGCAGTCTAAATAAAATATTGCTACTGTTCCAGGTCTGGAATGGGAGCGGTCTGGCTGGCCAGTTTCTGCCCCCCCCGCCATCTCTAGATGGGGCAAGAGGACCTAAACCTTGTGTTAACCCTACTGACTGACTGATTTAGCTTTCCTATCAAATTGTGACTTATACCAACCAACTGGGTGTCAGTTTCTGAAGAGATTTTATATTTCTCTGGATATATTTCATTTACTGGATCTTGCTGCGTGCATGTTAACCACACATAGTTATCAATATTCCAATGAGTCCGGATCCTTAGCTCTGCAATTCCACTTGCTGTAATTCAGGTTTTTAAGCCCCTTAAAAAGGGATCCATTCAAAATGTGGCGATAAGATGTTCAGTTCCAGCACGTTTGATTTAAAATTCCATGAAGTAACTTTTGAGACATCCCACCGCAGAAACAGCGCTAGATAAACACAGGTTCTCCTTTCTAAAATTAATTTCCTGTTGTTTTAGAGAAGAATTTTTCTCAGTTCTCTTAAATCCCTATTGGGTAAGGAGACTGAGTGAGCGTTGGCCCGATCATTTATGTAGACCCTGCTCTCTGTGTTGTTCCTGCTGTGCCGTTAGGAGCTCTTGTTCCTGCTGAGTTTCTTTATGCTGTCATGGCATGTGGTTGTCTTTGGTGCTTGTCCCTAATTGAAGTCGATTGGAGTGGTTTGCTCAGTCATGTTAGAGGGTAGTTAATAGCCAGCCATGTTGCTGTGGGTCTGGAGTCACGTGTAGGCCAGACCAGGTGTGGGTGGCAGTTTCTTTCCCTAAAGGACATTAGTGAACCGGGTGGGTTTTGCAACAGTCAATGGTGATTCACATGATCGCCATTACTGAGACCGAGATTTTTAATTCCAGATCTTTATTAACTGAATTTTAATTGTACCGTTAAAGACTATGAGCCTAGTTTGCAAAAATCAGACTAGTATAAAGAGTTGTGTATTTTTGACAGTACAGACCTAATAGGCTGAAGGGCCTCTGCTATAATGTCTGATTCTATGAAGCCATGTCTCTGTTAGCCTTGGCCTCTGGCTTACTGGTCAGTCCAATTATCATTGCGGCATTCCAGACCAAAGCTAAAAAGCGAGAGTGAAAGTCTACGAACTGAGATAACACTTTGATATAACTCTTTTTCAGCCTGTTTATTCCTCGTGGTCCTGCAGTTCATAAATACACTTCTTAATACCTTTGTGTTGCTAGTACTGAAGGAGCCAAGCTAGTTAATGGTTAAATCCTTTTTCCATATTGTCAGTAATAAGTGGGCGGCTCGGTGGCTCAGTGGTTAGCACTGCAGCCTCACAGCGCCAGGGACCCAGGTTCGATTCCAGCCTCGGGTGACTGTCTGTGTGGAGTTTGCACATTCTCCCCGTGTCTGCGTGGGTTTCCTCCGGGTGCTCCGGTTTCCTCCCACAGTCCAAAGATGTGCAGGCTCGGTGGATTGGCTGTGCTAAACTGCCAGTAGTGTTCAGGGGTGTGTGTGTGTGGGTTATAAGGGGAATGGGTGTGGGTGGGATGCTTCCAGGGGCAGTGTGGACTTGTTGGGCCGAAGGGCCTGTTTCCATGCTGTAGGGAATCTAATCTAATAAGCAAAACTAGCAAAGCATCTGGGAGCTAAATTAATGACAATCTGAATGCCTTCAGGAAGTTAAGGCTAGTGACTAAAAAGCCACTTTTTTTAAAATTCCAAGCCTCTGGTAATGTCTGTGAAAGATAGTGGGAATCAAAGATAATACGGGACATGTGGATACTGGAGTGTGAGAATTGTCGTGTACAGACTGTAACCTGTATAGGTGAACTGGAGCCACCAAGGAGAGCTTCTGTGTTGAGCGTTCATCTCCATACCTGAATATTAAATAAACAATGATCACCTCTTCTCCTGAAGCCCTCATATCAGTTTGTCAAAAACCTGTACTAC
This sequence comes from Stegostoma tigrinum, assembly GCF_030684315.1. Classification (NCBI taxonomy): domain Eukaryota; kingdom Metazoa; phylum Chordata; class Chondrichthyes; order Orectolobiformes; family Stegostomatidae; genus Stegostoma; species Stegostoma tigrinum. Next base: position 3,415,099 of record NC_081354.1, read on the forward strand.
AGGATGAATCTAGTGTTGGCTGAACCCTGAATAAAGCTTGTTTGAAAGGGAAACCCAGCAATTGAGTTTCAGTGTCTGTAGGTAATGAGAGAATTTGGCACTGTTTTACAGTTCTATTCCAGTCAGTGATGTGTTGCTGAATTTCTGATGTCTTCAGTTCAATGCCTTTCTATTTTCCAGGTGGGAAAGCTAGATGGGAATGCGGAGGGTCAGGTCCCCAGACCCCCTCGCCAGGGAACAGATGATGTCCACACTGAGACCAGAAAACAACTGAAGGAGGAGACACAGCTCCGGCTGGTGGGTCACTGCAATGTGACAGGATCATAGACTGGTCACAGGCACATGAACATAGAACATTACAGCGCAGTACAGGCCCTTCAGCCCTCAGTGTTACACCAACCTGTGAAACCAATCTGAAGCCCATCTAACCTACACTATTCCATTATTATCCATAGTTTTATCCAATGACAACTTAGTTGCCCCTAAAGTTGGTGAGTCTACTACTGTTGCAGGCAGGGCATTCCACGCCCTTACTACTCTGAGTAAAGAACCTACCTCCTACTTCTGTCCTATATCTATCACCCCTCAATTTAAAGCTATGACCCCTCATGCTAGCCATATCCATCTGAGGAAAAAGACTGTCACTGTCCACCCTGTCTAATCCTCTGATCATCTTGTATGTCTCTATTAGATCATCTCTAACCTTCTTCTCTCTAATGAAAACAGCCTCAAGTCCCTCAGCCTTTCCTCGTAAGACCTTCCCTCCGTACCAGGCAACATCCTGGTAAATCTCCTCTGCACCCTTTCCAATGCTTCCATATCCTTCCTATAATGCAGTGACCAGAACTGTATGCAATACTCCAAGTGTGGCCGCACCAGAGTTTTTTGTACAGATGCAACATGACCTTGTGGCTCCAAAACTCAATCCCTCTACCAATAAAACCTAACACACTGTACGCCTTCTTAACAACCCTATCAGCCTGGGTGGCAAATTTCAGGGATCTATGCACATGGACACAGAGATCTCTCTGCTCATCCACGCTATCAAGAATTGTACCATTAGCCCAGTACTCTGTGTATTCCTGTTACACCTTCCAAAGTGAACCACTTCACACTTCAACGGGAGACCATTCTGTCCATCTCCCGTGCTGGCCCCAAAAACAGCTCAACTCCCCAGCCACCTTCCCCAGAGCTGTGCAGTGTTTGCTTCCTCATTGTTTGGATAATGATCAGATTCTCTTTTTGAAAACCCCCATTGAGCCTGTCCATGCACACTCTCGAGCAGAATGTTCCCATCCTTCTGCAGACCAAACTGTGCCCTTTCAGGCTTCTCTTATCCTGTTTGAAATAACTCCAGAGTCTGGTGTCCTGCCACCAAGTCCCACTTTATTTACACGCGGAGAGCCCTTCTCACTGATCCAGCTCCCTCAGAGCCAGCTAGGAGTGAACCTAACTTCTGAAACTGCTGTTTATATCTGTCAGCCTGGGCTCCCTGATTGGACCACTGTTCCTGTTCAGTTTGCCAGTGAAGGATTTCCAAACTCAACATTACCCTGAGTGAGTGAGAGCAAGCGAGTGTGTGTGTGTGTGGGTGCCAGGGGCACAGGGCAAGCCATTAAGGATTAAGATAAGGAGCATTGTCTTCACTTGGAGGTTTGGGGGTGGGGTGGGTCTTTTGAGATGTTCAATCCCAGAGGGCGTTTGTAAGATCAAGGCAGGAATTGATACCTTTCCAGTTCCTAAAGACATCAAGCAACATGGGATAGCACAGGAAAAGAACACTGATGTAGATGATGGGCCATGATCTAGAAATGGCAGAATGGGCTTGAGGGACTGAATGCACTACTCACCTACTTCCTATACATCACAAACCAGCCTTCCTGCCAACTAAGCTGACCAAGCCCTGCTCACTTGTACCATATGCGTCAATGTAATAAAGCAGTTGAAGCTGAGCGAGGCCATTCAGCCCAGCTTGGATGGCTGGTTTGTGATGTGGCATGACGCCAGCTACATGGGTTAAATTCCTGCACTTTGCATGCTTACCACGAAAGACACTAATTCTCAACCTCTTTCCCCCTCACTCGCAGCGTGGTGACTGTCTGGTTAAACCACCTTCACATGCGGTTACTGGAAGCGCTCTGAGACTTGACTCCGTTTAGCATAATAATAAGCTCTTTAGAGAAGCATTTGTTTGAGTTTTAACTACAGGTTCAGAATCTTCTAGTAATTTGTGTTGGGTTAGGAACTTCTCTGAAATGAGAGAAAGGGAAGAGAATTTTGGGGGAGATGCAAGGCTGGCAAACACTTCGAAGTTGGGGTAATTTCTACTAGCCCGAGGGTCAGTAACCAGAGAACAGAGCTTTTGGGAAGTGGTAGAAGAACTATAAGGGTTGATGAAAGCTTTATACACAGCGAGTTAAATCATAGAATCCCGACAGCAGGCCGCTCAGTCCATCGAGATCTCCGAAGGATATCCCTCTACCCTATCCCCGCAACCCAAGTAGTTGTGTGGTGTGCAAAAGGACCTGTTTCCCATCGGAACTGTCAAAAGGGAATTGGATGACTGCCGGGAAAGTGAGAAGATGCCGGGCTGTGGGGGGGTCTCTGTCAATGCGGGAGCCACAACTGAATGGCCCAAATGGTACCTCGTTCACGTGCTGTACCGATTTTAGTAGTTTGAATACTCGCTGAGCAGGACCAGCGATGGGTTGGGGGGGGGGGGGGGGGGGCCAGAGTATCAGTTTCTGTAGAAACTTTAATGTAAACTTTCTGCCTCCTGTCTGTCTGCTTTAGGAGGTTGAGAAAGAGTTGGAGGTTCAGATTGGTATGAAACAAGAGATGGAGCTAGCCATGAAAATGCTGGAAAAAGACATCTGTGACAAACAAGACGTGTTGGTAACATTTCGACAGCAGCTGGATGATGTCCAAGCTCTCAACCATGAGCTCTCTCAAAAGCTTCAGGTAGGAAATGGAGTAAGATGGTGAAGCAACATTTATATAAATGCCTTGTGATGTAGAAACTTGAGCTCAACATGGATATATTTTAATTTTGCTGATAACAAAGCCTAGACTTCGTACTGACCTGGTTACTGTGACAGCTGCACCCACCGAGCTACAGCCCACCACTACCTTAAGGACCATGACAAATAGCCTGGCCAGTAACTCCAACATCTGTAAATCGTAAGCAAAAACCCAAATTGTTGGGAAAACTCAGCAGGTCTGGCAGCATCTGTGGAGAGAAAAGCAGAGTTGACCTTTTTTCAGGTCCAGTGACCCAGGTCTGTTTTGAGTCTAGCTCTGAGGAAGGGATCACTGCACCCAGAACATTAATTCCAATTTCTCCCCACAGGTGCTTCTAGACCTGTTGAGTTTTTCTTTTATTCCTCAGCAATGTCTTGGGTTCAGGTACCCAGTTCTTTAAAATTTGCACCGACAGGCTGGTTAAGAAGGTGTTTAGCACACTTGCATTCACTGCTCAAACCTTTGAGCACAGCAGTTGGGACGTCATGTTGAGTTTGGACAGGATGTTGGTGAGGCCTCTTCTGGAGCACTGGGCACCAGTGCAGTTCTGGGCACCTTGAGAGATTTACCAGGATGTTGCCAAGAGTGGAGGATTATAAGGAGAGGCTGGATAGATTAGGACTTTTCTCCTTGAAGCATAGGGGGTAGAGGAGTGACCTTAATGGTTTATGAAATCATGAGGGGCATTGATAGGGTGACTAGCAAGGATCCTCTCCCCGGGGTAGGGGAGTTCAAAACCTGGGGACATATTTTTTAAGGTAAGAGGAGAAAGAATTTAAAAAGGACGTGAGGGACAACTTTTTTTACACAGTGGTTTAAGTGTGGGATGAACTACCAGAGGAAGTGGTGGATGTGGGTACAGTTACGACATTGAAAAGATATTTGGATAAGTACATGAATTGGAATGGTTTGGAGGGATATGGGCCAGGAGCAGGCAGGTGGGCCCAGTTTAGTTTGAGAAGATGATCAGTGTCGAGTGGAGAGAGGGAGAGAGAGAGAGAGAGAGAGAGATAAAAAGATGAAAAATATTTGTCAGTATTAGCTGTGGAAAGAACTAAATGATTCACTCTGCTGAGATCAGTGCCAATGAGACCTGACTGGGCGATGGAGGACTGGTGTCATGCAGTGAAATTGTGGAACTCTGTCCTAACAGCTGCAAGTTAAGGTTGTGTTCCTCCAAATTAAGTCAAGCTTCATTGGAACACAGCTGGAGGCCAAGGTTCGGAGGGTTAGCATGAGATGCCACCGTCTTCCAGCTCCTTTCAACTACCATCAAGATTCAGGCCGGACCTGAAACATTCTGTCCCTCACTGTCTCACTCTCACTGTCCCTCCTGCTCTCTCCATAAATGCTGCCAGACCTGTTGGGCCTCTCTGGAATTCTGTTTTATGTTCTACTTTACTTTCAGACAGACTTCAGCCTGACAGGGAGAGGTGGGGAAGAGACAGGTTTTAGAGAAAGGTCAGGGTAAAATTTGGACTTGAGGGTGATTAGAACTCTGAGGTGAGACAGAGCAATAGGCAACAGGAGTGTAAATGGTTGTAGAGAAGGGGCGAAGTTTAGGCACAGAGTAGGTGTTAATAGCAGAGTAAAAGTGTGTTACGATTGAAAGCAAGTACATGAGATGTTTTGGGGATGTGGGGGAAATCAAACCCGAGGACAGAGGGTAACATGCTCTGTATTGAGAGCTGTGGGCTGTAACTTTCCTAAACACACTGTGGGGCTCTTCCTGCAGCTCGCGTTGGACAGACCCTGGGCTGGTTTCTCATGTATTTTTTTTTATATAACCTTGTTTGCAAATTGTGATCCTTTTTGAAATGTCACAGGGCAGCGATAATGTGATTAGACAGAAGAATGAAATCATTACTCGTTTGGAGGAGAAAGCAAACCAGATGAGCTGTACAATTAAACAGCTGGAGCGAAGGTAAGAGAGCGGTGTATGTGGACTGTGTCGGTTTGCGGGTTCCTTAAGAAATCCATTTCTGCCCCCCACGCTGAGCCAGCAGGGTACTGTCTGTTGAAGGAACAAACTTACCTGTGTCAAACTGAGGGCTGTGATATAGGAGAGCAGACTTTTGGTGACTCTCCACTCAGGAGGGCCATCCTCTATAATAGAAGTTCAGCTAATCCCAGGTGGAATCACAATCGGGGCTGAAACCCTATCCGTGTGGGGAGAAATAATAGCTGATGTGCTGTTTAGTGCATCAAGTGATTTTAATAATAGTCGAGATTTCTGTCTCTGCCTTTCGTTTACAGCACGGTGGCTCAGCGGTTAGCACTGCAGCCTCACAGCGCCAGGGACCCGGGTTCCACTCCACCCTCGGGTGACTGTCTGTCTGTGTGGCATTTGCACGTTCTTCCCATGACTGCATGGGCTTCCTCCAGGGGCTCTGGTTTTCTCCCGCAGGTTAGGGTGGATTGGCCATGGGAAATTGCCTGTAGTGTCCAGAGATGTGCAGGTTAGGTGGGTTAGCCATGGGAAATGCAGCGTTAGAGATAGGATAGTGGGGTAGGCCTGGGTAGGCTGCTGTTCAGAGGGCCGGTTGTGGGTGCAATGGCCTGCGCCCACCCTGAGGAGATCCCATGATTGCCGCAATGAGAGTATAACCTCCAGTCCCTAGTTCATTTGGCTTTTGATTGTATCTTTCCCCATTGCCTGGTGCACACGGGAATCTAGCTCCATGCTGCCTCACCTTGACTCTCCCATTCTCGGCAACTCTCCCATCATTGTCGTTGGTACAACCTGGGTCAAGGAAATTTAGCCGAATGGATCTTCCTGTCCCAGTTTGGGAATGACATGTACTGTATGCCCTGGGGTCTGGTCAGACTGAGGGAGTGAAGGTGTGTGTCTGTCTGTGTGAGTGAGCATTGATGTTTAACAACATGAATCATGCAGAAAATGGGAGCAGTTGTAGGCCGTTCGGCCCCATTGAGCTTGTGCCACCATTCAATCTGATCGTGGCAGATCGTGCAACTCAGTCTCCTGTTCCCACTTCCTCCTCGTGCCCTTTGATCCCTTTAGCCCTAAAAACGCTATTGAACTCCACCCTGAACATACTCAATGTTTTGGCCTCAACCACTCAGTGGCAGGAAATTCTACAGGCTCCCCACTCTCTGGGTGAAGACATTTCTCCTCATTCCAGTCCTAGATGGAATACCCCATATCCTCAGAGTGTGACCCCCTGGTTCTGGACCTGCCCAGTCCATCGGGAGCACCGTTCCTGGATCTAGCCCTGATGGTGTTTTATAGGTCTCTGAGACCCCCCCACCCCGTCATTCTTCTAAACTCCAGTAAATATAGTCCTAATGTCAATTCAGCTGTCCCAGAATCAGTCTGGTGAACCTTCACTGTGCTCCCTCCATCCCCTCACATCTGCCCCTCCATTCTGTAACATTATCGCTGCCGTCCATGAGCTGGGCAGGGGTCCAGGACAGCTGTAACAAAATTAAAACAATTACACTTGCTAAAGGAATCCCAAATTTCTTCAACAGACTCGGCATTTTGTTCGAATGCTGTTTGTCAACTGTTTTTTTTAAATAAAAAACAGAATGCTCCTTGAAATTTCCAATTCCAGACTGTATTAAATAGCTGCTGTGGAGGCCATTCAACCCTTTTATGTCTGCATGGCTCTTTTCAAAGAGCTGTTGGATTAATCTCACTTCCTTGTTCTCTTCCCCCCCCCCCCCCCCCCCCCCCCCCCCAGTAGCTTGTACACTGTAACCCGCATAGCTCGCTCTCCCGTACACATTCGGTTGCATTTTCACTTTCTGTCTGATGTCGGCTATAAATAAACCTGAGGCTTGGAGTTTGCCTGAATCTGTCAGAAACGCTGCCTGCGTGAAACTCGATCAGTGTTGAGCCTCTCTGTCTGTGTTCTAGTCAGAGACCCCAGAGCTGTTGTTTTTGACTGTTCCTGGATTGCCGCCCAGCAGTTTTGTTAGAGTTCTGAGTGGCGAGACAGGAAGCAGTGTTTCTTAAAGACGGTTCCTCTTCCCTGCACACCTGGATTTGGCATGGTCACACATTTCCACTCAAACACCATCTGCTGCTCCAGAGATAAACTGGAGTACAAACACACCAGCCTCTGTGAGAACAACAGAGCCTGGCACCCTGTACTCCCCGGGGTTGTATATTTATCCATCGTATTGGCGTGTTGACCACTGGATTGGGGGTAGAATGGGGGCAGGACTCACAGGGACCTGTCCAGTTTACAGACACCGAGTCTCTGTGAGCTACTGTAACTAATGACAATTACAGCACTGTGGCTCAGTGGTTAGCACGGTCGTCTCTCGGACCCAGGGACCCTGGTGTGCGTGCGTGTGTGTCGTGTCCGCGTGGGTGGGCTTCCTCCGGGTGCTCCAGTTCCCTCCTACCATCCAAGGATGGATAGGGCGGATCGGCTAGGGTACAGTCCCTATAGTGTCCAGGGATGTGCAGGCTGAATGGGTTAGCCAAGGGAAATGCAGGGATATAGGGACGCTGTTTGGAGAGTCAGTGTGGACTCGCTGGGCCGAATGGCCTGCTTCCACACGATGGCAGGCCAATTCTTCCAGTAAATGCAGTCAGCTGAGGGTGGGTTTAGAATCGGTGCAGCTCAGCCGTGAGTGGATCATTCCTCCCAGTCAGTCCTGTCCATTCCAGCCAGTCACTCTGAGAAGCTGGTCACACCCGGAGCTGTGACACCACACATAACACTGAAAGTACAAGTCATACCCCCTGACTGTAGACCCTGTCCCGTTGTTCCTCCCCAGGCCTCTCTTTCACGCCTGTCTGCTCTCCGTAAGAGATAGGTGGCTGGAAGCAGACCACGTGGACCTGATGGGGGTAGTGCCCTGGATTGCCACAGAATGCACTTTTTTCCCCAGAGATTTCACAAGTGCAATGAGTGTATTTAAACTGATTGTTAAAATGCCGGTTCTTAACTGGAAAGACAAGTTTAACCTGCACGTTTGCTCCTGAAAGTGCTGTTTACGGTTTCTCTCTCTTCCTCCTTGTTTACTACTTGTTTTATTTTCTTCATCTTCCCCACTCCGTTGTTCTTTCTTTGTTGCAATCTCTTTTACCTGCCACCTTCCTTCTGATGGCCCTGTGTCAATAAAGTGAGAATGATTTGGTGAAACAAGCTAGGAGTCTAAACACTGCGGCAGGGAAGCTGGTACAGAGACACTAGGCAGTCCAAAGGAGAAGACCACTACTAGCCAGACAACGGAACAGAAAACCTTTTCACAGTTGTGGTTACACTTCGCAGTGGAGCATTTCTCTTTTCCAGTTTAAAATTCAGTACAAAGAAAAGTTTATTATAGTATTTGAGTAATTCATGTTTCACCGGTGGCCCATTTTATTGCTGCCATTTACCTGGCCTAGTTTCTTTACTGCTGTGTGAATGGTACAACACTCTCGAGAGTCATTGACCACCAACAACAGAGATTCCCTTTATAAGTAGTTATTGTTTTAACATGGGCCACAGGTTCGAGTGGAGTTGAATGGCTGTTGATTGATCTTGTCCATATTGATATGTTGCAGAACTGAAATGGCTAAGACTGTCGAACTTAAGCTTGCAGTCAGTTTGCCTTATTATCACACTCACCTTCACTGTCTCCCATCATTAAAGTTTGACCTGAAGAGTTTTTTTTTAAATAAAAGGACTCATTTGACCACCTTTTGTGCTTTGGAGTAACCTCAGACTAGGATAATTTCTCAGCTCCAAAGTACTGCTTAGAGTGCAGTGATAAACCCTTTCTGCCTCCTGGCTGTGGGGGGAGACCGCGTTTAGTGTTTGAAACACAAAACGTCCAACAAACTGGGTTTGAGTGATCTGGACTTTGGAGATCAACCCACAAATTCACTCTTCCCAATTTGTCCCTGACCAATTCTGCTCGGCCTTTGGAGTTTTTTTAGTCGCTAAATGGCACCCATCAGAAATATTGGGAATATTGGTTTTGTGAGGCCTTGAGTTGATGAAAATCTCTTGGTCCAGGCAAATCTTTTCACTGAGATGTGTGGGACTAGGGTAATGGCTTTGAATTTATTGCAGACCCTTTCACAGCCTGGGGAAAGCAGAAACCGAGGTGCTGTGTGACAAATTTTAACTGTGTTTACTTCCTAAAGTAGGGATTGATTGTTGATTAGGAATGCCACCTAATGTCAACACCGAATGAATTGGTGGGATTGTTATTTTAAGAAAAAAACAAACAGCATTGGGGGTGATGGAGACTGCATAGGATCAGGTTAAATAGAAATGAGCAGTTTTGATGATGCATTGAGAGTGGAGAAATATGATCTTGGATACAGCAGTCCCCATGTTATCTATGGCTAGTTCACTATTTTAAACTCTGAATCGCAAAGCATTTTCATAATCTTAGAGCACATTTGACAGTTTGCCATTTTCCAAATTCTGCAACATGAGACTGTGTGATGATGATAAGATTTCACTGTAATAATTTGGGATATGATTGTTTGTTTGCAAATGAAAGCTGTCACACATTGTAATGCCTTCTGGACTTCAACTGGACAATCCTATTTGGCGAAACCCCATGTTGGGTCAGTTCTATTGTAAGGGATTAGGTGCCTAAACTGCTGTGCAAGACACAAAGGGAGGCCATTCAGCCCCTTGATCCTGTTCCACCAACTGTTGCAATCTTGAATAACCTGTGACCTAACTAGTACACATTCCTGATTGTTCCAGCAGAACTTCCTGTTTTAAAGTAAACTTACGATGGACTGATGCCAAAATACAACTGGATTTTAACTTAGCCGTTAGAAGACCCAGAATTAAGTAGCATATATGGAATTAATTGTGAATTGCGTGGGACGAAATGGTTGCTTTCAGAGATGAGCCAATTTACAGTGGGAGTTAATTGTGCGACCAATATCAGCTTTTGCACAATGCTTTCCAGAATGGTTTTTTTAATTTAAACACACCTAGATTGAATGCATTAATGATGATATGTTGGCTGTTGCACTAAAGTTAATTCTGGTGCAATGATGTGTTTTTGCTGGGGGCAAGATAATGTCAACAAAAGACTTGTTGATTTAACCATCATTTATTGTGAACTGTGTAGTAATAGACCCAAATAAACACATTGAAAGAAAACCTTCTCTTTGCCTGGAACCCCTTTCCTTTGCCAAAGTTTCCAGTGTGTTTCTTTTTTTGTTGTTCCTAACCATCATTGAGTTTTTGTTTTGTTTTTTGTTTTTAAACTCTATCTTTTCTCACCCTCTGCATCCACCATGCACCCCCTTTCCTCTCTCTCTCTCTCTCTCTCTCTCTCTTTATTCTTTCTTTTGTTTTACCATAAAATCATCCGACTCAAATCCCAGATTGCAACAGACACAACACAACTGGCATATGGCCGAGGAAGCTAACCATCTCTTCAAGCAGGAGTTTGGCGAGAAGATCATCAGTCTTCAGAACGAAGTGGATTGGTTCTCAAAGCAGTGGTAGGTGGACCCTGATTTATCTGTTGATGGGTGGGGAGGTGAAACAGCCACTCAGTGCAAGCTAGAGCTTTGGTGTGGATTATTCAGTTTGCTTAATCCAATCATCATTCTCAGCAAACAAGAAATTGGAGCTGGAGTTGGCCACTTGACTCTTCGTCTGTTTCACCATCCAACGAGACCACGCCCAATTTGTACCTCCGATTCACCCCCTGAATTGTACTGTCCTTCATCCTGAATATACTAGCTAAGTATTCCCCGCTCTCTGGATCAGGGAAATCCAAATAACAATGTGGAGTGAAAACATTGCTCGTTTGCTCGGTCCTTAAATGGATGGTGAACTACAAGATCTGGACATTTTGTCAAATGGTCATTGTGTTGGGAAGGTGTACAGTGCACAACAGAAATATAGCCACGAGGCTGGGATGGAAATATTTTTCTACACTTCATTTGAGAAACTAAGGATTGGGGAGCAACGTGACACTTTCTTTTTGGAATTCCTAAACCCATCTTGAGTTTTTTTCTGTTTTGGGTAGAAAGTGGTCCAGGCAAAATTACTCCAGTTGGGAAAGACATTAGCAATTAAACGTAGTGATAATTCCACAAAGACTTGACTATTAGGAAGTTCATCTTGTCCACAGAACACCCCAAGTTTTTACTGAGTCCAAAGACCATAAGATAGAGGAACATTATTGGGCTGTTCAGCCCATCAAGGTGCTCCTCCGTTCAACCATTGCTGATATGTATCCCAACCCCATTCTCCTGCCCTTTCTCTGTAGTCTTCAATCTCCTTGCTCATCAAGAACCTATCTATTTTTGTCTTAAAGACCATCAATGACTTGGCCTACACAGCCCCCTACAGCAATACATAGCACAGATTCATTGTCCTCTGGCCGAAGAAATTGGTCCTCGTCTTAATCATCTAAAGGGTTGTCCCTTCATTTTGTGGCTGTGCTGTCAGGTCCTAGTCTCTCTTATTGGTGAAAACATCTTCTCCATGTCCACTCTGTCCATGTCTTTCAGTATGCTGTAAGTTTCAATCAAATTCCCCCTCCCCAATCCTTCTAAACCCCAGCGAGTACAGACCCAGAGTCCTCAACTGCTCCTCAAATGACAAGCTCTTGATCCCTGGGATCATTTTTATTAATCCCCTGTGGAGCCTCTCCAATGCCAACAGATCCTCTGTTAGATATGCGTCACAAAACTGCTCATTATTCTAAATATGGTCTGGCCAGATCCTCGTAGTCTCTTGGATCCTGTATTCTAATCATCTTGAAATGAATGCTAATGTTGCATTACCCTTCCTAACTGCCAATTGAACCTGCATGTTAACCTAAAGAGAATCCTGAACTCTGACTCTCCAGTCCCTTGTGCTTCAGGCTTCAGTTTTCCGAAGCCTCTCCCCATTTAAATAATAGTCTGTGCTTCTATTCTTCCAAGCAAAGTGTGTAACCTCACATTTTCCCACACTGTATTCATTCTGCCACTCCTCTACCCACTCTCCCAGCCTGTACCATCCCCAGTGTCAGTACAGCTTCAGAGATGGGCTCTGAATTTTGATAGCCCAACAGTACAAAGAACAAAGAAAATTACAGCACAGGAACAGGCCCTTCGGCCCTCCAAGCCTACGCCGATCGAGATCCTCTGTCTAACCTGTCATCTATTTTCTAACGGTCTGTGTCCATTTGCTCCCTGCCCATCCATGTCCCTGTCCAGATATATCTTAAAAGACGCTAACATGTCTGTGTCTACCACCTCCGCTGGCAACGTGTTCCAGGCACCCACCACCCTCTGCGTAAAGAACTTTCCACGCATATCTCCCTTAAACTTTTTTCCTCTCACTTTGAACTCGTGACCCCTAGTAATTGAGTCCCCCTCTCAGGGAAAAAGCTTCTTGCTATCCACCCTGTCTATACCCCTCATGATTTTGTAGATCTCAATCAGGTCCCCCCTCAATCTCTGTCTTTCTAATGAAAATAATCCTAATCTACTCAACCTCTCTTCATACTAACACCCTCCATAACAGGCAACATCCTGGTGAACTTCCTCTGCACCCTCCCCAAAGCGTCCACATCCTTTTGGTAATGTGGCGACCAGAACTGCACACGGTACTCCAAATGTGACCGAACCAAAGTCCTATACAACTGTAACATGACCTGCCAACTCTTGTACTTAATACCCTGCCCAATGAAGGAAAGCATGCCGTATGCCTTCTTGACCACCCTATTGACCTGCGTTGCCACCTTCAGGGAACAATGGACCTGAACACACAGATCTCTCTGTGCATCAATTTTCCCCAGGGCTTTTCCATTTACCGTATAGTTTGCCCTTGAATTGGATCTTCAAAAATGCATCACCTTGCATTTGCCCGGATTGAACTCCATCTGCCGTTTATCTGCCCAACTCTCCAGTCTATCTATATTCTGCTGTAATCTCTGACAGTCCCCTTCACTCTCTGCTACTCCACCAATCTTAGTACATCATTAAACGTCTGCAGTCAGTGTATCTCACAAATGTGGACTTTTATTTGAGGCTTCCTGTTGAGACTGGATTTGTTTCGAGTCAGTGGGTTTAGCTGTGAGTTACTGTGTCAACAAATGCCATGCTTGGGCCTGGCCCACAAATGAAGTGAACCTTAGCAGGATGTGCTGCTCAGTAAAGTGTCCAATTTTGCCCTAGAAATGCTGGTCGGCAGAGTGTAATGATGATGATGAGAAATGACAGGAGTATCTCACACACAAAAATGAGCTGAGCGTACATCAAGACTGTCTCATCTCATAGTTTGTCGACTTTTAAATGTTTGTTTGAGATGCGGGCATTGCTGGTTAGCTCATCCCTAATTGCCCAGAAGGCAGTTAATAGTCATCCACATTGTGGGTCTGGAGTTACCTGCAGACCAGACCAGGTGAAGATGGCAGATTTCTTTCCCTTAAGGACATTAGTGAAGCAGATGACTTTTTTTTTGCTCTGCAACAATTGATAATCGTTACATGGTCACAATTCGTCTGTTTTATTAAAAAAAAAGAATATTTAAACCTCGTTCTGCAGTGGTGGGATTTGAACCTATGTCCTCAAGATTACTGGTCCAGTGACGACTATCCCACCATCTCCTGCTGTAATTCTGCTGAAGTTTAGAGAGAGATTGTTAGAGGGATTTCATAAATAGCGCACAAGTGATGAGCTGTGTGGATCTAGTATGAAACGGTGTGGCAAGAAACGAGTTTGGTACCAAAAGGTGGGTAAAGTCATTGAAAAGTTGTGCATGTTTCAAAGATTGAGAAATGAACCTGCGAGGATCCCTATCCTTCTGTGGTAAACACGGCAACTCCATGGGAAGTGCAGGGAGAAGGGACCTTGTTCTAGTCTCTAGCGACAGTAAGTGGATTATTGTTGTGTCTTTGCCCAGAATTACAGGTACCGTCTGAGTTTGAGACTTCAAGTGTGTTTGTAATTTCTGGGTTGTCAGAGCTGTTAGTGTCAGGTAATGGTCCCGTGTTTCCATCAGAAGAGTTTGAAATTTCTCGGTAAGAATGTAGTTGACTGCCATGAAGAGGCGCTGTAGGAAGGTGTGGATGGGTTATGAGAAGGTCTTTGCAGACAAATTTCTCGGGTGACAGGCCAGGCAGTAATTCCTGTTCACAACAAAAAAGACCCTGAGCTTCCAGTTGCCTGTCACTTTTTAACACACCACCCTGTTCCCTGGCCCAGTCCCTGGATTGCTGCAGCGAAGCTCAGCACAAACTGGAAGAACAGAACCTCATTTTCCGCCTGAGAACCCTGCAGCATTCCAAACCCAATATCAAGTTCACTAACTTTAGGGGCTGAACTCTGTCTTTATCCCAACCCCCATACGCAAGGCATTGTTATCACATAGTTTGCTATTACACATGATCCGTTGTTGGTCACTAACACGCTGCGTCTAAGAGCTATTCCCCCTCCTACCCAGATCATTATCTAATCCTTTGTCTATCCAAATGTTCTTCTCTCTCTTTGGGTTCTATCCCCACCTACTGTTTACTCCTTACCCACTCTCCCCAACGTATCTTCTGCATATAAACTGACATTTTCCCAGCTACCATCATTTCTGAGGAAGGGTCACCTGAGCCAAAATGTTAACTCTGATTTTTCTTCACAGATGCTGCCAGCCCTGCTGAGCTTTTCCAGCAATTCCTGTTTTTGATTATGATTTACTGCATCTGCAGTTTTTTTTTAAATGAAAACACCCTACAGTCCAAAATTTGCTCCCCTCCTTTTATCATTTAATCAAGTCTTAAACTTGCTCCTAGGATAAGGTTTAATTTTTTTAAAGCTTGACATCATAAGCAAAGTTAGAGGAAAATGAGACAAAAATGAAATGAACCCCAACAAACCAGGCAGGAGACCTTGTGAGATCAGTGCTGAAAGCCCACTGAGGTAATGAGGAAGTGTTGTGATCAGAGTTGCTGTAAAGGCATTAGGTGCATTTGCCTATTGGGTGAAAACTGGAAAGAGAAAGAGACCATCAGTGTCATTTTGACTAATTTCTTGGAAGAGGATGCTTGACAAGTGCAGTCTGCGTGGGTTTCCTCCGGGTGCTCCAGTTTCCTCCTACAGACCAAAGATGTACAGGTTAGGGTGGATTGGCCATTGGAAATTGTCCTGTAGTGTGCAGGAAGGTGTAGGCTAGTGGATTAACCATGGTAAATGTGGGGTTACAGGGTAGGGGGTGCTGGGGCTGGGTGAGATGTTCTTCGGCTGGTCAGCGCATCCTCGATGGAGCAAATGGCTTCTTTCTGCACTGTAGGGATTCTGTGATAAGGGGAGAGCATGAGAGGTCTTCAATAGTCCAAATCTATCCAACAGACCAACTCAGACTGGAACGAAAGTGAAATTTCCTGGTATCTCAGAACTCACCAGCAGAGTAAACTGTCATTGGGGTATTTGATTAAGACAAATCAGTCCGGGTCACCGTCTCAGTCATTAGTGAAATTAGTAGCCAGTCAGAACTCTGTGACCCAGTCAGGGATCTTCAGGAAGACCGGAGTCAAGCTAATGGAATTGGAAGGACATACACCATTGGAAATGGAAGGAGTTGAGGTGTTTAGATTGGAAGTATTCAGGAAGGAGAATGAGGTTTTGTGGGAATGATGCCAAGGTTGAGGAATTACAGCTGTGTGCATAGACTGGAGAAGCTCCTTTTTGACAGAAGGCTGAGAGGAGGTTTGATCAAAGGGTTTGGGTAAGTAACTAAAGAGGAACTGTTTCTAATGGCTGAAGTGTTGATAAGCAGAGGCTAAGGAATAATGTGATTGGCAAAAAATTGCTGAGGTGTATTGGGGACTAGCTGTCTGCTCTCCAAGTGGTTAGTGTTTGAACTGAATTCAACGGTACACTGTAAATTGATTCAGAAAAGACTTTCAGCGGGGATAGTAAGAACTGCCGATGCTGGAGAATCTGACATAACAAGGTGTAGAGCTGGATGAACACGGCAGGCTGAGCAGCATCAGAGGAGCAGGGAGGCTGAGGTTTCAGGCCTCGACCCTTCTTCGGATTTCTCCTTTTCTGAAGAAGGGTCTAGGCCCAAAACATCAGCCTTCCTGCTCCTCTGATGCTGCTTGGCCTGCTGTGTTCATCCAGCTCCACACCGTGCTATCTCAGATTCTCCAGCATCGGCAGTTCCCATTATCTCTGAACCTGGTCACCCCAACCTGATCTCCTGTCCCCACTGGGGAAAAGCTCCCTTTAAAAACACACTTTCACACAATGGACATATCTCCGATATGAGCCTCTTGCTGTGCAGGTGGTGCCCTGGTTATTATTGAACAGATTAAATAATGTCAACAGTTTTCAGATGTTAATGCTTTTGATTTTTAATTACGTTGCTGGGCCCAGCACCTTGAGCTGCCTGACACAGTGGGTGTGTACCTGGAAATTAAGTGATTTATAGCGTGTTTATTGTGGTTTCTTTGGATTTAAGAGCGATCAGGAGCGTCTCACAGAAAACATGGGAATGTTCCCCACCCTGGGCTACTGAATAGCCCTTTAGGACCATGCCTAATCTTTTTCTTCTCCTCCTCCCCAATGTGGGGTTCCAGTCCCAACCTGCTTAACTGATTGTTACGGGCCTTTTTCTGTGATCTCTGTCAGTGATCTCTCCGTGATCCTGCCCACAAGTTTGTGTCCATCCAACTGATGAACTGAGACCATTCAGCCCCCTTTTTAAGCTCTGATCCAGCATTCACTGAGATTGGTGACTGATATTGTATGTGAATGTCCTCTGCAGGTCTCAGAGCAGCAGCTCCTCTGCCAAACAAAAACTGATTGGTCTGAGTTTGTGAACTTTTCTGTTGACTAGCCCTCCTCCCTTGACTTGGTGGATTTTTGGGGTGGAGGGGGAAGGATCCACTCTTTCACTCTCGTGTGTGTGCGCTTGTGTGGAGAAGTGTTTTCTGATATTACCCGGAATGGTCTGGGCTGACTTTAAAGGATGAATAACGGAAGATGCTGGAAAGAGCAGCTCTAGCAGCATCTGTGGAGAGAGGAACAGAGTTAGCATTTTATCTGACCCTCCATGTAATTGTAAGGTTCTGTCTGAATACAACCACCTTTTGGAAATGAGACCAAAGGACATTGGAGCAGGAGTAATCCATTCACGCCAAGTCTGCTCCACCATCAATAGGAACGTGTTTGATCTGATAATCCTCAACTGCACTTTCCTGCCTTTTTCCCCATGACCCTTGATTCCCTTCCTGATTTAAAAATCTACCTCCGCCTTCAATACACTTAATGATCCAGCCCCAACAGCCCTTTGCAGTAAAGAATCCCACAGATTCACTCCCCTCTGAGAGAAGAAAATCCTCCTCTGTATTAAATGGGTAATCCCTTATTCTGAGGTGATGCCGTCTGGCCCTAGACTCTCACACAAGGGGAAACCACCTCCCTACATCAAATTCTCTAAGAATCTTGTATATTTCACTAAAGTTGCCTATCGTTTGTCTAAACTCTAAATATGTGCTCAACCTCTCCCTCCATACCCAGGATCAATTTGGGTTACAGATGGAGAGCTACAATTGTTCTAAACATTTAGATCTGATCACCATTCAAACTAAAGGCATTGTGAGACACAATTGTGCAAATTGTTATCCTAGGGTAAGCTGTTTACTCCAATCTTTGTGGTGAATCTGCATTTCATCCCCTTCCAGGTCAGAGCTTGCAAGTGAACCCTGTTCCTGAAGAATGGGATTTGATTAATGTTTGAGTGTCTTTTATATTTCAGACTTTGAGATGAAGGCCACTATTCCAGTGACCTGTTTTGGGTTGGAATCTAATTTGGAAACATGTCCAGTTGCCCTAGTGCTGGTATTTTGTTTCCAGCTCTGGGTCCCATGAAACACTTGTGCTTTGAGATTATTGTTGCCAAACTATATCATCGAGATGGTTTCTCCATTGCTCGCTCTGATTGCATTCTTTCTATCTTCAGTGCCCAGTTGCAAATGGATTTGAAGGAGCAGAGATTGGGTTTACACAGCGATTCTGTTTGTGATAACAACTTAGAACAAGTCAAAAGAAATCTACAACAAATGGCCGATATGCAGAAGGTAAATTCTCAATAAAGGCACTGACTGGGCTCAAATGTTAATAGGAGCAGGATGAGAGTTCATGTCTGGAAGATAATGCAGATGACCTTTCCAAATGTAGCATGAAATGAAGGGCTGTTGTGCAGTGTTAGTGTCCCTCCCTCTGAGCCAGGGAGGTCTGTGTTTAAGTCCCACCTGCTCCAGAGCTCTGTAATAACATCACTGCATGGGTTGATCAGAAACATCGAGCAGACAATGAGAGGTTAATGCTGCAGGCTGACTGTTGTCCTCAATGTGTGCAGCAACCCAAGTGCATATGACATGTTACTCCACCCTCAGCCAGAACAAGTCTGTTTAAAGAATCTGTTTTTCCTGGGCCTGTACCTGAGAGCAGAACTGGAAGCAACATATTCGCCGAGGCAACTCAAACTTGGGAACCCTCCTGTCTAAGCATTTCCACATGGCCCTGTGGTTTTGTTTTAGAGGGTAATGAATATTTGACAGGAGGAAGGATGGTCTTGTTTGTGCTGAGATGGTACTGCTGTAGTCCTGCATGAAGAGCTGCCCGTGTCGCACTGTTGGGATGGGGACTTCTGCTGTATCCATCACCAGCAGCACTGATGGGGAACTCCCAGTCCATCTCCCTCCCCCTCTCTCTCTGTTTTTGTCCAGGCTGTCCTCAGTAATCACACCCCTCTAGCTCCCAAGCCCAGCCCATTCCTTCACAACACTGTAACCCATACCAACTGCCACCTGGTCTGCCAGGACCTTCTTTCCAGTTTCCTCTTCGGCCTCCCCCTCTCTGTCTCCAGAGCCACCAAGATCTTTGCTCTGCGGCCTGAAGCCAAACTTCTCCCCACGCCCCCATCCAACCCATCTCCTTGGCTCCATTGGCTGCCTGGGCCCAATGCTCTGGAATTCCCTCAAGAAATCTCTCCATGCCACCTCTTTAGTACGTTCCTTGAACCCTAATTTTTTTGAAGTAAGTTTTGTTGACCAATCTGAATATTTCTCTGTACAGCTTGGTGCTGCCTCCTGTGTGAGGCACTATTTTATAGAAAACCTTTTTGAAGTGTTTGATTTATATTGAAGATGTTAGACCCACACAGGGTTTAGTAGTAGTATTGATGTTGCTGTGGTGTACCTGTTGTCAGTGCTAAGAGGGACAGCAGTATTGGGGGGGAAGTCCGCACTGACCCCTGTGACAGAGGATGGCCTTCTCCTGAATGGTGCAGTGTTACAGGAGAGTGTTGAAATTGCACTCACTCAAGAGCGTCAGTCACTGGTTGGGGTGTGATCACCAGTGAAAAGCATTACTGAGTTCTGAAAGGCGGTAAAACTCTAGCGATGAGTATGAAATAAAGTTTCAACCTGCCATTATCTGGCCAAGCCAATAACTGATCACTTATCTGTCCCCCTTTATACTCCAGGTGTGATTTGGCAGGATGACCATTCCTGTGTCCTGTAACATTTTGCTGCGTTTTTGTTAATTCCCCAGTTGACTGTTCTGTCGACAGTTTGTTTCTGGTCATTTTGACAGGAATTGGAACAACTTCGGGAAGAAAACCGGAGACTCCAGGAAGCAGGAAAGGATAAACCTTCAAATGGAACACACCAACGCAGGAGGTATTCCGACGGTCACTGTATTGTATTTATAAAATTGGGAGGTGGCTATTCTGTAACCCAGGAATAAACAATCGTCACACAATTTTAATAGATTTTGTAGGGGAAGGTGCTTGAAGAATGACTGACTGACTGACTGACTGAACAGCTTTGAGAACAGAATTCTGAACGCATCCCTAATAACTGGTATCTGCCTCACTAACACCAACCAGAGCAGAAGTATACATCAGCAAGCCAACGGTCAAAAATCAATTCAACACACATTAATGATTTTTATCAAATTTCGAGCCACATGTAAAAATAACAAGTGTCCTGGGAGCTGACTGGTTTTGAAGGTGAGAACAGTGAAATGGTATTTCCTGTTTTGCATGGTGCTCAGTGTGAATTTTCCCTGATTTGTATATCCCCTTCCCCCCCCAGCTCCCCACCGACACTGTGTCCCTCTCCAGCTTCTGAAGTGAACTCTCACTATCCCAAAAGTGCAGTTAATTTTCTCTTCACTCCATTTTCTCTTTTTACTCATCCTGTCTCATTTTCCTGTAAGAAATAGGAACACGAGTAATCTTCACTGCTCCTGTCTTGTCTGTCTGATTCATTCTCTCTCTCTCCTCTCTCCCATACCCCTTTACAGCTCTCTCCATCTCTCTTTCTCTGCTCTTCTTCCTACATTGCTTCTCAGCTCATATAATAAGCTTGATGATTGATTGATTTGTGAAAATTGTAGCTGAATGCTAATGTTCTTTACATTTTCAGGTCAAGCACAAATACAGTAATGGAAGCAGAAAAGGTTAGTAATCTTTTTGTTATAATTCATACAGTTCTGTACGTTTTCCTAAGAGACTGGTTTTATAACTGTCCTGCATGGTGTCTCTCAGGAGCCGGACTGGTCAGTGCTGGAAGGACAGAACACAATTTGCAAACTCTGTCAAGCGGAAGCCTCAGTAACGAGGGAGAAGGTACATTCATCATCGCTGTGTCTAAAACACTGCTGCCCACATTTGAAATCTCCCCTCTATCTCTGCGCTCACTCATCGATAGCGACTGCTTTGGTGTGACAATACCCTGATTTTTAAAAAAAACTTTCATCCTGGTCTTCAGATTCCTCCCCTGAGACCTAGCTCCGTTTCCAGTCTCTGTTCATTTCCTCTTCAACATCCTGGATTGATTTTCAGTGCTCACTTTCAGCCACTAGCTCTGGAAATCCCTCCCTGGTCTCCCTACCTCACGATTTCTTCTTTAAGTTTCTTCTTCTTCTTTTAAATGAAGCTGTTGGTTGCTTGTCCTAATATGTTTGCTGTTTGTTTATTAATTAATTTTGGGGACCTGGGTGTTACTAGCTGGCCCAGCATTATTGCACAGTCCTATTTTCCCTTGAAATAGCCCTTTCTATATGGCTGTGTCATACCTCCTTTGCGTTAAATAAGACTTACATTGTGCTTTATTATAAAGAACCAGAGTTTTTTGGGGGGAGGGGTGCAGATGAAAAACAGTGGAACTCTTGCACTGTTTATTTCGAATGAGAGTTCTGGAGCTTACACTTTGAGCACTGAGTGAGGCTAATGCGCTGTGCCCTTGCATCAAAACATGCCTGAGCTTTACAGAAGGTTAAGTCACAGTCATAGTCACACACTGGGGAGGGAACACAGCAAACGCCACCAGGACATGGGCAGCACGGTGGCTCAGTGGTTAGCAACACAGCCTCACAGCACCAGGGACCCAGGTTTGATTCCATCCCCGGGCGACTGTCTGTGTGGAGCTTGCACGTTCTCCCTGTGTCTGCATGTGTTTCCTCCCACAGCCCAAAGATTGTGCAGGTTAATGTGGACCGTCCATGCTAACTTGCCCAGTGTGTCCATTGATGTGCAGGCTGGTCGGGTTAGCCATCAAAAATGCAGTGATGGGGTAGGGGTGTGGGTCTGCATGGGATGCTCTTTGGAGGGTCAGTGTGGATTCGATGGGCTGCTTCCACACTGTAAAGATTCTACAATATTCCATGACATTTTGGGTGTTTCAGCCAAAGCTTCATGCAGGTTGAGCACAGTATGCTTTATATCGCTGCAATAGCTTTTCTGTTCTCTCCTCTGTACCTTTTTTTGCTGAACTTTCCCCTTTTTATTTAAAAAAAACTCATGAATTTTTGATAAAGCAGTTTGTTGCATTGAATTGTAAATCTGTCACTCGGCTGTGTCAGTAATCATCCAAGCCCTACTCCCTTCAATGTGCCTCATGCTCCCACGAGGAGCTCTGACAGTTCGTCCACTTCACTAACGCCTTCCACCCCAACCTTAAGTTCACCTGGACCATCTCCGATCCCTCTCTCTCCTTCCTGGACCTCTGTTTCCATCTCTGTCAACCACCTGGAAACTGGTATCTATTTCAAACCCACTGACTCCCACAGCTACCTAGAATACACCTCCCCTCGCCTACCTTCCAGCAAAAATGCCATCCCCTATTCCCAATTCCTTTGCCTCCACCGCATCTGCTCCCAAGATGAAACATTTGGCTCCTGGACATACTAGATGTCCTCGTCCTCGTTTTTTCAAGGACTGCCATTTCCCCTTCGCAGTGGTCAAACGCCCTCAACGGCATCTCTCACGTTTCCCACAACTCATCCCTCACACCCCCTCCCCGCAATAACAACAAAAACAGAATCCCCCTTGTCCTCACGTACCACCCCACCAACCTCCGAGTTCAACACATCATCCTCCGACACTTCCACCACCTGCAATCTGACCCAACTACCGAGGATGTATTTCTCTTTCCACCCCTGTCTGCTTTCCGGAGAGACCGCTCTCTCCGTGACCCTTTTGTCTGCTCCACACTCCCCTCCAGCCCCACCACACCCGGCACTTTTCCCTGCAACTGTAGTGCTACACCTGCCCCTACACCTCCTCCCTCACCTCCATCCCAGGCCCCAAGAAGGCTTTCCACATCAAGCATATGTTCACCTGCACATCTGCCAAAGTGATATACTGCATCCGCTGTTCCCATTTGGGGCCTCCTCTATATCGGGGAAACCAAGCAGAGGCTTGGGGACCGCTTTGCAGAACACCTCCGCTCGGTTCGCAATAAACATCTGCACTTCCCAATCCTCAGAGGACACGTCCATCCCGGGCCTCCTGCAATGCCACAATGATGCCACCCGAAGGTTGCAGGAACAGCAACTCATATTCCGCTCGGGAATCCTGCAGCCCAACGACATCAATGTCGACTTCACAAGCTTCAAATCTCCCCTTCGCCCATCACATCCCAAAACCAGCCCAGTTCGTCCCAACCCCCACTTCCTCCGTACTGGCTCCATCCCCGCCTCCTTTGACCTGTCCATCTTCTCTCCACCTATCTGCTCCTCTATCCACCTTGCATTATCACCTCCCCCCGCCCCCCCCAACCTCTTTGAGTCCCCTTCCCCTCCCACATTCCTGAAGAAGGGTCCCGACCTGTAATGTCCAGCCTTCCTGCTCCTCTGATGCTGCTTGGCCTGCTGTGTTCATCCATCTCTACACTGTTACCTCAGATTCTCCAGCATTGGCAGTTTGTACTATCCTTTCTATTTGTGTTGTCTAAATGTTTGAACCATAATAATGTCACTCATTTCGATCTGATCCAGTTTTATGACAGAGGGTCGTTACCCTGACCACTTATGGGGTGGTGTCATAGATGGTCATTTCTTTATAACTGGGTCACACCCGATCCCGGATAACTTTACACTGGATCTTTTTCTGTGGGTTTAAACCATGGCTGTGATCTTTTTACAGAAACGCTGCAGCAATTGTCTTACGATCGTCTGCAGTCAGTGCGCCATCAATGAATTGCCTCTGCCATCCTCTATCCAGCCTGTGCGCGTGTGTAATCCTTGTCATGGAGCCTTATTACAGCAGTACTCGACAACACTTCCAACCTGACACTCACGCCATCGAACAACCTGACTAACTGACAGCTATTGATTGAGTGCAGGGGCAATTGAACCACCTCTCAGCTTTTGTCCTTTTTTTTCTGTCATGTGAGGTTAATGCACAAATTTGTGTAAATTCCACGTTTTTCCCCTGCTGCTTTAAAAAAAACCCTTGTTTTGATACAGTTCGGAGTGACGCTGTTGCCTACTCATTAATGCTAAAGATAAACTCCCTCTCTTAGTGAGACAACCTACTGATGCCCATCGGTAAACGTGTACTGCAAGGAACAATGCTGGACTAAGTTACATATAGGCATCTGAAATCCGTCCAAGATACAGCTGGTTAACCTTGTTAAAAGGTGAGGAGACACTGGATTCTCATCAATATTATCAAATAGAAGTGCCCCCTTTTTCTAACAAGGGAGCAAGCAATTAACTTAAAAGGAAACAAATAACTGAAATGTTATTGTCAGTGCGCTTCAATGGACTCAGCCTATTAAGGTGGTCTTCATTAGAAATAGGAGGCTTGATACTTGCTTTTCTGGCACGATTGCATGTAGCCACTTGGCAGGGAGCCAGAGGCAGCAGTCAGAATGGTCCAACTCAACCTTGGGCTCTGAAGGCTTAAAGGGGAAGACTTGCGCCTCTCTCTGCACCTTGGGTTCGGTGCACTGAGGAAGATACAGCTACCCCCTTTGAAAGCAGACAGTGCTTTTTGGAAATTTATGTTCGTGTTTCTTTCTTTGATCAACAGTGATTTGAGCAGCGTTCTACAATCATAATTTATGATTTTGCATATCAGGGAGAATAAATGTTTGTTTCTGTCAACCTCTGAGACTACAATGAGCCACAAGGTTAGAGCTGGAATTAAACCGAGATTTGTCAGTTTTTTTTTGCCACATGGAGCATGTTTGCGGACAGGCTAATTTCTAAGGCTATAACTGGAATCCCATTTAACACAATGTACTTCAATACATGGTTCAAACAAAAACAATGTATTTATGTGGCTAATGTTTCTGTTTTCCAGGGTATTTTTAAGAAATGAATGTACTAGAACTGTTTATTACAAGAATACTTGTTTGATTTTAGTGATATTTACAGTCATTGGATTTCCATCCATTATTAATAGCTTAATTTCTTAGTGACAGTTGTTGCATTATCATCTTTCAAGGAAATATGAATTGTACTGTGTGGGGCTGGAGCCTTGTTCTGTGTGAAAGAAAGATCCCCCTCCCGCCCCTTCATTCACTGTTGAGGTGCAACTGGATGTTTTGTCGTTATCTGAATTACCATTTGAATAAATTTTTAATTGTGCACAAATCTGCAGCAGCTGAAGGTAAAAACACCCCCTTCCAGGCCAAATCAAGATGATTATATAAGTGTATGTTCAAAATTCAGTCATGGGCTGTCAAGGCCAGAATTTGTCTCTAATGGCTGTTGCAGATGGTGGTTGTTTTCTGGTGTAGTAGATTGCTCGGATAGACAGATGGCAATAGAATGAAATGGAGTGCAGCACTTATCTTGACCAGAACAGTCTGCTGTTGAACTCATTATTCACTACGTTACTATATGACAAAACATTCTACAGCCATGCTCCAGAAATTCAAACTTACTTGGACAGCCTGGACCCTCCCTATGACCCACACCACCAGAAAGCACAAGGGAACATTTATATCCAAGTATCTCTCTTCTTCACCCTACGCCTACCTTTTGGACATTGTCTCTTCAGTCACCATTCTGGATCACCTTCCTAACAGCTACTGGGAAACGGAATTAGAATAGATGAACAATGGGCTTCCTTATCCCTGCTGTTACAAAAAAACTCAACTCTACCTTAACTGGAGAAGGGATCCTCTCGGCAGTGTTGTCGACAGTGAGAATAGTTACTGTTTTCAAAAAGTTCTTTTAAGAGGTTCAAGTCCAAAATATCTCAATGTCACAGGATTGAATTTATGTTTCTGATTGTTTTACAATGATTGCAGATGCTTGAAATCTGAAATAAAAACAAATTGCTGGAGAAACTCGAGTCTGGTGGAATCTATGAAGAGAGAAACTGAGGTAACGTTTCAAGTCTAGTGATCCTTCTTTCAGACTTCAATCCTTCTGATTTTTGTTAGGACACTAACAGTTCAATGGCCAGACTAGACAGTCCAGAGAAGAGCTGAACTGTTTACGTTGCCTGTCAAAACTGTGAAATGAATTAGCTTTATTGTCATATCTATGCACCGTCTCAGGTAGAAAGGTACCCAAGTACAGATTCCAGAGCACAAATTCATAGGGGGGAGAAAACAAAGAAATGTCAAGTCCAGGATTACAGATCTTCAAAAGGACAATATGCAATATAAATTGGAAAAATAAAATAAAAAGTTCAGAATAACACTCCCACCACAATACCATTATATTAAAAAAAAATTGAGAGAATTTAAGACAAAGTCCAAATTTCACAGCTCTGGGCTCCAGGGCTGCTTCTGGGCAATGCTGATGCAGACTTTAGACTTTAACCTTTAGTTCTGGATGTGAGTTTGCTCGCTGAGCTGGAAGGTTAGTTTTCAGACGTTTCGTCACCATTCTAGGTAACATCATCAGTGAGCCTCCGACGAAGCGCTGGTGTTATGTCCCGCTTTCTATTTATCTGGTTAGGTTTCCTTGGGTTGGTGATGTCATTTCCTGTTCTTTTTCTCAGGGGATGGTAGATTGGCTCCAAATCAATGTGTTTGTTGATGGAATTCCGGTTGGAATGCCATGCTTCTAGGAATTCTCGTGCATGTCTCTGTTTGGCTTGTCCTAGGATGGATGTGTTGTCCCAATCAAAGCGGTGTCCTTCCTCATCTGTATGTAAGGATACGAGTGATAGTGGGTCATGTCGTTTTGTGGCTAGTTGATGTTCATGTATCCTGGTGGCTAGCTTTCTGCCGGTTTGTCACGGTTCTTGCAAGGTATTTTGTAGATGACGTTCGTTTTATTTGTTGTCTGTATAGGGTCTTTTAAGTTCATTAGCTGCTGTTTTAGTGTGTTGGTGGGTTTGTGGGCTACCCTGATGCCAAGGGGTCCGAGTAGTCTGGCAGTCATTTCAGAAATGTCTTTGATGTAGGGGAGAGTGGTTAAACAGACAAAACGGGCTCAGAAACCATAACCACTCTCCCCTACATCAAAGACATTTCTGAAATGACTGCCAGACTACTCGGACCCCTTGGCATCAGGGTAGCCCACAAACCCACCAACACACTAAAACAGCAGCTAATGAACTTAAAAGACCCTATACAGACAACAAATAAAACGAACGTCATCTACAAAATACCTTGCAAGAACCGTGACAAACCGGCAGAAAGCTAGCCACCAGGATACATGAACATCAACTAGCCACAAAACGACATGACCCACTATCACTCGTATCCTTACATACAGATAAGGAAGGACACCACTTTGATTGGGACAACACATCCATCCTAGGACAAGCCAAACCAGAGACATGCACGAGAATTCCTAGAAGCATGGCATTCCAACCGGAATTCCATCAACAAACACATTGATTTGGAGCCAATCTACCATCCCCGAGAAAAAGAACAGGAAATGACATCACCAACCCAAGGAAACCTAACCAGATAAATAGAAAGTGGGACATAACACCAGCGCTTCGTCGGAGGCTCACTGATGATGTTACCTAGAATGGTGACGAAACGTCTGAAAACTAACCTTCCAGCTCAGCGAGCAAACTCACATCCAGAACCTCAACCTGAGCTACAAATCTTCTCAAAACTTGTTAGCCTTTAGTGGACATACAGAGCTGGGTTGGAACTGTTTACAAGATTGGAGACTATATCTTTGTGTGAGGAGAGAAGCAGTATCCTGAAAATATTGCTGCCATGGGCTGGGAGAACTTGCAGTAGGGGAATTTCAGGTAACCGTTCAGCAGATTAGCCTCATTGGAGTAACCGAGAGCAAATTAAACCTATACTCTAGGGTACCTAATCAAGTGTTCAGCAATGGGCACTGGATACTTTGTACAGTCGAGCCTTATTAATACAGGGGCATACAATCAGTGAGGGCTCTTGTGGGTTACTGGTAATGTGCCTATTTCCAGGTTAAATGGACTGGGTACAAGTTGCACCTTTTAAAATTGTGCTGTAACATGTCCAAACAGGTTGGTTAAAAAGGGTTACTGCAACAGGCACTGGAGATGTTCAATTTAAAAGGTTTCTTCAGAAGTGAAAAGGATTACATTCTCCTAAAGAGCAGTTTGCAGGGAACATGTTCTTGTGCAGGGCAGACAGAATGTGAAACACTATTTTGGGGAGTAACTGAGGCAGGTGACAAATGACAGGTTTAAGGGAAAGCTGAACAGAGAGGACGGAGAAAGGGAACATGCTGGCAGGATAAGATAATGGAGGATGAAAGGACATGCTTCTGGATCACAGCAGGTGATGTAAATTCAACAATAATGAGCCCAAACTAACCAGTGTCAATAAAACAATCAAGATCACTGTCATACAGGGGATCATGCCAATCAGAATTCGACAGTAATTAAAAGAAAAGGGACCACCAAAGTACAGCTCAAAGTCATGATGGCAGAACTGCAGAAAGATCAAGGAATTTGTCCTGTTCTTGTTTTCCTTGTGGCATTCCCAGCTGTTTCAGAAGGATTTCCAAGTCAGCACACTCACCTGTGCCAGAAAATTGCAGGTTCAAGTCCCATTTCATGGTCTTGAATATAATAACGCACATAACAGCACTCCCCATCCACCACCCTGTAGTACTAAGGGAGTACTGCATGGTTAGAGGTGCTATTTTCCCACATTAAACCAGGGTAGATACATCCAGCATCCCGCCCACTATCTGCCCCTTTGTTAATATCAACATAAATTACCTGATTATCACACTGCCACCTGTGGGATCTTGCTGTGTACAATTTGACTGGTGTGCTTTGTATGTTGTTACTGTGATGGAGATTCATATCACTTGAAATTTTAGGTTCTAAAGTTGTCAGAAGGCAAAGCATCAAGTTCGATTTGTATTTCTATAATCCACGTTAAGAGGAGAAACAGTTTTATTTTCATTGTTCAGTTGTGACAGTGATACCCAGCTATCTGGAAATATGTTCACATGCACTTAAATGAGAATTTTAAAAAGTAAACAAGTGAGGGGAACAGTTCAATGCTTCAGAAAACTAGGGTCAGCGGTAGAAGAAGAAAGGAGAGTTGTGTAGCAACGAGGTGTTCTAATGAAACAGACAGAACCATTCAGATGGTCAGTGAATGGGCAGGTTCCTTTCAGAGGAAAGCTGGCCATTCTGAAGGAAAAGGCCTGTAACAAACCCAGTACAATAATCCCGATAACAGTCAAGGTAGCAGAAAGGAAGGCCACGGTGACTTGGATAGTAGCCAGAAAATAGCCCCACTATCAGAAGTTTTTAATGGGGTTAGAGAGCAGAATGTCCTACATGGCTGTTGAATCCATGAGTTTAAGGAACACAAGGTAAAAAATACATGAATTAGGATGGCAGTTTAAGGGTCTCACACGAAGAGACAAAGAAGATAGCCCTGAGTGAATACATAACATTCTCCGAGAAAAAGCCAAGTACAGTCCTACCAACTAAACAAGGACTTTAAAACAAAATCATTGATGTATCAAGTATCTGGAAGACTGCAGTTGAGGATTTTTCTGATACTTGGATCTTTTTAAAAATGTTGTTCAAGGGATGTATGCACAGCTGGAAAGGTCAACATTATAAACCATCCAGAACTGCCTCTGAACTGAGTAACCTGCTTAGCCATTTCAAAGGACAGTTAAAAGTCAACCACATTGCTGTGGGTCAGATGTCATGTATAGGCCAGGTAAGGGCAGATTTCACTCCCTAATGGACATTAGTGAGCCAGATGGACATTTACAACAATTGACACAGTCTCATTGGACTAACTTTTAATTCCAGAATTTTTTTATTGAACTTAAACTTTACCATCTGTCATTGTGAAAATGAAGCAATGTCCTCTGGATATTAGTGTAGTACTGTGATGACTAATTCAATGACATTACCACTATACCACCACCTTCCTATAAAAATAAGACCATTCACATAGTTCTTAGTGTAAAATAGTTTGCGCTGCTCCCCCATTGTGTAGTAGTTCTTCTGCTTAAGGTGCATTGGTGGTCTCATGTGAATATTTTTAGTGAGTGACTACTAAAGAAAACAAATGAAAAAGTAAAACTGATGGTCTATCAAGCCAGATTTCACTCAGTAATATTAGGCACGGTAGATTGCTATCAGCTGATAACACTACACTTACAATGTACTTCACTGTAAAGCCCCTTGGGGCCATCCTGAGGTTTTGAAAGGCTGTGTGTAGCTGATCTTTCTTTTTCAAGGTGGCTCATTTGGCTGTGGCTAAAATTGCAGCTGGTACCATTGCGCATCAGCCATTACAGTGACATGTGATGGTTCTCTCCCGGATCAAAGCCAAGTACCTACCAAGAAAACCATTCCCAAAACAGAACCAGAATGCCAACTTGCAACATTTCTGTTCTGTACTTTGTCAATGCAAACACAATGAATGTTTTATTAAATGTACAAATGCCATGCCCTTTCTGGTTATTTAGTTGTTTTTGAAAAAGTAAATAACCACTGCTGGGAAATTTCTGTCAATGCATTGTACCTTACAGTTAGTCATGAAAAAATGCAAAATATTTCACAAAAGAATTGCATCTATTCCATTTTTCATTTTCTAACCAGACAAGGGGGAAATCAGAGCTGTAATAAGCCTTTAGATCTGTCCAACTAACATTTCAATACATTAAAAAATTAATTCACAATAATATGGATGCTGAAGTTAATAATTTTACATTTCTGCCAAACACACAATACAGTCAGGCACTCAAGATGTTAAGGATGTAACTTGTTAAAATACCTGCATTTATTTTATCTGGTAATGTAACATTAAAACGTGTTACAAGACACATAATCCAGAATACAGGCTACAATAGGGTAGCAAACAAAACGGACCTTGACTTGCCCTTCATTAGCAATGCGATTCATCTGCCAGTGGATCGACCACAATTGCTGTGTCTGGTTTTGATGCAGCCGTGAGCTCCTGTGCCACTTTCTCTTATTAGTTTTCCTAGTGTTTGGGTAATCTGCTTAATCAGGAAGTTTCATTTCCAAAGCAAATGACATTGAAAGGAATGACTACTTAACTCGCTTCAGAACCTGAAAGAAAAAAATGTTAGTTAACCATTAAACTGACGGTTTTGAGGCATAATGAACAATTTGATGAATGCGCTGGTGTTTCGGGTACAAATGCAAATTGACACAGTGTTTGAAGCTTTGTAATGTGCACCTAAACCCAGGAACATTTGTATTACGTGCCACTATAGCAACGTAAATGTCCGATAACCTGCCACAAGGTCAAAAGGTGTTTATTATTTACAGACATTTCATTGAGGGTGGTTTGCATGATTTGAAACTAGTACGTGTTTTCCCCGCTTTGAATCTCTTTCCCCTTCTTACCCAAAAGGATTAATAGGAACTGCAGATGCTGGAAAATCCAAAATAACAAGATATGCAGCTCGATGAACACAGCAGGCCAAGCAGCATCCCAGGAGCAGGAAAGCTTTAATTTCTGATGAAGGGTCTGGGTCCGAAACGTCAGCCTTCCTGCTCCTGGGATGCTGCTTGGTCTGCTGTGTTCATTCAGCTCCACACTTTGTTATCTCACCCAAAAGGGTGTTGGGTGAGCTGTTCATGAAGTGCAACAACACATTCCATAAGCAGTCAGGAAGCAATGCACAGGAGCAACCCAACAATGACAAACGTGGAGCAGCCATGTCACCCATCCCTTGCCCTGGTATTAATTGCTATTGCTTTTTCTATTTAGGTTAATAAAGTGGGTTTTTGTTGTCTACAACTATCAACACTTCTAAGGTTGCTGCTTTTGTAAATCTGGCATTTATTCCCCAGGTTCTGGAGTGCTCTGGATAACACACATTTTACTGTAATAAGTTTAATAATCTCTTTGATTTGTCATGGAGGCTTCTGATATGAAGGACATGAGAAGATACTTGAAACAAAATAACTGGATTTTCCCATTTTGCTGCTCCTGACTCTGAATAAGGTTTCTATATTTCAAATCTGCCTGGTAGACGAATTAGATGATATCTGAAGTATGAACACAGGCCTGCACCACACCAACGTTCCCTCTAGTCACCCTTTGCTGTCTGTGACACGTTCCTTGCTCTAGTTGGGCCCTTAAGATTGTCACGTGGCAATGCATTTTAAAAGGCCTGCTGTTTTAGGCAGATTGTTCAGCCTGTGTGCGTGTACCGCATATGCCCAAGTGCAGCTTAGAGGCAAAGTTGCTCCACTTTAACAAAAATAACATTTCGAGATCAGTCACCCTTCTTCAGTACCCATAATGGAGAGTACTGGTTAAACAGGCTGCAGTACAGTGGGAATGCTGCACTGTGCCATCTTTTGGATGAGACATGAAACCAACGCCCCTCTCTGTCATCCACGGAAGGTGACAAAGATGCTCTGGCACCATTTTGGGAGCAGGGAATTCTGGCTGGTGTGCTGGGCCAATTATTCCTCCACATCAGCTACCTCCCAACAAAAAAAAAATCAAAAATTAATGAACAGCAAAGAGTGTTCTCACAAATAAAGATCAAACCCTACATCAAACTAAAACATATACCTGACTCTGAGGAACGTTAATTCAGCAATGGGCCCCTGGAATTTCTTTACCTACCAGCAGTTTGACAGCTAAGCAAAGGAACTGAAGTCTTACCCTTCACTTGATTTCCTTGGTCATTATATGTGATGCTAATCCCAGCACATGCCGAATTCAGGTAAAGTTCTATGTAGCGATGTTCTGCAAGAAAGAGCATCAAAGGTTAGCGGCTGTGGTACTGAGCCCTCCCGCTGAAATCTCTGGGCATGTTGGACATAGATGAGGTGCCAATTACGTGATGGAACTGATGATAAAAAGGATGATGCAGTTCTCTTGGAAGGAAAAGTCAAGTAGTTTGAGTTTATGCTCTCTTGGATTTAGAAGAACGAGAGGTGATCTTACTGAGACAATACAAGCTTCTGAGGGACCTCAGGACTGGGTAGATGTTAAGAGGACATTTACTGGGGTTATCAAGAATGAGGAGTCTTTGATTCAAGATGGAAATGAGGAGGAATTTCTTCTTCTGGAGGTTTGTTGGTATTTGGACCTCTCTACCGAAGGAGTGGAGGAACCTAGCCCGCTGAATATATTCAAGGCTGTGTTGGCCAAATCTTTGATAGGTAAGGGAGTCACAGGTTGTGGGAGGCAGGCAAAAAAGTGATGCCGAGACAACAATCAGATTGATGATCTTACTAAATAGTGCAGCACTGGTTGGGAGGATCAGGGGACATAATCAGAGACAGGCTGTTAAAAAAAATAAGTTAGGAAAGTGCACAGGGGTAGAGATGATGTTGTCGCAGTTATGCTGGACCTTGGTGAGCCCACACCTAGACTACTATGTGCAGTTTTAGTCTCCTTTTCTGAGGAAGGAGGTTCTTGCTCGAGGGAGAGCAGCAAAGGTTTACCAGGCTGATTCCGGAGATGGAGGGTCTGATATATGAAGAGAGATTGACCAGGTTGGGATTGTTTTCATTGGAGTCCTGTGGACAAGGGTAAGGCAGTTGACATGGTGTACATGCACTTCAGTAAAGCCTTTGATAAGGTTCCACATGGTAGGCTATTGGAGAAAATGCGGAGACATAGGATTGAGTGAGATTTAGCAGATGGGTTTAAAACTGGCTTTCTGTAAGAAGGCAATGAGTGGTGGTTGATGGAAAATATTCAGCCTGGAGTCAGGTCCCTAGTGGTGTGCCTCAAGGATCTGTTTTGGGACCACTGCTGTTTGTCATTTTTATAAATGACTTGGACGCAGGCATTGGTGGATGGGTTAGTAAGCTTGCAGATGACACTAAAGACAGTGGAGTGGTGGACAGTGTGGAAGAATGTTGCAGGGAGACTTGGATAAACTGCAGAATTAGGCTGAAAGGTGGCAAATGGAGTTCAATGTGGATAAATGTGAGGTGATTCACTTTGGGAAGAATAATAGGAAGGCAGAATACTGGGTCAATGGAAAGATTCTTGGTCGTGTGGATGTGCAGAGGGATCTTGGTGTCCAAGTACATAGATCCCTGAAAGTTGCCACCCAGGTTGATAGGGCTGTTAAGAAGGCATATGGTGTGTGAGGTTTTATTGGTAGAGGGATTGAGTTCCGGAGCTGTGATGTCATGCTGCAACTGTACAAAACGCTAGTGCGGCCTCACTTGGAATACTGCGTGCAGTTCTAGTCACCCCATTACAGGAAGGATGTGGAAGCATTGGAAAAGGTACAGAGGAGATTTACCAGAATGTTGCCTGGTCTGGAGCGAAGGCCTTATGAAGAAAGGCTGAGGGACTTAGGTCTGTTCTCACTGGAGAGAAGGAGGCTAAGAGGGGATTTAATAGAGACATATAAGATGATCAGACGATTAGATAGGGTGGACAGTGAGAGTCTTTTTCTGAGGATGATGACGTTGGCTTGCACAAGGGGGCATAGCTGAAAATTCAGGGGTGATCGATTTAAGATAGATGTCAGAGGCAGGTTCTTTACTCAGAGTGTGGTAAGGTTGTGGAACGCCCTGCCTGCCAATGTAGTTACCTCAGCCACATTAGGGGCATTTAAATAGTCCTTGGATAAGCATATGGATAATGATGGGATAGTGTAGGGGGATGGGTTTAGATTAGTTCACAGGTTGGCACAACATCGAGGGCCGAAGGGCCTGTTCTGCGCTGTATTGTTCTACGTTCTATGAATGAGGGGTGAGCTCAGAGACTTAAAAAATTCTAACAGGACTAGACAGGGTAGATGCAGGGAGGATGTTCCCAATGGTGAGTGTGTTCAGAACTAGGGGCACAGTATGAGGCTTCAGGGTAGACTGTTTAGGACGGAGATGAGGAGACGTTTCTTCACCCAAAGAGTGATGAGCATGTGGAATCGTCAGTTGATACCAAAACATTGAATGTATTCAAGAGGCGGCTAGATATAGCACTTGAGGTGAATGGGATCAAAGGTCATGAGGAGAAAGCAGGATTAGGCTGTTGAGTTGGATAATCAGCCATGATCGTGATGAATGGTGGAGCAAGCTTGAAGAACTGAACGGCCTCCTCCTGCTCCCATCTTCAATGTTTCTATGTTACTGCTTCATACTGAAGCAAGACAGAAGTGTGAAACTGTCTCCAAATCATATCAGATCTGCAACTGATAATGTTTTACTTCACATAAGGTTGGTGGAAACAGATTCAATAATAACTTTCAAAATCAGTCAGGATAAATATTTGATTTAGAAATAATTACAGATGCTATAGGGAAAACAGACGAGTAGATCTAATTGAATAGCACTCTCAAACAGCTGTCGTACCCACAGTGGGCTGAATGGCCTCTTTGCTGCACAACTCAATGTTAAGGATTTTACTCAACATTGGAATTGAGAGATTTGCTATAATTGAGTACACATTCCATAAGATGGTTCACTCATAAAGCACTGTCTTATAAATGTGCAATGAGTAAAGCGCTTACGTATGTGAGATTTATCTTTCGTCATGGCAGCAACAGCATCATCATGAGTCGCAAAATGTACATCAGCTTCTCCAGTGGCTTTTCCATCAGGACCATATTCCACAATAATCCGTACTGGCCTCAATGGCTGGAAGAACTAGAACAGAAATACAGTTTCACAGTAACATTTCCTGAGAGACTTTTTATATCAACTGAACAGATGTCTTTCAGTTTACAGCACATTTGAAAAAAAAATTATACATCAAACTTAACACTTTCACAAACTCTCACGGTAGTTCCTTACTCCTGCAAAAGAGCGATCAGCAAATCAGAGCATATCCAAAGTCCTGGACTTGGACACGCAACATCTTAACTTCAAAACTGTCAACCTTACTTTGATAACCTTATGGTCTTACACTGCACCACACAATGGTTGGAACAACATCAACTCCACAACACTCTAATTCTGAAATTCTGAGCATTTCCAATTTTAAACTGCTCCACTGTTGGTGGCCATACCTTCAGTTCGGAAGTCCCCGAGTGCCCGAATTCCTCCACAAACCTCTCTGCCTCAATTTTCTTGTCTAAGGTACACCTCAGAACTGAGCTTTTATTCATACGATTTAACATTCTATGTGGCCAGATGTCTCTTTTATATAACAGTCCAGTGAAGGAACATGGAACATTTTATCATGTTAAAGGTTCTATTCAAATTCAAGTTGTGGCTGTTTTGGCAGTGTGACACGCTGCCTCATTAAATTATACAGACTACAATTTAAAGTCCCATACAAAAACAAAATGTATTTACATGGGAAGCAACACCTCATTGTTGATCTGATTTAATCTCCTCTGTAGTCCATCTTCCCAATCTCATGAGGAAGTAGTTAAGGGCTCTTGTG
Source organism: Stegostoma tigrinum (assembly GCF_030684315.1). Taxonomy (NCBI): domain Eukaryota; kingdom Metazoa; phylum Chordata; class Chondrichthyes; order Orectolobiformes; family Stegostomatidae; genus Stegostoma; species Stegostoma tigrinum. Next base: position 3,451,096 of record NC_081354.1, read on the forward strand.
GTGCAGCTGTATTGCTTCTTTCTCTGAGCCAGAGGGGCTGGGTTACAGTCCCAGCTGCTCCAAAGTACCTCATAATATTTCTGAATAGGTGGTCACACATATAAACATGCCCAAAATAGCTGGTACAATGAACAGCTTCAGCAGCACGTTTGTAATTGGCCCAAGTTTTGACAACAAAGGACCTACAATCAACACACTCACAATTTAGGCAGCTTTCAGGAATAGACAGGAATGGTGTGAATGATGAGGCATTGCATCACTCATTTAACCAAGGTCAGCTGACACAAGCATTGTCACATGAACATACCCTTCCAGTCAGAGAGGAGAAACGTGAGGCAAGGTTAGATCACATGGAATACAGGGAAAACTAGCCAGTTGGACATAAAACTGGCTCAAAGGTAGAAGACAGAGGCTGGTGGTGGACGGTTGCATTTCAGACCAGAGGCCTGTGACTAGCGGTGTGCCATAATGATCAATGCTTTTTGTCATTTATATCAATGATTTGGATGTGAACATAGCAGGTATGGTTAGTACGTTTGCAGATGACACTAAAATTAGAGGTGTAGTGGTCAGAAAAGAAGGTTACCTCAGAGTACAGCGGGATCTTGATCAGATGGGCCAATGAGTTGAGGACTGGCAGATGGAGCTTAATTGAGATAAATGTGAGAAAGGCAGAACAGGGCAGGACTTACACACTTAAGACTATAGAAAAGGTTGAGAGTAGGGTGGTCCAAAATAAAGTTTCAGGGAAGCAAGATGGCACCGGCAAGCAAGAAGTTGGTTTGAAGTGTGTCTACTTCAATGCCAGGAGCGTCCGGAATAAGGTGGGTGAACTTGCAGCATGGGTTAGTACCTGGGACTTCGATGTTGTGGCCATTTCGGAGACATGGATAGAGCAGGGACAGGAATGGTTGTTGCAGTTTCCGGGATTTAGATGTTTCAGTAAGAACAGAGAAGATGGTAAAAGGGGCGGAGGTGTGCCATTGTTGGTCAAGGACAGTATGACAGTTGCAGAAAGGATGTCTCGGGACTCGTCAACTGAGGTAGTATGGGCTGAGGTTAGAAACAGGAAAGGAGACGTCACCGTGTTGGGAGTTTTCTATAGGCCTCCGAATAGTTCCAGAGATGTACAGGAAAAGATAGCAAAGATGATTCTCGATAGGAGTGAGAGAGACAGAATAGTTGTCATGGGTCACTTCAACTTTCCAAATATTGACTGCGAAGACTATAGTTCGAGTACTATAGATGGGTCAGTTTTTGTCCAGTGTGTGCAGGAGGGCTTCCTGACACAGTATGTAGATAGACCAACAAGGGGCGAAGCCACATTAGATTTAGTACTGGGTAATGAGCCTGGCCAGGTGTTAGATTTGGAAGTAGGTGAGCACTTTGGTGATAGCGATCACAATTCTGTTATGTTTACTTTATTGATGGAAAGGGATAGGTGTATACCAATGGGCAACAGTTATAGCTGGGGGAAAGGCAATTACGATGAGATTAAGCAAGATTTAGGGAGCATAGGATGGAGAAAGAAACTGCAGGGGATGGGCACATTAGAAATGTGGAGCTTATTCAAGGAAAAGCTCCTTTGTGTCCTAGATAAGTATGTACCTGTCAGGCAGGGAGGAAGCTGTAGAGTGTGGGAGCCGTGGTTTACGAAGGAGGTGGAATCTCTGGTCAAGAGGAAGAAGGCGGCTTATGTTAGGATGAGATGTGAAGGCTCAGTTAGGGCACTTGAGGACTACAAGGTAGCCAGAAAAGACCTAAAGAGAGAGCTCAGAAGAGCCAGGAGGAGACATGAGAAGTTGTTGGCGGATAGGATCAGGGTAAACCCTAAGGCTTTCTATAGGTATTTAAGGAATAAAAGAATGACGAAAGTAAAATTAGGCCCAATCAAGGATAGTAGTGGTAAGTTGTGTGTGGAGTCAGATGAGATAGGGGAAGTGCTAAATGAATATTTTTCGACAGTATACACTCTAGAAAACGACAATGTTTGTTTTCGACGAGAATACTGAAATACAAGCTACTAGACTAGGTGGGATTGAGGTTCACAAGGAAGAGGTATTAGAAATCCTTCAGAGGGTGAAGATAGATAAGTCCCCTGGGCCGGATGGGATTTATCCTCGGGTCCTCAGGGAAGCCAGGGAGGAGATTGCCGAGCCTTTGGCATTGATCTTTAACTCGTCATTGTCTACAGGAATAGTGCCAGATGACTGGAGGATAGCAAATGTGGTTCCCCTGTTCAAGAAGGGGAGTGGAGACAACCCTGGTAATTACAGACCAGTGAGCCTTACCTCAGTTGTTGGTAAAGTGTTGGAAAAGATTATAATCATCTAGAAAAGAATAAATTGATTAGGGATAGTCAGCACGGTTTTGTGAAGGGAAGGTCATGTCTCACAAACCTTATTGAGTTCTTTGAGAAGGTGACCAAACAGGTAGATGAGAGTAAACCGGTTGATGTGGTGTATATGGATTTCAGCAAGGCGTTCGATAAGGTTCCCCACATTGGGCTGTTGTACAAAATGCGGAGGAATGGGATTGTGGGAGATATAGCAGTTTGGATCGGAAATTGGCTTGCTGAAAGAAGACAGAGGGTGGTAGTTGATGGGAAATGTTCATCCTGGAGACCAGTTACCAGTGGTGTACCGCAAGGGTCGGTGTTGGGTCCACTGCTGTTTGTCATTTTTATAAATGACCTGGATGAGGGCGTAGAAGGATGGGTTAGTAAATTTGCAGATGACACTAAGGTTGGTGGAGTTGTGGACAGTGACGAAGGATGCTGTAGGTTGCAGAGAGACATAGATAAGCTGCAGAGCTGGGCTGAGAGGTGGCAAATGGAGTTTAATGCAGACAAGTGTGAGGTGATGCACTTTGGTAGGAGTAACCAGAAGGCAAAGTACAGGGCTAATGGTAAGATTCTTAGTAGTGTAGACGAGCAGAGAGATCTCGGTGTCCATGTACACAGATCCTTGAAAGTTGCCACCCAGGTTGACAGGGCTGTTAAGAAGGCATACAATGTTTTAGCTTTTATTAATAGAGGAATTGAGTTCCGGAACCAAGAGGTTATGGTGAAGCTGTACAAAACTCTGGTGCGGCTGCACTTGGAGTATTGTGTACAGTTCTGGTCACCGCATTATAAGGAGGATGTGGAAGCTTTGGAAAGGGTGCAGAGGAGATTTACTAGGATGTTGCCTGGTATGGAGGGAAGGTCTTACGAGAAAAGGCTGAGGGACTTGAGGCTGTTTTCATTAGAGAGAAGGTGGTTGAGAGGTGACTTAATAGAAACATACAAAATAATCAGAGGGTTAGATAGGGTGGATAGGGAGAGCCTTTTTCCTAGGATGGTGACGGCCAGCACGAGGGGGAATAGCTTTAAATTGAGGGGTGAAAGATATAGGACAGATGTCAGAGGTAGTTTCTTTACTCAGAGAGTAGTAAGGGAATGGAACGCTTTGCCTGCAACGGTAGTAGATTCACCAACTTTAGGTACATTTAAGTCGTCGTTGGATAAGCAAATGGAAATACATGGAATTGTGTAGGTTAGATGGGCTTGAGATCGGTAATGACAGGTTGGCACAACATCGAGGGCCGAAGGACCTGTTCTGTGCTGTAATGTTCTATCCTGGAGAGTACTGCTGAACAAAGAGACCTTGGAGCGCAGATTCACAGTTCCTTGAAAGTACAGCCACAGATAGACAGGATAGTGAAGGAGGAGTTTGGTACGCTTGCCTTTGTTGGTCAGTACATTGAGTATAGGAGTTGGGAGATCATGTCGCAGCTGAACAAGACACTGTTTAGGCCACTTTTGGAGTACTGTATGCAGTTCTGGTCTCCCTGCTATAGGAAGGATGTCGCGGAACTAGACAAGGTTCAGAAAAGATCTATGAGGATGTTGCCAGAGCTGGAGGGTTTCAGCAATAGGGAGAGGCTGAATAGACTGAGGCTATTTTCCCTGGTGCATTGGAGGCTGAGGGGTGACCTTATAGAGGTTTATAAAATCATGAGGGGCATGGATGGGGTGAACAGACAAGGTCTTTTCCCCAGGATGGGAGAGTCCAAATCTATACGGCATAGGTTTAAGATGAGAGGGGAAAGGTTTAAAAGGGACCTAAGAGGCAACTCTTTCACACAGCGGGTGGTGTGTGCATGGAATAAGCTGCCAGCGGAAGAGGAGGAGGCTGGTACAATTACAACATTTAAAAGGGGTCTGGATGGGTACATGAATAGGAAGGGTTTAAAGGGATATGGGCCAAACACTGGCAAATGGGACTAGATTAATTTAGGATAGCTGGTCGGTATGGGCATGTTGGACCAAAGGGTTAGTTTCCATGCTGCATATCTCTATGAGTCTATGACACAGCATGTGCTAAAACTATAGAATTCATTTGTAATGAACAAGGCACTTACCTTTACAATGTCCTGTCCATTAACACGAAATGGAAGGCCCCTCATATGTACATTATGTACTTCAGATCTTTGAACACAGTGATTAGATACTAAATCATTTGTAGGTAGCTGCACTATTGAAAGAAAATAATTGAATTCATTAAAAGAAAATCACAATTCTGTTTAAAAAAAAATACGAGAGCTTAACATTAAAATGCCTCGTATCTCAGAAATGTAGCTGGTTACACAATCAAAACTAACCATTAAATGATATGCAACATTCTAGAGTTAAATGCTGAGGGAATAAGCAAGCAAATACAGTGTTAGCTTTTATTCCAAAGGGATTGGAGTGAGGATGGGAGAAAGCAAGTATGTGCAATTGTATAGGACCCTGGTATGGCCAGGCCAGAAGTACTTTGGCTGCCTTACCCAAAAAAGGATATGTTTACTTTAGAAGGAATATGACAAAAGTTAATTAGACTGATTTTTGGGATGAGGGGTCTGCCTTAAGAACAGGAATCAAACTGACTTGGGCCTATATTGCCTAGAATTTACAAGAGTATAAGACAATGTTGAAATACACAGATAGCCCCTATGTTAGAACATAGAACAGTACAGCACAGAACAAGCCCTTCAGCCCACAATGTTGTGCCGACCATTGATCCTCATGTATGCACCCTCAAATTTCTGTGACCATACGCATGTCCAGCTGTATCTTAAATGACCCCAATGACCTTGCTTCCACAACTGCTGCTGGCAACGCATTCCATGCTCTCACAACTCTCTGTGTAAAGAACCCGCCTCTGACATCCCCTCTATACTTTCCACCAACCAGCTTAAAACTATGACCCCTTGTGTTAGCCATTTCTGCCCTGGGAAATAGTCTCTGGCTATCAACTCTGTCTATGCCTCTCATTATCTTGTATACCTCAATTAGGTCCCCTCTCCTCCTCCTTTTCTCCAATGAGAAGAGTCCGAGCTCAGTCAACCTCTCTTCATAAGATAAGCCCTTCAGTCCAGGCAGCATCCTGGTAAACCTCCTCTGAACCCTCTTCAAAGCATCCACATCTTTCCTATAATAGGGCGACCAGAACTGGACACAGTATTCCAAGTGCGGTCTAACCAAAGTTTTATAGAGCTGCAACAAGATTTCACGACTCTTAAACTCAATCCCCCTGTTAATGAAAGCCAAAACACCATATGCTTTCTTAACAACCCTGTCCACTTGGGTGGCCATTTTAAGGGATCTATGTATCTGCACACCAAGATCCCTCTGTTCCTCCACACTGCCAAGAATCCTATCCTTAATCCTGTACTCAGTTTTCAAATTCGACCTTCCAAAATGCATCACCTCGCATTTATCCAGGTTGAACTCCATCTGCCACCTCTCAGCCCATCTCTGCATCCTGTCAATGTCCCGCTGCAGCCTACAACAGCCCTCTATACTGTCAACGACACCTCCAACCTTAGTGTCGTCTGCAAACTTGCTGACCCATCCTTCAATCCCCTCATCCAAGTCATTAGTAAAAATTACAAACAGTAGAGGCCCAAGGACAGAGCCCTGTGGAACACCACTCACCACTGACTTCCAGGCAGAATATTTTCCTTCTACTACCACTCGCTGTCTTCTGTTGGCCAGCCAATTCTGTATCCAGACAGCTAGGTTCCCCTGTATCCCATTACTCCTGACCTTCTGAATGAGCCTACCATGGGGAACCTTATCAAATGCCTTACTGAAGTCCATGTTGCGAATGGATATCAGCCCTGAGTCTGTTTGTAAGTCAGAACACAAAGCAAGATGATATAAAGCAGCTATTCATAAGTACAGGAAATGTTCATATGTTGGGTCTGTATAGGATCACATTCTGAAAGATAAGTGGTTATAAGTTGAATGTTCATAAATCAGGGACCCCTTATGTAACATTATTAATAGGTTTGGCAGGGATGATGTTGGGAGGATTTTTCTCCCTGGTTGGGAAATCTAAAAACCAGAGATCATAATCTCAGAATAAGGGATTGAGGTGAGGACCGATTCCTTAAAATGACTGTAAACCTGTGGAATTTGTTAGCCCAGAGAGCCATAAATGCTGAATTGATTCAAGACAGACCAACGGATTTTGGGACACTAAGGAATGATTCTTGGTGCTCTGGAATATTATAACGTACCCAACCAAAAATAACAGATATAGCATCGACAGTTCCTACTATCTCAGATATAGCAAGGAAGTTATTTAGAATCAGTGGTGCTTACAGATGGCTAAAGCAATGCTCTCTGTAATGTGGTTCTTTTGTTATTGATAAATTAATCTTCCATCTACTGAGTGGAGTTTGGCCAAGTGGTAATGTCAAAAATATTAAACTGAGGTAGAAATCAAACATGATCATATTAAACAATGCAGTAGGCTTGAGGGACCGTACAATCTGTTTCAGCGCCTATTTCATATATTCTTATTTATGAAGGCCAAGCACCAAGACAGCACAAGTCTTCATGCAATCTAATATTAAAATAATTCAGACCGTCCGACCTGTTCCATCATTCGTCAAGGTGATGACTGATTTGTACCTTAATTATACATCCTACCTTGATCCCATGTCCCTTAATATCTTTGCCCGATAAAAACAAAACTCAGCTACAATGGAATAGGGGCTTAGAGTTAGTGTCTTGTACAAACAGGCCATGCTTAACTAATTCATTCCAACACCACCATTTGACACTAATTTTTCACATCATCTTTTATACAATGGTGGAAGAGGAGGTTTACAACTCCCACTAATGCTTACAACACTAAGATTAATAGATGCCAACGTAACACGGCCAGGATGGGATCTAATTCTACAGCTCAGATGGCAAAAATGCTTTTACAAATTAAGGTAGTTTCTGGAATCTGATTGATTTGCATGCAATTGTGCCAGCATACATTAATAAGCTAACTACAAAAAAAGTATCTTACCATTCTGAACACTCTCTTCTATAACCCCGTTATTACTGTCATTGTTAGCTACGGTACAGCTTTCATCATCTGTTACAATTTCCCGTGCAGTGGGACATCGAGGCAGCCTCTTTGTAGGACTGATGTATAAACGGAGGTCATTCTTGGTGCTCCGGAATATTTCAATGTACCTAACCAAAAACAACAGAGACATAGCAAGGATGTTATTCAGAATCAGTGGTGCTTACAGAAGGTTAAGGCAATGCTCTCTCTGTAACGTGGCTCTTGTGTTTCAGGGTAGCCTTATTCATAAATGAGCTTTCCATCTACTTAGTGAAGAGGGTGTCCGAGTGGTAATGTCAGTGGCCTTTGTAATCCAAAGCCCCAGACTAATCCGTTGGGGACACTGCAGCAACCAGCACACCAGCTGGTGGAATTTAAATTCAATCAATAAAAGTGAAAATTAAGAAAAAGCCTCAATGTGGTGGCCATGATCGTAACAACAGTCATCAGTTGTTGTAAATGCCCATGTGGATTTTGAGGGAATGAAATCTACCATCTGCCTGGTTTGCCCTATATAAGTGACTCCAGGCCTACAGCTGGTGAATCTTTGGAGTTCACTGCTCCAGGAGGGCTGTTTAAATACAATGAAGACAGGAAATGATAAGATTTATGGATTCTAACGATGTTAAGAAAAATGGGGATAGTGGGGAGAAATGGCAGGGACGTAGGGGGGAAACACGCTGTCGAAATCAGTGATCTACCATGATCTGTCTGAATGCTGCCACTGGCTTGAATTACTTTCTCCTGCTCACTTTCTGCATGATCACTCTTACCTACCCTCTGAAATGACCTAGCAAACCACGCAGTTCAAGGGTAATTAGGGGTAACGAATGCTGGCCTTATCAGCGAAACCAACATCCCATTAAAAAAAATATTCTGGCAACATTTCTGTTACATGTACTGAAAAGAAATGGAACCAGTGCTACGAAAAAACAAAGATTTGGAGGTACAAGCTTACAGTTCAATACGGCAGGGAGAACTTTATTAACATTTTAAATTCTTATCCAAAAATACAGAATAGGAAATGAGACGGGTGTTGCTAAGACTCTGTAAAATTGCGTTAAGAACTCAGTTAGAGGATTGTAAATGGGCCCATCCTGTTGGAAGGATACAGCTTGAGGGACAGTACGACACTGACTCACTAGAATACTGCCTAAAATACTGAATTACACATACAGGGGCAGATTTGAAACACTGGGCTTGTTATTTGGGAAAATCAAAGTTACTGGACAACACAGCAGAAATATTTAGAAAAGATGGGACAAAGGAGAGAGAAACAAGCTGATTTCTACAGTTGAAGCATCACAAAGAAGAACCAGAAATTTATTAAATGCAAGAGATTTACTACAGAGGGTAGGAGAAATCAGTTTACCCAGTGAGTCCAGGTGCTTTAGGATTCAAATCAAAGGTTACACAGAATTGCATTTAATATGTAAAACAGGAATAGGCCTTGTGGGTAAACTGCTCTACATTGCCACATGCTGACTTCGCCTCACCCAAGGGACTTCTATTCCTCTTTCCCACCTGTCTTTATCTAGCTTATCTCAAGTGCATCAATGTTACTGTCCTCAGTTATTCTCTGTGGCAGCATGATTCGCAGTCTAAACAATCTCTAGGGAAAAATGTGTCTCTTGAATACTGCATTAGATTTCAAAGTAACAACTATTTATCTGAATGCAAATATGACAATTAATTTGCACAGAGCAGGGTCTCAAGAACAATAATGCAATAGTAATTAGATATCTTCTCGACTTCTCCATGGGATGTACGCAGAGTGGCCAACAAGGTTCTGTAACTGATTAGTAAAGTTAGATCACATGGGATGCAGGGAGAGCTAGCTAAGTGAATAGAAGGTAGAAGACAGAGGGTGGTGGTAGAGGACTGCTTTTCGGACTGGAGACTTGTGACCAGTGGTGTGCCACAGGGATCATTGTTGGCTCTACTGCATTTCATCATTTGTAGAAATTATTTGGACATGAATATAGGACACATGGTTTGCAAGTTGGCAGCTGACACCAAAATTAGGTAGTATGGTGGGCAATGAAGAACGTTGAGAGAATGGGACCTTGGTCAAATGGGCCAATGGGCAGGGGAGTGGCAGATAGATTTTAATTTAAATAAACCTGAGGTGTTGCATTTTGGTAATGCAAACGTGGGCAGGACTTATGCAGTTAATGGAGGGCCCTGGGAAGTGTTGCTGAACAGAGACTTGTAGGTGTAGATGCATGGTTCCTTGAAAGTGGATTCACAGGTGGACAGGGTGATGAAGACAGTCAGAACATTGAGTATAGGAGCAGGGACGTCATACAAAGGATGTTGTCAAACTTAAAGGATTGCCAGGACTGGAGGATTTAAGTTATTGGAAGAGGCTGAATAGACTGGGATTTTTCTCCTCTGGAGTGTCAGAAGCTGAGGAGTGAACTTACAGAGGTTTATAAAATCATGAGGGATGCAGATAGGGCGAATAGCCAAGGTCTTTTTCCTACAGTCAGCGAGTCCAAAACTAGAGGGCATGGGTTTAAAAAAGACCTGAAGGAGTCTCGCCTAGAATTGAGACCTAGAATTACAGGATATTTCTTTTCTTCAAAGTTTGGTAACAATATAACTAATTGTGAGTCACTGCAAAAAGGTAAATAGTGAATTTTTGTGAGATTGTCTAAGATTACTTCAGATCATACTGGGCCTTTCCAGCTTCACCACACTATTTCAGATTGACAGCAGAGCAGCATTTATCTTTTGTTTTGATGTTTAATGCAATGTCACTTCCAGGATTACCACTTCACCCACCCCAAAAACATTCTGCAGGATTTATCTCTTTAATCTCCACACTGATGACAACTCAGCAACCTGAAATGCTGCACTATGTCACACTCTCTTCACAGAACCTGCACGATGTGCAGCAGTTTCCAGTATCTTCTGTTTGTTACCTGTTTTTATTTATTGACAGGAGCAACATTTATTGCCCATCCTTAGTTGCAGTCAAGATAATAATGGAGAGTTGCCTTCTTGAACCACTGCAGTCCATTTGGTGCAAGTACACACAATGCCCTTTGGGAAGGAATTCCAGGATTTTGACCCAGAAGCACTGAAGGAACAGTGATATATTTCCAAGTCAGGATGTGAGTGGCTTGGGCAGAAATTTGCAGGCGTAATATCCCAGTGGAATCACTCCCTTGTTCTTCTGGATGATAGTAGTTGTGAATCTGGAAGGTGCTGCCGAAGGAACCTTGGTGAATTTCTGCAGTGCATCTCAGAGATGGCACTGCTGCTAACATGTACGGGTGGTGGAGGGAGTAAGCGTTACTGGATGTGGTGACAATCAAGCAGGGTACTTTGTGCTGGATCATGTCAGGCTTCTTGAGTGTTGTAGCAGCTACATTCATGCAGGCAAATTGGGGGCATTCCATCTCACTCCTGACAGGTGCCTTGTAGATGATCGTCAGGCTTGGGGTGTCAGAGGGCGAGTTACTTACAGTCGTAGAGATGTACAGCACAGAAACAGACCCTTCAGTCCGACTTGTCCATGCTGACCAGCTATCCTAGATGAAACTAGTCCCAAGCACCCTCTAAACCCTTCCTATTCATGTATCCATCCAGACCCCTTTTAAATGCTGTAATTGTACCACCTTCCATCACTCCCTCTGGCAGCTCATTCCTTACATGCACCACACTCTACTTGAAAAAGTTGCTCCTCAGATCCCTTTTAAATCTTTCCCCTCTTACCTCAAACATATGCCTTTTAGTTTAGGACACCGCCACCGTGGGGAAAAAGACCTTGATTATTCACTCTTTCCATACCCCTCATGATTTTATAAACTTCTATAAGGTCACCCCTCGGTCTCCAACGCTCTAAGGAAAATAGCCTCTCCCTACAGCTCAAACCCTCCAACCTTGGCAAGATCCTTGTGAATCTTTTCTGAACCCTTTCAAGTTTCATGACATACTTCCTACAATTGAATGCGTATTCCAAGAGCCACCTAACCAATGTCCTGTAATTGCTGCAGGATTCCTGGTATCTGACCAGCTCTTGTGGCCACAGTATTTAAATGACTAGTCCAGTTCAGTTTCTGATCAGTGGTAACCCCCTGGATATTAATAATGTGGGATTCAGTAGTGGTAATGCCACTGAATGTCAAGGAGCAATGGTTAGAATAACACATGGTTAGAGATGGGCATTGCTTGGTACATGTTACCTACTAATTAGAAGCCTATCACTGGAGACTGTTTATGTCTTGCTGCATTTGGACATGAACTGCTTCAGAATCTGAAGAATCATGAAAGTTGTACGATCAGCAGGGAACATCCCACTTCTGACCAATAGAGCAGCTAAGTACACTATCGTGAGCAACTTAAAAGGGCCAGCGGTGCAGGGGTAGTGTCCTGCAAGTCTGAGCAAGTTGTTCAAACAACCCTGGAAAACTTCTGCAGCAACGCCCAGGAGTTGAGATGACTGACCTCCACTAATCAATACCAGCTTCTCTGCGATCTTGATGCAGTCCAGTGCAAGACTTTTCTACTGGAACAATGATGATTCATTTGTTGTTTGTGGAATACTTTAGAATCAGGACAATTCCATTTGGAATGCAATTTCATTCTTTCACTTTTTTAGCGAACACATACCTGGATCCTATCATTTGTCGGTCTTTAGTCAGGGCCTGCTCTGCAATTTCCTGAGACGCAAACTGGACAAAAGCATCTCCTGTATTTCTTCCACGGTGATCTCTTGTTATGGTTACACCATCTTCTACAATTTCCAACCCTAAAGTCAATGATATTCAGGAAAAAAAATCTTTAATATTACTAGAAGACAACACACTGACACGAAGCTAAGTTTACAACGCCCTCCCTTTCATCTCTGGTATCTGGCAATTCTGAGAGAGTTTGAGGAACTCATCCCTTTATTACATGCAACCAGAGTGAATCATGACACTTTCAAGTCATTTGCTACTGAGAACACGGCTCACATCTGTCTGTAATTGTATCAAGGTAGCTAGGCTCCTGCAGCAAGCACCCACACTATTTGAGAGAGTGGCTGCTTCTTAGCATGCACAATTTGAGAATGGTGGACAGGAGCACTGGCCATCAAAATCAGAATGGTATTCATCCGTATATAATGAACGCAACATTAAATGAAGATAAATTCGAAGAAGATAATGGGGATATTTCAACATTGTGCAACAATTCCCTACTTTATAATATAATCACAGAATCCCTACAATGTGGAAGCAAGCCATTCAGCCCATCAAGTGCACACCAACCTTTTGAACAGCATCCCACTCAGACGCCCCCCCCACCTACCCAATACCTATAGCCATGCATTTCTCATGGTTAATCCACATAACCTGCACACCCCTGGCACGATCAGCAATTTAGCATGGCCAATCCACCTCACCCGCACATCTCTGGTCTGTGGGAGGAAACCCACGCAGACATGTAGAGATTCTGCAAACTCCACACAGACAGTTGCCGGAGGGTGGTATTGAACCTGGGTCCCGGGCGCTATCAGGCCACCCAGCACGGTGGCTCAGTGGTGAGCACTGCTGCCTTACGGCACCTGGGATCCAGCTTAATCCAGCCTCGGGACTGCGTGGGTTCCCTCCGGATGATCCAGTCTCCTCCCATAGTCCAAAGATGTGCAGCTTAGGTCAATTAGGCAATGCTAAATTGCCCGTAGTGTCTACAGTAGGAAATGCAGAAATAGGGTAGCAGGTGGGTCTAGGTGGGATGCTCTTTGGAGGGTCGGTGTGGACTCGATAGGCCGAATGGCCTGCTTCCACAATGTGGGGGTTCTGTAATAATTATGTTTTTATGATCACAGATCATAGAGTTTTCTTTAAAATTCCACATGGAGGAACACAAACAAAGATACAGCATATGTGTAGAAGCAGATAATTTGGCCCCTTGAGCCTCCTGCACCATTCAATAAGTTCATGGTTGAATCTGAAACATGTTTAAATCAATGTCCTCATATACCTGCCAGAGGCCTTGACTGCCTGGTTTAACAAGAATCTACCTACCTCGGCCTTAAAGATATTAAATAATTCCATCACTACCATCTTCCAAAGCAATAAGCTCCAACATTGCTTAATCCTCAGAGCAAACATTTCTCCTTCTGATGGAGTTAATCATGTACCCTGGATCACGGCTGAACTTAAAGTGGAAATATCCTATCGACATCCACCTTGGCAAGACTAGTCAGGGCCTTATGTACTTCAATTAACTCACCCTTCACTCTCTCTCTCTCTCCGCCCACCCCTCAACAAACAAGACAAACGTACATTCCTATTGGCAGATTTAGCCACCTTGCCTTTGTAGTCTCATCTAACAAGCACTACCGTCAACCAATCACAAATTGTGCATATTAAGATTTCAACACAGAGTAAAGCGCTGACTTCAATTTCCAATGGTTTGGCTCAAGCTCAGTCACATTACAAACCATCTAGCATGCTGCACGAGGTAATGTGAGGCTTCATAGAAATTATTTAGTGGCTTTATTTCAAGCCAAGTAAGAAGATGAGAGCTCACGATATGAATAAAACAATCAACTTGGCTTGATTTAATAAAATAGAACAAAATTGTAGCATTCCACTTGATCATTTAGTTAAAAAGAACTCCCCTTTAGTCTACTATTCCACATGTTTACACCCTGTTTTTCTTTCATTTCAGAGAAGAGATGGTAGAGATTTCTAGCACAACGAGTACGAGACATAGAACATAGAACATTACAGCACAGTACAGGTCCTCCGGCCCTCGATGTTGTGCCAACCTGTCATACCAATCTCAAGCCCATCTAACCTACACTATTCCACGTACGTCCATATGCGTATCCAATAACGACTTAAATGTACCTAAAGTTGGTGAATCTACTACCGTTGACGGCAAAGCATTCCATTCCCTTACTACTCTCTGAGTAAAGAAACTACCTCTGACATCTGTCCTATATCTTTCGCCCCTCAATTTAAAGCTATGCCCCCTTGTGCTCGCCGTCACCATCCTAAGAAAAAGGCTCTCCCTATCCACCCTATCTAACCTTCTGATTATTTTATATGTTTCTATTAAGTCACCTCTCAACCACCTTCTCTCTAATGAAAACAACCTCAAGTCCCTCAGCCTTTCCTCATAAGACCTTCCCTCCATACCAGGCAACATCCTAGTAAATCTCCTCTGCACCCTTTCCAAAGCTTCCACATCCTTCTTATAATGCGGTGACCAGAACTGTACACAATACTCCAAGTGCGGTCGCACCAGAGTTTTGTACAGCTTCACCATAACCTCTTGGTTCCAGAACTCGATCCCTCTATTAATCAAAGCTTAAAACACTGTATGCCTTCTTAACAGCCCTGTCAACCTGGGTGGCAACTTTCAAGGATCTGTGTACATGGACACAGAGATCTCGCTGCTCATCTACACTACTAAGAATCTTACCATTAGCCCTGTACTTTGCCTTCTGGTTACTCCTACCAAAGTGCATCACCTCACACTTGTCTGCATTAAACTCCATTTGCCACCTCTCAGCCCAGCTCTGCAGCTTATCTATGTCTCTCTGCAACCTACAGCATCCTTCGTCACTGTCCACAACTCCACCAACCTTAGTGTCATCTGCAAATTTACTAACCCATCCTTCTACGCCCTCATCCAGGTCATTTATAAAAATGACAAACAGCAGTGGACCCAACACCGATCCTTGCGGTACACCACTAGTAACTGGTCTCCAGGATGAACATTTCCCATCAACTACCACCCTCTGTCTTCTTTCAGCAAGCCAATTTCCGATCCAAACTGCTATATCTCCCACAATTCCATTCCTCCGCATTTTGTACAATAGCCTATTGTGGGGAACCTTATCGAACGCCTTGCTGAAATCCATATACACCACATCAACCGGTTTACTCTCATCTACCTGTGTGGTCACCTTCTCAAAGAATTCAATAAGGTTTGTGAGGCACGACCTTCTCTTCACAAAACCGTGCTGACTATCCCTAATCAATTTATTCTTTTCTAGATGATTATAAATCCTATCCCTTATAACCTTTTCCAACACTTTACCAACAACTGAGGTAAGGCTCATGAAAACTTAGAAACAGATTTTTCATTTGAATAATTATTTGTTTAAGTAACTAAAACGTCAGAATAAATGAGAAGATCCTGAATCACAGAACTTCACAAAGACTGAGGTGCAGCAATTAAAATAATTCTCTCAAAATAGAATCAGACAACAACAGTAGCTTTGATCTGGAATGCAATGAGTTAAAGATCAGTGGAAACAGATTCAATAGTAACTTTTTAAAAGGGGGCTTTGGTAATTATTTGAAAAAACAAGTCACAGGACCTTGGAGAAAGAGTACTAGGATGAACTGAGCAGCACCAAAGTGTATTTATCACATTAAAAAGACAGCTACAGGGCAAGAACAAACAAGAGGATGTTAAAAAAAAGTCAACAAACCAGCAAAGAACTGAGTGATGTCCTGTATAGTACAGCTAAACGGCAGGCCCCTCAGACGCACAACGCGTCCGTCAGTCAATTCCTTTTCACTGGAGTGGAGCCGTTTCAATAGGACGCTCACATCATTGTTGCTTAGTTCAAACACTGTGGCAGGTGAGACAAAAGTTTGATTAGTCAACTTCTTTTTGTGGGAATTACACTTCGGAAAAACATACTTTACTCATATCTGTACACCTTACAATTTACTTCAATATTTCTCCCTTCAGTTTTATTATCTGCATTTCAGCCCAAAAATACGTAAGGTGCTTTTTGGATTCTGCTTGATGACACAGAGAGCAAGAGAGATAATCTGTTCAGCGCCTCCCGTCCAGCCAAGATAAGGAACTCAGGAGGAGCTGAGGGCAATGAAAAAATGCTCGTGTGTGTGAGTTAGACAACAACTCGTTTTTACATCACATCTTTAACAGTAAAAAGCTCACGATATTTCACAGGGGTATAAATTAGACAGAGTCTGGCAATAAGCCAGATATGGAGATATTAGGATTGATGACAAAACCTTGGTTAAGGAGGAGTCAGAGGCGGAATAGTTTAGGGAGGGAATTCCAGAGGTTCAGTACCCAGGAAGCTCAAGGCACATCCATTCTATGGTGGAGTAATGAAACAGTAACAAAACCTGAATGTTCTAGAAACAAACAAAAGAACTTACAAAAAAAAGCTTATGTATTAATTCCCAAATTCAGATGAAATACTATCGCCACAGTGCTCTACTCCTGTTCAGACATTTTGTGGCATGTTGAGGGCTTAGAATTGAAATTCTCACTGAAATACTGCAAAGAACTTACAACACAAACAGACCACTCAGCAACATTCTTAGATAGCACCTTCCAAACCACTTGCCTCTAGAAAGAGGAGGGCAGCAGATACATGGGAACACCACCCCTCTGCAAGTTCCTCTCCAAGTCACTGACCTTCCTGACTTGGAAATATATCGCCGTTCCTTCACTGTCACTGGGTCAAAATTCTGGAATTCCCTCCCTAAGGGTCAACCCTAATCAATCGGACTGCAGCACTTCAAGAGAAGGCAGCTAACCACCTTCTCAATGGGCAACAAATACTGGGCCCAGCCAGCAATGCCCACATCTTATAAGTGAACTTAAAAAACTGACCGAAATGGTCCATGCTGGTGTTTATGCACCAGGTTTATACAAGTCTCATCTCCCAACTTTATACATCTCAGCCTATCAGCACATGCTTCAATGCATTTCTTCATCCAAGCCATCCTTAACATAACAAAATTATATTCACCTCAACCGCTCCCCGTGGTAGCAATGTTCACAATGTCACCAGTCCCCAGGAAAAATAAGTTTCTCTTTATTTACCAGGTAGATATATTAACAGCTCTCATAATAATGACCTTAATTCTGGACTCACTGACAATATTTGCTACATAACCATCTTACCTAAACCCTTCATAACTTGCAACAATTCAGCCAGAGAACAGAGCTCAAGCTTGTTCAGTCTTTCCCGACAATGTCTACCTTACCAGCTTTGATAGCATTCTATTAGTAGCCATGAAAGGGCATTACTGTATGGGCATTAGGTAATGATATAAAGTCAACAGTGCTGTATCATCATCTTAACACAGCTAATGATTAATTATATTTAAATACAGAGCGGAGCCACGTAGTTCATTCTGTTCATTAAAGAACCACAACTGTCTGTGCATTGTGTAAAAAGCAAAATTATATGATTTTTGGAAATTTGAAATATAAACAAAAATCCTCAGCAAACCAGGCAGCATCTACAGATACGTCTCTGCAGATTTACTTTGCCTGCTACACATTTCTAGCATTTTCTGTTCACATTTTAAACACCATGTGTGTTTGTAAAAATAAACTGCTGTGGATGCTGGAGACCTGCAATAAAAACAGAAAGCAGGCCCGCAGTATCTGTGGTGAAAGATATAAAGTTAATGTTTCGAATTCAACAATTCTTCTTCGAAACAAGATGATTCAGATCGGACTCAAAACGTTATTTATATACACTCGGTTGTGCATTGCTGAGCAGACTTCAATGCCAACCAAAGTCTCTTTTGCTGATTCCATCTGGAGCCATTAAAACTAAAAATCAACTCAATATAATTAAGCCACTCAGGCCAGCTAGTCTCCTTCTGGTCCTTATCGCCATCTATTCCACTATAAGCTACAAGGCTTGGTTTCAAAGGCACTGTAATACTGCAATTTAAAACTAAATTGTATCTCAGGGTAATTTGATCCAAGCCTGCAAAATCTGAAGATTTTATCAGCTATTAAGACTAAGGATTTATTTCAATTGCAAATGTTGCAAAACATTAAACTGGCAGAATCTATTTTTGCACATGGTTTCTACTGATCGTGACAGTGTCACAAGACAGAGTTCTTCAGGATATGTATATGGGACAGAATTTTCTGCACAATAACTAGTAACAATTTATAAAATGTCAGCAATTGTCAGAGCCTTCAGGATAGTGACCCAACTTCTGCCTCTCTTTCGCCAGTGAGGTGGAGCATGATAGAATAGCACTCAGTCTCCCGGGACTGTCGCAGCAAATGGCAAAGACTCGGTGCAGCGCCAACGTATGTAATAACACTATCGCAGCTCACTGTAACAAGAACCTGTACTAGGTTTGGACACAAGCAACGCTACGAAAGTGAGAATACAATAGATTATTGCCACAGACAAGGCAACACAGCTTAAGGTAAAAAGAACCAGAGGTCGAGATGAGAATAATTATTTCTACACAGCAAGCTATGATCTCGAATATACTGAAAAGGCAGACGTAACTGATTCAACAGCAACTTTCAAAAAGGACAGATAAACATCAGCGAAGGAGGAACAGTCTCTGAGAAGTATGGAACTTGAGTATTGCTGGAAAGTGAGTCATGCTGTCGAAACCTTTTGTCTTGCCCTCATCACGACAGATACAAGAATGCAAAATTTGAAAGGGAGGAACAATGTTCTGCACAAGAACAGGATGCTGATTGGTTAAGGCATTGCCATGGGGAAATAAACATAAGTTAAAAGAAAAAGAAATTATAAAGAAGAAACTGTGAATGTTTAGGAGCAGGACGGATTAAATAGATAGCACATGCAAAATGAGAAGGACAGGTCCCTTAACCTTGAGGATTATGTAATCCAGGATTCTGGAGTTCAATAATAACATACCTTCAATGTAACGTTCTCCCAAGTATTTCCTGTGCTTTTCCAGAGCTTTTTTCACATCTTCTGCAGACTGGAGTTCAATAATTGCTTCTCCACTTGGCTTGCCACCTCTGCTGCACAGGAAGTGCACACCTTTAACACCATCCACAACGCCACAATCTAATCCAGAGAAGCAAACAGATACACAGACAAGAAAAACACGTGCTCACACCCAGAGTCACAGGGCCTCCAGCAGACCAAACTGATTTAACATTTGCAACCCAATACATGACGTATGCACATTGTTGACCAATTGGGGGTAACTTGGCTGATCTTTTGAAGACTACATTTGTAGCATTAGATGAAGGGTGGCAGGGGCTTGACTGGAGCATAGACATTAATGCACACCAGTCAGCCAGTGTGTGTTGTATATTCTCGAATCATCGCATCTACACAATTGTGCACTATGCTTCAGTGACTCGCAGATTCACCTCTGACAATGTTCTGTGCCATCTGGTGCATCAAGTACACATTTTGCTCATTTTTACTGACTTGGCGCAAACAGAAATAAATTAGAAGCAACACAACACATCACAGACTTTACAATATTCTGGTCAAGAAACTTTCTGCCTGTCAGCTCAAAATGGAATTACTCTACTGAACTGAACTGAGCTGCTTCATCTTTCATATGACTAGTGCATCATTTACAAACTAACAAAGACGACCCGAAGTCTGTGAAAAAGCCAAGTGACAGGATATGGATTTAATAGAGTTCTCCATAAACAATCGTTGGTCTCTTACCGAGCTCACTGGCTTCAATTCCTGCTACAAACTGCCACCGAGCCTATCACTGTCCCGAGTCACTATCTGATGCTTAGCCTGATTGCAATCTCAGTATCAATATCTGACCCACAACACAACTTGCCACTTCATTATCCCCTCCATCTTAAAACCATCTACTTCCAGTATGGCTCTGTCCCTGCTTCGGCTCAACTATTGGTGAAACTCAAATCTGAAACCTCTTCACTCAACTGTACCAACATTCACCTTGTCAAGCCTGCACATTCCTGAAATCTCAGCTCATTCAAGACTCTGCCAACTTTACCCCAACTTGCACCAAGTCCCGTCACTCTATTTATTGATCCATTTTGGCTTCTGCATCCAGCAACACTGTAATTTTAAAATGCTCCTACTTGTCTTTGAACCCTGGAAACTGGCGCACCATAGGGGTAAAGATTAGGAAAATCACTCTCATGATGTACATTACAAAGAACATGCCTGCAGGTCATCCTCATTTGTAATGTTTTCGCAGCAATATTCTTCTTAATGTTATGCTTTAAGTCTGATGTGACTCTTCCACAGAACTCAAGAGAGTTGGATAGGTTTGATATGATGGTAAAAGATCGGTAGGAGCGACTGGAACGGGGAGGCTTATGAGGTTGCGGGAGATCAGAAATCACACGTATCACAGAACCAAAGGAATAGGGAATGTTAATGGCTGCAGAGAAGGCACATCTATGCGTAAATAACAGAATACAGGGCAGCTCTCAATGAGCACAAAATTCAAGAAAAGGGTGGACACTGAGCAGGGGAGGGAGACCAAAATAGGATATAGATATATTGGAGTCTTGGACTTGAAACATTAGTTGCTGCTGCTCTCTCCACAGAAACCGCCAGACCCGAGAGTCCAGCACTTTTTGTTTTTATTAACTTAAAAGGGAAGGTCAGTTCTGAGGCTGAGTGGTTCCAGAAGTAGGCAAGGCTATGAAGGCATCTGTGTGCGAGAATGAAAATGTTACCATTGTTGGACCAGAAACCAGCAAACACAGAGCTACTCTCACAACTCTTCAACAAAAACATCACAGTACAAATTGGAGTCCACAACAGATTTGAAAAAAAACAACTCTTATAAAGCAGCTGTCACACTGCTACCAGTCTCAAGGGGCAGAAAGTACACCCAGATTGTAGTAAATACCTTACCTGAGAAAAAACTCAGCACATCTTCTGCAGAGCAGGACCACGGCAGTCCCCGAGCCCTCACTACAAACACACTGGTCCCCATGTCTACTGGAGCTGGCACATAATCAGGGAGTGGGGGATAGACTTCCTCTTGCACAGGGTGAAACGTCTCCTGTGTTAAATTGAGGGGGAGAAAAGAACAAGGAACAAAATAAGGCTGCGATCAGCACAGCAAACTGCCAGCATACAGGCAATGCCTACTTTGGAAACACAATTGTACTGCCATTGCTGGAAATCTGAAGTAAAAACAGAAGATGCTGGAGAAACCCAGCAGCATCTGTGGAGACGGAAACAGAGTTAACATTGAGTCCATGATGATTCTTTTTCAGTGTACATCCGGCCATCAACTAGTCACAGATTTCCGTTACACAATAACTGCAAGCTGGTCCATATTTTATCAAAACCTTGTCCATTTTTGAATAACAAGATGTCTTTTCAGTGACTGAATTCTATAAAAACCTGTCCAATTAATGCAAATGTTTAGTGTTTGAACTTATGTTTAGTTTATCATGACTGCTTGGTAAGGAATAAGTGCACCCTTTGGAAAAGCTTTTATTGGAAAATGATGATGAAAAGCCAGGTGATGAGGTGGGAATAGGAACCCAGAGGAATTGCAGCTTTTTTGGGTTGGCTGGGGGCTAAATTCAACACTGAAGTTATGAAGCAATCAGAGACCATTACTGAGGATGACGGTGATGGCCAGGACCTGGACTTTAGCTCAAAACAAGATACTGAAAGCAGATATTTGCATAATTTGAAGATTAGCAAAGTCAGATGGCAGGAGACTGGACAGTTGGGCAGTCTTGAGAATTTGAGTAAATGTTTCACAGCGGTGATAAGGTAGAGGTGCAAGTAGGAATATAAAGTAGCTCTGAACAACCATGGCGGGGGCTGCCAGGGTGAAGTTGACTACTGGCTCAGAACAATAGTGGCAGAGAAAGGAGACAAAGCCTCTAAAGAGGCTGGCCTAAGCTCCAGCCACATATGAACTCAGCTGAAGCTTCATGTATGTCAACTCCTCTTTTTCTTCGTCATCCGTACAGTTTAGTCTAAATTAAACATAAATATTTAGCTTGTCAGGTGTGTGGAGGGAAAGATTTGTGAATGGTCTTTGCAACAAGACAAAAAATTCTAACAGGATTAGACAAGGCTGTAGAGTCATAGAAATCTACTGCATGGAAACGGCCCTTCAGCCCACTGTGTAAGCACCTGTCACAAATAACCACCCGACTATTTAAATCCCATTTCCTAGTACTTGGCCCACAGCTCTGGGACGACAAGTGCACACCTAAATACTTCTTAAATGTGGTGAGGTTTTCTGCCTCTCCCACCCTTACAAGCAGTTTCCCCATCATCTTATTGAAAACATTTTTCTTCACATCTCCTCTAAACCTCCCGTCCCTTCCCTTAAATCTATCCTCCTGGTGATTTATCCTTCCACCAAAGGAAGTTCCTTCTGCCAATGCCCCTCATAATTTCATGTATCTCAATCATGTCCCCCCGTCAATCCTGTAAGAAGAACAATCCTAGTCTGTGGAAATTCTCTTATAGAGTCATAGAGTTATAGAAGCAGACCCTTCTGCCCAATTCACCCATGCCAAACAGATATCCTAAACTGACATTCATAACGAAAACTCTCCAGCCCAGGCAATCCTGGTAATCTCCTCTGCACCCTCTCCAGTGTAATCACATCCTTTCTATGATGATAACTCCAGAACTATACACAACACTCTACCCGTGGCCTAGCCGATGTTTTATACAGTTCCAGTATAACCCTCCTGCTTTTCGACTCTGCCTCAGCTGATAAAGACAAGTATCCCACGTGCCTTTTTCAAAATTTTATGTATTTGTCTTGTTACCTTACGGCACCAGTGGATGTATACACATAGTCCCCTCTGATTTTTGGTGCTTCCCAGTGTCCTGCTAATCAACATGAATTCCCTTGCCTTGTTTTCCTGCCCAAGTGTATCACCTCTCAATTATCTGCATTAAATTCCATTTGCCACCAACCAGCCTATCTATATCCTCCTGTAATCTAAAACTATCCTCCTCGCTATTTAGCACCACAGCAACATTTGTATCATTTGTGAATTTACAGAACAACTCTCCCACATTCAAATCAAAACTGTCTATAAATATCACAACAGCAAGGACCCCAACACCGATCCCTGTAGAACAGCACTGGACACAGGCTTCCAATCACAAAAACACCCCTGACTGCTACCCACTGCTTTCAACTCCTCAGACAATTCTGGGACCAATTTGCCAAATGTAGAGAGAGAATTATCTGCATCCATATAATTAGCCAGTGTTCAACAGGAACATGAATAAATACACTCTGGGCTAAAACATTACTTTTGTGCGAGCTGCATTAGTTCCCAGTCTGGCTACACCTATATTTTAAAATTGTCTTCATTGTTTTGAAATCTCAACATAGCCTCTGCCCTCCCAGTCTCCAGGTAAACAAAACCTGAAGATTCGTACCACAACAAATCAGGAGTAGGCTATTTAGTCCATCAAGCCTGCTTGTCAATTAATTCATGACTGATTTAACTGTGCCCTCAATTCCATCCTCCTGCCTACCTGTTACCCTTTGACTTGCAGGTTAGTCAAAGAATCAACCACACCAGCTTTAATGCAGTCTAAGAAATATTTCTCAATATAGTTTAAAATAGCCAAAGCCTTATTTTTAAGCTGTATCCCCTAGGTCACATCTCTCATTCGGGGAAACATCCTCTCAGCATCCAACATAATTCTGGTCTCCAGTGAATATCTCTCATTCGAGTCACTCCACTATTGACAGCTGCAACTTCAGCTGCTTGGGTCCTAGTTCTGAAATTCCATCCCTAAATCCCTGCATCCTCATCCTTTAAAATAAAATCCTTAAGACAGACCTCTGACCAAGTTTTGCGATTATCTGTCCTAACCCTTGTGCAGTATGTTATGTAATCATCTGCAACAATCAAACGGCATTTACAACTTGTAGATAGAGCATTTAACACTAAGTCATACACATAACACACTATTATACTTAATAGTGATTTCTGATACTTACATACTCACACATTAAATATATATAATCAATGCTTACACGAAATTCTTCATACAACTATTTTAGTAACGTAATTTTTCCTTAAATGGACCATTTACATAATGATTTTATATTTTGTAATTCTATAGAATTATAATTTTCTAAGAAATTTATAATTTCTATAAAAATTAAAAATTTTAACAGTATTTTGTAAATATATTCATAGTTTCTATGGGTTTAAAAGGTATTTCCATGGATTTCTTAGAGCGCAGTTTGGTTTTAATTCCCGTTTCCCACCTGCAACTTCTCTCACCTGATGTGAGTAGCGGGGATGGAGCCCGGCCCTGACTGTACCCGAGACCGAGGCCCCACTCCGGGCCTGCGGCTCCCTCACCGACACCGACGGGAAGCAGGGACTCCGGCCTCCGGCCACCAACAGACTATAAGCCCGAGACAGGGCGCGCAGATTCAGGAAGACACCAAGCCTAGAGCTGACGGCCATGGAGACCGGATCGGAGCCCGGACCGAATCGCTCTCCAGAGCCGGTACCGCCTACAGCCGCTCCTCGCTCTCACTGAGGCTCGGGTATCGGATACGGGACCTCCACACACAGCGCCACCCATAGCACAGGAGGCTGCACATTAAACTCCACACACAGCGCCACCCACAGCACAGGAGGCTGCGCATTAAACTCCACACACAGCGCCACCCACAGCACAGGAGGCTGCACCTTAAACTCCACACACAGCGCCACCCACAGCACAGGAGGCTGCACATTAAACTCCACACACAGCGCCACCCACAGCACAGGAGGCTGCACATTAAACTCCACACACAGCGCCACCCATAGCACAGGAGGCTGAGTGTTTCCTGTGCATGTGCATGGATCCTTAAAGGTAGCAGGACAAGTGGTTAAGAAAACATGTGGGACACACCTTTGTTCGTCAAAACATTGAATATAAAACCAGGGAGGTCATGACGGAGTTCTATATAACACCAGTTAGGTCACAGCTGGAGCACTGTGTGCATCCACACTATAGGAAGGATATGGTTGCACTGGAGGGGGTGCACGGGAAATTCACTGGGATGTTGCCCAGGATGGAGCGATTCAGCTATGCAAAAGGGCTACAGAGGCTGGAGTTATTCTCCTCAGAGCAGAGAAAGTTGAGGGGGAATCTGATTAAAGTGGGCTCTGCCTCCCTAACCTGTTCTTCCTTTCACCCGTCCCTTCCTCCCACCACAAGCCGCACCTCCATCACCTACCTACTAACCTCATTCCACCCCCTTGACCTGTCCATCTTCCCTGGACTGACCTATCCCCTCCCTACCTCCCCACCTATACTCTCCTCTCCACCTATCTTCTTTTCTCTCCATCTTCGGTCCGCCTCCCTCTCTCTCCCTATTTATTCCAGAACCCTCACCCCATCCCCCTCTCTGATGAAGGGTCTAGGCCCGAAACGTCAGCTTTTGTGCTCCTGAGATGCTGCTGGGCCTGCTGTGTTCATCCAGCCTCACATTTTATTATCTAGAATTCTGGGGGACCGAGATAGGCGAGATAGGGAGGAACTTGTAGAGGGGTCAGTGAACAGGAGCACAGATATAAGTTAAGGAGCAGGAGGTTTAGAGGGGATTTGAGGACATTATTTTCATTCAGATGGTCATGGGTGTCTAGAAGCCACTGTCTAAGAGGATGTTGGAGGCAGGAAACTCTCAAGACATTTAAGAACTAGGTGGACATTTGAAATGCCATTGCATGCAATAGTGAGTGCTAGACAATGCAGATTTTAACAATTTTCCTCTGAAATACTGTACAAGAAGCGTGAATAAATATTAGAGTCATTATTATATAGGCTTAGTCCTAACTAACATTCTTGACATGCAAGTGTGTTTCACAAAGTTTTGTGTATTCATTTGTGGGATGTGGGTGTCACTGCCTGGGTCAGCATTTATTGCCGGTCCCTAGTTGCCCCTTGAAAAGGTGGGGATGAGCTGTCTTCTCAAACCCCTGTAGTCCACTTGCTGTGGGTTGACCCACAATGCCCTTAGGGAGGAAATTCCAGGATTTTGACCCAGCGACACTGAAGGAACGACGATATATATCCAAGTTAGGAGGGTGAGTGGCTTGGAGGGGAACTTGTATGGGGCGGTGTTCCCGTGTATCTGCTGTTCATGCCTGATCACGGGTTTGAAAGTGCTGTCTGAGGATCTTTAGTGAGTTTTTGAGGAACATCTTCTCAATGTCACACACTGTTGCAACTGAGTGTAGGTGGAGGAGGGAATGAATGTCTCGGGTGGTGGGTAGCATTATGGAACTGGAGTCTGAAATGTGGATTGTAACACTGAGAATGAGTAAGGAAATCCCAAAATATACGTAGCACCTCAGGATGTTACAAAACTGTTTACAGTCAATGAAATTCATTTGAAATGTGCGCATTGTAGGGAAGACAGCATTGAAAGCGGGCACAGCAAGCTGCCACAAGCAGTAATGTGATAAAGATCAAGACTTTTTTTTATGATATTGATTCTTAGATAAATATTGGCCAGGACACCAGAAGAACCTTTCTGCTCATCATCTAAACAGGGTCTTGGAATCCTTAATGCCCATGTGAGAGGACAGGCAGGACTTCTGTATTTCAAAAGACAGCGCCTCCAACAGTAGAGCACTCCCTTATTTCCAACATGGGAGGGTAAGCCTGGGGTTTTGTCCCAGAAGATTACAATATACAACACTCTGACTTAGAGCCCTGAGTCATAGTGACAGATGACACACACAGTTGAGCTTAAAATCTACTTTTCTCTATATTCTGGAGGCAACTTCCCCTTTCTGAAAATACTGTGGTGGCGAAACATTTATTTCATTCCATGTGAGTGAAAGCTGTGATGGTTATGAAATGCTTTTAAGAAGGCCTGAGGTTATAATTGAAGACTTTGCAAAGTGCAACTCCTTTCCCTCATTTAGGCATGATCAGATGTTCATGTTAATCCAATCATAACCACCGATTCCCATTTTGTTAGTACAAGTCGACCAAAGAAATTAAAAGGCAAAAGCTGGATCAGAAAACAATATTTAGGCTGCAATCAAAGCAACAGTTACCAGAGTGTGGAGTGAAGAGGCTTACAGTTCGGAGTAAGAGTGCTGTTTCTTTGCCTGTGCTGAGATGTGGCTTTGTGTGTAGTTGGTGTTGTGGAGACTTGCTGGGAATACTTTGTCAGCAGCAATTTTACTGGATCTGATAAAGGAGGCGGCTGGAGCTACAATCTCGCGAGTGCTCGGGGCCCCTTGAAGCAAGCAGACTGAGCAGCTGCAGGAGCAGGAGCAGAAACCTACATTTGGAACAGCAGAGAAACCAGAGCTGGCAGGAATCGGGACCAGCAGCAGCTGGAACCTGCACTGGGAGTGGCAGGAGCGTGGATTAAGAGCAGCTATAAGGAGGAGTTTACTTGGTGACAGTCAGCTGTAGCTGGTGAAGTCTGTACCCCTTGGAAGCTGACCATCAGTCTGTCTTCCATAGCTCGTCCCCCAGATTACGGGACCCGAATGAAACCATGAGCTTCTTATTGTGAGTACAAAAACAACTCGACCATGGGATACATCCATCAGAGTGTCAGCCTGTCCCCCCCATCCTGAAACTGTTATATTCCCATCAGATTGGCCACTAATAGATTAGCATGTAATTGATTGGATTTGTAACAGATTGGCCTGCAACAGTTTGGCCTGTGACAGTTTGGCCTGGATCAAATTAGCCTGTAACAGACCGGCCTGTATCAGATTAGCCTGCATCAGATTGACCTGTAACAAACTGGCCTGTAACAGAGCGGCCTGTATCAGTTTGGCCTATAACAGATTGGCCTGTAACAGACCGGCCTGTAACAGTTTGGCCTGTATCAGATTAGCCTGTAACAATTGGCCTGTAACAGACTGCCCTGTATCAGATTAGCATGTAACAGGTTGGCCTGTAACAGACCGGCCTGTTTCAGATTAGCCTGTATCAGATTGACCTGTAACAGACTGGCCTTTAACAGACCGGCCTGTAACGGACCGGCCCGTGACAGAATGGCCTGTGACAGACCGGCCTGTGACAGACCGGCCTGTAACAGATTGGCCTGTAACAGATTGACCTGTAACAGACTGGCCTATAACAGTCTGCCCTGTAACAGATTGGCCTGTAACAGACTGGCCTGTAACAGATTGGCCTGTGACAGACCGGCCTGTAACAGTTTGGCCTGTATCAGATTAGCCTGTAACAATTGGCTTGTAACAGACTGCCCTGTATCAGATTAGCATGTAACAGGTTGGCCTGTAACAGACCAGCCTGTTTCAGATTAGCCTGTATCAGATTGACCTGTAATGGATTGGCTTGTAACAGACCGGCCTGTAACAGACTGGCCCGTGACAGACCAGCCTGTGACAGACCGGCCTGTGACAGATTGGCCTGTAACAGACTGGCCTATAACAGACTGCCCTGTAACAGATTGGCCTGTGACAAACCGCCCTGTAACAGTTTGGCCTGTATCAGATTAGCCTGTAACAATTGGCTTGTAACAGACTGCCCTGTATCAGATTAGCATGTAACAGGTTGGCCTGTAACAGACCGGCCTGTTTCAGATTAGCCTGTATCAGATTGACCTGTAATAGACTGGCCTGTAACAGACCGGCCTGTATCAGATTAGCCTGTATCAGATTGACCTGTAACAGACCGGCCTGTAACGGATTGGCCTGTGACAGACCGGCCTGTGACAGACCGCCCTGTGACAGATTGGCCTGTGACAGACCGGCCTGTAACAGATTGGCATGTAACAGATTGGCCTGTAACAGACTGACCTATAACAGACTGCCCTGTAACAGATTGGCCTGTAACAGACTGCCCTGTAACAGATTGCCCTGTAACGGACTGGCCTGTGACAGACCGGCCTGTAACAGATTGGCATGTAACAGATTGGCCTGTAACAGACTGACCTATAACAGACTGCCCTGTAACAGATTGGCCTGTAACAGACTGCCCTGTAACAGATTGGCCTGTGACAGACAGGCATATATTAGATCACGCTGTATGTGATATATCAGATTGTCACTATGTCAAAACACAATCAGACTGGGGGCCCGTGACCAGGGGTGTGCCGCAAGGATTGGTGCAGGGCCCACTGATTTTTCTCATTAATATAAACAATTTGGATGAGAACATAGCGTGTACGGTTAGTAAGTTTGCAGATGATACTAAAATTAGAGGTGTAGTGGTCAGCGAAGGAGGTTACCTCAGAGTACAGTGGGATCTTGATCAGATGGAGCCAATGTGCTGTGGACTGGCAGATGGAGTTTGATTTAGATAAATGTGAGGTGCTGCGTTTTGGAAAGGCAAATCAGAGCAGGGCTGATAAGAGTAAGGTCCTGGGGAGTATTGCTGAACAAAGAGACCTTGAAGCGCAGATTCACAGTTCCTTGAAAGTACAGCCACAGATAGACAGGATAGTGAAGGAGGAGTTTGGTACGCTTGCCTTTATTGGTCAGTGCATTGAGTATAGGAGTTGGGAGATCATGTTGCAGCTGTACAGGACATTGGTTAGGCCACTTTTGGAGTACTGTATGCAGTTCTGGTCTCCCTGCTATAGGAAGGATGTTGTGAAACTTCAAAGGGTTCAGAAAAGATTTACAAAGATGTTGCTGGGGTTGGAGAGTTTGAGCTACAGGGAGATGCTGAATAGCCTGGGGCTATTTTCCCTGGAGCATCGGAGGCTGAGGGGTGACCTTATAGAAGTTTATAAAATCGAGAGGGGCTTGGGTAGGGTGAATAGACAAGGTCTTTTCCCCAGGGTGGGGGAGTCCAAAACTAGAGGGGCACAGGTTTAAGGTGAGATATAAAAGGGACCTAAGGGGCAGCTTGTTCACACAGAGGGTGGTGTGTGTATGGAATGAGCTGCCAGAGGAAGTGGTGGAGGATGGTACAGTTAGAGCATGTAAAAGGGGCCTGGATGGAGACATGGATAGGAAGGGTTTTAGAGGGGTTTGGGCCAAATGCTGGCAAATGGGACAAGATTAACTTTGGGTGGTGGCGGATGAACACAGCAGGCCAAGCAGCATCAGAGGAGCAGGAAGGCAGACGATTCAGGTATAGACCCTTCTTCAGAAATGAGGGAGAGGAAGGGGATTCTGAAATAAATAGAGAGAGGGGGAGGTGGATCGAAGATGGGTAGAGGAGAAGATAGGTGGAGAGGAGACAGACAAGTTAAAGGCGCGGGGATGGCGCCTGTAGAAGTGAGTATAGGTGGGGAGGTAGGGAGGGGATAGGTCGGTGTGGGGAGGACGGACAGGTCAAGGGGGTGGGATGAGGTTAGTAGGTAGGAAATGGGCGTAGTGCTTGAGGTGGGAGGAGGGGATGGGTGAGAGGAAGAACAGTTTGGGGAGACGGGTACGAGCTGGGCTGATTTTGGGATGCAGTGGGGGAAGGGGATGAGCTGGGCTGGTTGTGTGATGCAGTGGGGGGAGGGGACGAACTGGGCTGGTTTTGGGATGCGGTGGGGGAAGGGGAGATTTTGAAGCTGGTGAAGTCCACATTGATACCATTGCGCTGCAGGGTTCCCAAGCGGAATATGAGTTGCTGTTCCTGCAACCTTCGGGTGGCACTGCAGGAGGCCCATGATGGACATGTCATCTAAAGAATGGGAGGGGGAGTTGAAATGGTTTGCGACTGGGAGGTGCAGTTGTTTACTGCGAACCGAGCGGAGGTGTTCTGCAAAGCGGTCCCCAAGCCTCCG
The DNA here is from genome assembly GCF_030684315.1 of Stegostoma tigrinum. NCBI lineage: Eukaryota > Metazoa > Chordata > Chondrichthyes > Orectolobiformes > Stegostomatidae > Stegostoma > Stegostoma tigrinum. The sequence goes on from NC_081354.1 coordinate 3,481,895, forward strand.
CTTGGTTTCCCCAATGTAGAGGAAGCCACAACAGGCACAGTGAATGCAGTATACCACATTGGCAGATGTGCAGGCGAACTCTTCTTAATATGGAAAGTCATCTTGGGGCCTGGGATGCGGGTGAGGGAAGAGGTGTAGGGACAGGTCCAGGAAGGAGAGAGAGGTATTAGAGATGGCCCAGGTGAACTTGAGGTTGGGGTGGATGCTGTTGGTGAAGTGGATGAACTGTTCGAGCTCCTCGTGGGAGCACGAGGTGGCGCCAATACAGTCATCAATGTAACGGAGGAAGAGGTGGGGTTTGGGGCCTGTGTGGGTGCGGAAGAGGGACTGTTCCATGTAACCTACAACGAGGCAGGCATAGCTGGGGCCCGTGCGGGTGCCCATGGCCACCCCCTAAGTCTGTAGGAAGTGGGAGGAATCGAAAGAGTTGTTGAGGGTGAGGACGAGTTCGGCTCGGCGGATGAGGGTGTCGGTGGAGAGGAATTGGTTGAGCCTGCGGGACAGGAAGAAGCAGAGGGCCTTTAGGCCATCTGCATGGGGAATACAGGTGTATAGGGACTGGTCGTCCATGGTGAAAATGAGGTGTTGGGGGCCAGGGAATTGGAAATTCTGGAGGCGGTGGAGGGTGTGGGTGGTGTCACAGATGTAGGTAGGGAGTCCCTGGACCAAGGGGGAGAAAATGGAGTCCAGATAGGTGGAGATGAGATCGGTGGGGCAGGAGCAGGCGGAGACAATGGGTCAGCCAGGGCAGGCGGGTTTGTGGATTTTGGGAAGGAGATAGAAGCGGGCCGTGCGGGGTTGGGGAACAATAAGGTTGGAGGCTGTGGGTGGGAGGTCCCCTGAGGTGATGAGGCTGTGGATAGTTTGGGAGATGATGGTTTGGTGCTCGGGGGTGGGGTCAGGATCCAGGGAGCGGTAGGAGGAGGTGTCGGAGAGTTGGCCTTTGGCCTCGGCGGTGTAGAGGTCAGTGTGCCATACTACCACTGCGCCTCCCTTGTTTGCGGGTTTGATGGTGAGGTTGGGGTTGGAGCGGAGGGAGCAGAGGGCTGCACGTTCTGTGGGGGAGAGGGTGTTGTAGGTGAGAGGGGTGGAGAGGTTGAGGTGATCGATGTCTCGACGGCAGTTGGAGATGACTAGGTCGAGGGAGGTTAGGAGGCCTTGAGGTGGTGTCCAGGAGGAGGTGGTCTGTGGGAGGCAGGAGGGGGGGTCAGTGGAGGGAGGGTTAGGCTCACGATTAAAGAAGTAAATGTGGAGGTAGCGGAAAAACTGTTCAACGTCCAAACGTGACTGGTATTCGTCGATATGTGGGTGGATGGGGGCAAAGTTGAGCCTTTACTGAGGACTGACCCATTCGCCCTCAGTAAGGGGGCAGTCTGGGGGGATGGTGAAGACCTGGCAGGGCTGGGTGCTACTGTTATTTTAGGATATCTGATCAGCGTGGACGAGTCGGACTGAAGGATCTGTTTTCAGGCTGTATATCTCTATGATTGTATTCGCAGGAAGAATGTTATAAATGGGAGATCTGCATTAACATGAATTCTAAAATGAGTTATTGATTGATTAAAGAAGACGCTGAAATAACTGGTCCCAAAGTGTTTTAAAACAATGAACTGCCTTTGATGTTCTGTTCATGTTAGTAAAATATATAACCCAAGATGCGCACTCACCAAGATCCTGTAAACAGCAATTGACCGATTTTTATTAAGTAATGTCTCACTAGTTTAGTTGTGTTAGTGGAGAGGCAGAAATATCGAATCGAATGTTTGGAAGTATCACTGTACTTCACTGCAGATAGGGCAGTATCTTGGCCCATTGCTGAGATGTACCATCTCTCACTGTATCTCTCTGGCAGGTCAGAGGAGGAGTGTGGCGCAAGGTAAAACTGACATTTATAAAATGTTACTGATTTATGCAAAGCTTTTAATCTATAGATAGATACTTACCTATTAAGCAGGGCTCCTCCCAAATGCTCCCGCTCGGAGTTAGCTGTCACCAAGCCAGAATATCATGTATCTCCGGGATAACAAAGTGTGGGGCTGGATAGAGGCACAAGAGAGTTGCAGTGGGAGAGAGATCCCCTGAGGCTTCTCCGGAGGGAGGAGGGTAACTTCTTCAGTTTAGGCATCCCTGGAAGAGGCTTCGCAGTGAGGTTAAAATTGTATCCTCACTGCGAAGCCTCTTCTAGGGATGCCTAACCTGAAGAAGTTACCCTCCTCCCTCCGGACAAACTTCAGGGGATCTCTCTCCACTGCACCTCTCCACCTATCTTCTTTTCTCTCCATCTTCGGTCCGCCGCCCCCACCTCCCTATTTATTTCAGAACCCTCTCCCCATCCCCCTCTGTGATGAAGGGTCTAGGCCCGAAATGTCAGCTTTTGTGCTCCTGAGATGCTGCTTGGCCTGCTGTGTTCATCCAGCTCCGCACTTTGTTATCTTGGATTCTCCAGCATCTGCAGCTCCCATTATCTCTATCCTGTATCTCCAACTGTTTGATATCCAGAATGTTCTATTATTTACCATTGAGGGTTTCTGCAGCTCTCCACTGAAGTAGTTTACATTGGCACCAAAGACAGCCTTTTATTTCCTTTTATTTAAAAGGAATCTACAGGCAGAAACATAACATCACTGGATTGACAGAGGGCAGTAAGATTGTGGGGCATTAAGGGACAGGGGATACTGTGTGAAGGGGGAGCTCAGGTAAAAGATAAGCCACGATTGGACAGTGACAGAGTGGGTTCAGCAGCAGACTCCTGCTTCTCTTTTCTACAAGTTCCTCCGACAGTCCCAGTGCCTTACAGATCGAGCCCTGCCCTACCACAGCTTCCAACTTTTAATTCAGGCCCTGTAAGACCACACAGTGTAGAAGCAGATGTAGGCCATTTAGCCCATCGAGTTTGCTCAGCAATTCAGTGGGATCATGGCTAATTGGATCATTCTGCCTTTTCCCTATAACCTTTCATTCCATTCCTGATTAAAAACCTATCTCTCTCAGCCTTGAATATACTTAGTGACCCAGCAACAACAGCCCTCTGTGGTAACGAATTCTGCAGATACAAACCCTCCTTGAGGAGTAATTCCTCCTCATCTCTGTCTTAAGTTTGTAGTCCTTTATTCTCTCCCCCCAAGGGGAAACAATCTTTCCACTTCTACCCGGGCAAGTCCCTTAAGAATCCTAATTACTTCAATAAGGTTCCCTCTCATTGTTCTAAACTTCACTGGGTACTGACCCAACCTACTGAACCCCTGCTCATAAGACAGCCCTTCTTTACTAGGATCAACCCATGAACCTTCTCTGGTACATCTCAGCAATAGGCCAAGATACTGCCCTATTTGCAGTGAAGTACAGTGATACTTCCAAACATTCGAGTCAATATTTCTGCCTCTCCACTAACACAACTAAACTAGTGAGGCTTTACTTAATAAAAAATCAGTCAATTGCTGTTTATCTCCGTCCTAGCAGGGACCGACGCACTTCAAAACTGTTTCATTGGCCATAAACTATTTTTGAGATGTCCTGAGGTTGGGGAGTTTATGCAGTGATCACCTGGAACTCTGCTGCTTGTACCCTAACAGGTCTATCTGTCCTGTGATAAGGGGCACAGAAACTGTTCACAGTGTTCCAGCTGAGGTCTAACCTTATATAGTATCAGCAAAACTTTCATACTCCATTCCCTTTGAAATAAAGACCAACAGCCCTTTTTCCTTCCCTACTAACTGCTGAACTTGGGTGATAGATTTTTGTGGTTCATGTATGAGGGTTCCCAAATCCCTCTGTTCTGTAGCTTTCTGCAGTCTTTCCCCATTCAAATCATATTCAACTCCTGTAAAAGTGCATAAACTCACATTTCTCCATATTTCTCCCTTGGGGAGGCAAGGGCCTCGTGGTATTATCGCTGGACTATTAATCCAGAAACTCAGCCACCGCCCTGTGAGCCTTGGTTCAAATCTCATTATGGCCAGATGGTGAAATTTGAATTTAAGGAAAAATCTGGGAAATGATGATATGTGTCCATTGTTGATTGTTGGAAAAACCCATCTGGTTCACTAATGCCCTTGAGGGAAGGAAACTGCCATCTTTACCTGGTCTGGCCCACATGTGACTCCATACCCACAGCAACGTTGTTGACTCTTAACTGCCCTCTGGACAATAAATACCGACATAGCCAGAGACGCCATCATCCTGCAGATGATTTTTTAAAAATTCCATCTGCCACATTAATGCTGAGTCACCTAATCTGGCCATGCATTGCTATGTTACTACTCCCCAAACCCAGGGCTCTCATTGAGTGGCACCTTCTTATATGGCAATTTATAAAACACCTTCAAAAAGTTAAAAATGCATCATATCCACTGCTGTCCCTTTAATTCCCTGCTTGTTACCTCCACAAAGATTTCCAACAAATTTGTCAGGCGTAATTTCCCCTTTGCGAGTCACCCCAATCAAATTAACAGACAGGATCTCCCAGGACTGCTTTGAAACCCCCACAGGTTTTCCCCTGAGTGATTCTCACTAAAACCGACTATCTGATTGTTATTATATTGCTGCTTGGGGAATCACACTGTGCACATATTGTCCACTGCTGTTTATCTCCGTCCTAGCAGGGACCGACGCACTTCAAAACTGTTTCATTGGCCATAAACTATTTTTGAGGTGTCCTGAGGTTGGGGAGTTTATGCAGTGATCATCTGGAACTCTGCTGCTCGTACCCTAACTCCACACACACACACACAATCCCGTTGAAACACCAAACCCCAGCCTCTAGCAACCATTTCGCAGAACACCTACATCTGCAGAAAATGATCCAGAGCTTCCAGCTGCCTGCCCACATTAACACACCACTCTGTTCCCTGGCCAGCATCTTTGACTCAGGCTTGCTGCAGTGCTCCAGTGAAGCTCAGTGTAAACTGGGAGAACAGCATCTCATTTTTCACTTGGGGGACCCTGCAGCCTTCTGGGACTCAATACCGAGTTCAGTAATTCCAGAACCTGAATACCTTCTCCCATGTCCTTCACCACAGGCCCTGTGATCGCATGGGCAGCTTTCAGCACAGCCAACCTACATTTACCCACTTATGGTCCTCAATATCTACTTTTCTTTCCCTTGGCATGCCATCATCTGTGCCTCTATCTTCCTGTCTTTCTCTCCCTCTAGGTCCTGTCTCCACCTAACACTCACCCCTTTACTCACTTCCCTCCGCCCTCAGTCAATACATGCCACCGTTTCCTCATTACTGTGTGGTTCTGATAAAGTTGGCAAGGTGTTCCAAAACTCACAAACTCTTCAGAGAAGAAATTCCTCCTCATCTCAGTCTTAAATAGATGCCCCTTCATTCTGAGACCTCTGGCCCTAGACCCTCCCCTGAGGGGAGACATCCTCTCAGCATTTGCCCTGTCAAGCCTCCTAAAAATCTGATATGTTTCAATAAGATCACCTCTCATTTTTCGAAACTCCAGTGAGTAGAGTCCCAACCTATATAATCTTGGCTCATAAGAAGATCTCTCCATACCAGGGAACATCATCATGAACTTTTCTGAACTGCCTCCAATGGAATGAGATCTTTCCTTAAATAAGGGGACCAAAAGTGCTCACAGTACTCCAGACATGGTCTCCCCAGCAGCTTGTAGAGTTGCAGTAAGACTGGCCTACTCTAAGACTCCAATCACCTTGAAATAAGGACCAATATTCCATTACCCTTCCTGATCACCCTGCTGCCTGTGTGCTAGCTTTCTGTCGTTCACATACAACTTCCCCCAAGCCTGTTTGTGTTGCAGCTTCCTGCAGTTTTGCTCCATTTAAATAATGCAGTGTTCTTTCGTTCTCCTTTCCAAAATGAACAATTTCACACTTGCCCACTTTGTACACCATTTACCAACATTTTGCCCATTAGTTCACCTATCAATATATCTCTGTTAACCGTTTATATCCCTCACAATGTGCATTACTGTCAATTTTAGTGTCATCTGCAAATTTAGCTACAGAACATTCATTTCCTTCCTCCAAGTCAGCAATATACATTGTAAACAGTTTGTTCTTAGCACTAATCCCTGTGGAATCCCACTGGTCACGGGCCACTAACCTGAAAAGGAACCCTTTACGACCGCTCGCTGTTTCTTGTCCTTGAGCTCTGTTTCAGCTAAACTCTATACTGAGTTTGAAAGAAAACTTGATTCAATTTTACAGAAGCAAAATAAGGCTCATACACGGATTCCCATTCTGCCCTGTCCCTTGGAAAATAGCTGAAGTGTTGATGTCCTACTGAAATGGGGTGATGGGTGAGTTGGATCTGGTGAGCTTTAGGATACAAGCAGGAGAATTTTCGAGGAATTCATGTTTAGGGAGTGGGAATGTCAAGCTGTGTGGTATTAGAGATATGGATACGGGCTTCAGCAGAGCCGAGGGGTGAGACAGGCCATGCTACAGAATGTGGAAGTAGGAGGTTTTGGGAACGGCATGGAAATGTCGCCTCAAGATCAGACTCACCCTCGAGAATAGTTTGGGTTAATCTCTGATGTTGGCTGGCAGACCAACAAAGGCTGTGGGTTAGGGAGCAGAGGGTGGGCCAGGGACCGAAGTCAGTGGCTTTCATCTTCCATGCATTTAATTTCAATTATCTGGGCCTAATTTGGTTAGCTCAGTTGGCTGGACAGCTGGTTTGTGATTTAGAGTGATACCAACAGTATGGGCTCAATTCCTGTCCCACCTCAGGTCACCATCCACATTCTACCTTCTTGACTTTGCCCCTTCCTCTGAGGTGTAATGACCCTCAAGTTAAACCACCACCAGTTCTCTCTCTCTAGTGAGACTGTGGCAACAATACCTTTTAATCCCAACACTCTCCCATACACCATCCTGACTCCAATAGGGGGCTGTCGTTCCTGGGTTTAGGGAATCTGATCTGGTTGGATTGAAAATGACACCAGTTACTGTATTTTGTTGTAATATAGTCCAGAGCCTTGGGTGCAGGTATCTACTTATTGCTGTACTTGTGATTGGTGTTGATTGACCTTCTATACCTGGGATCATCACTGGATGATCCAGACGATGGAGATATGACTCCCTGGATGAGGAGACCTTTGGAAGGCACAACAGTCTGAGCCAGGTTTGTACTGTACTCTTGTTTAGACAATGAGGTCTATTGTAAGGCATTAACATCACAAGAAAGTCTTTGATAATGGGAATTGCAGATGCTGGAGAATCCAAGATAATAAAATGTGAGGCTGGATGAACACAGCAGGCTTTGTTGGATTATAGCACGGGGTAATTTCCTTTCACACTGTGACCTCAGTCTGCGGTGAAGGAGTTGTTTCGATCCTGCTGTCTAATTGAGGTGCTGGGTAAATAGAACAGCCCCATTAGGATCATCCGAAACAGCAAACTGTGGCCAAATCTTCCCACACACCCTGCACTTTCCCTGTTTGCTTGCAAATACTCTGTCTCCAGGGATGTGTCCCAGCTTCTCCTCCTCCGCGGGAAGCTGCTAGCACATGGTATCGGTGTTGGACCTAGTAATCCAGACTCCAGGCAATGTTCAGTGCTCTGGTTTCTAATCCCATCATGGTGGCTGGGGGAACTATGAGTTTATGTAGTTCTTAGGGCTAAAGGGATTGAAGGAGATGGGGAGAGAGCAGGAACAAGGAATTGAGTTGGATGATCAGCCATGATCATACTGAAGGACGATGGGGCCTGAAGGGCTGAATGGCCTCCTCCTGCTCCTGTTTCCTAAGCCTCTATGTCTTGGATAATACTGTGTCCACCATGATTCCAGGGCACCATGTTGTGTTTGCTGCCATTTGTGTCTTTCTAGGCCTGTGGTTCTGTGGACGCTGATGAGATCAGTAAGAATTGTGCGGATGCAATAAGTTCAGCTCTGTCAAAAATAATACACAAGGCAATCTCAAGTTATTTAACTAATGTGTCAGCGTGAGTCTCAAGCACAGCATCGTATCGAAACTACAGTGCCATTCAGCCCAACTGGCCAGTGCTGGTGCTGATGGTTGACATGAAATGGGTGGCACAGTGGCTCAGTGATTAGCACTGCTGCCTCACAGTGCCAGGGGCCCAGGTTCGATTCCAGCCTCGGGTGTCTACCTGTGTGGAGTTGGCACGTTCTCCCCATGTCTGCGTGGGTTTCCTCCGGGTGCTCCGGTTTCCTCCCACAGTCCAAAGATGTGCAGTCTATGTGGATTAGCCATGCTAAATTGCCCATAGTGTCAGAGGATGGGTCTGAGTGGGATGATCTGAGGGTCAGTGTGGACTTGTTGGGCCGAAGGGCCTGTTTCCACACCGTAGGGATTCTGTGATTCTAAAGTTCCTCCCTTCCCCTCCATCTTCCAGCTATCCTGCAGGCAGGGTGAAGGGGAATAGGGCAGGAGTGGTGTTAGGCAGACTGAGGGCTGGCCACTCATTAGGGTTGGGAGTATTGTGAGCAGGCAAAAAGGAACAGAGATAATGATTGCAGAATGACAAAATTATTGCTGTGCAGGTGGCCATTTGGCCCATCACAACTGAACCAGCTCTCTTTGTGCCAATCACCTACTGTTTCACTGTAACCTTTGCACAATGTTTCTATTTAAATAATATGCAATGTCCCTCTTGAAATGCCTTGATGGAACCTGCCACCACCACATTCCCAGCCAGTGCATATACCCTCTCATTGTTTGTCCTGTGACAATTGGGAATGGTTTCTCCCAGTCTGTCTACACTCCACATGGTTTTAATACCTTCTATTGGTTCTCCTCTGAGTTTCCTTCTCTCCAAGGTGAACATTCCCACTCTTCCAATCTACCTTCATCACAGAAGTTCCTCATTCCTGGAAAACCTTCTTGTAAATCTTGAATATTGCATGCAGTTCTGGTCACCGCACTGCCAAAAGGATGTGGATGCTCTGGAGAGGGCGCAGAGAAGGTTCACCAAGATGTTGCCTGGTTCAGAGGGTTTTAACTATGAAGAGAGGTTGGATAAACTCATTGTTTTCACCGGAAAGACCGAGGCTGAGTGATAACATGGTAGAGGTCTACAAAATTATGAGAGGCATAGATAGGGTGGAGGGTCAGAGGCTTTTTTTCCCAGGGTGGAAAGGTCAACTACAAGAGGTCACAGGTCCAAGGTGAGAAGGGGGAAAGTTTAGTGGTGAAGTGTGAGGAAATGCACTGCCAATGGTGGAAGCAGGAACATTAGCAACATTTAAGGTGTATCTTGACAGACACGTAAACAGCAGGCAAACAGAGGGATAGAAACCGCGTATGGGCCATGCGTAGGGAGACTAATTAAGGAATAGGAATCAGCACAAGCTTGGTGGGCTGAAGGGCCTGTACCTGTACTCTATTTGTCTTAGTTCTAACTCACTTCCAGGGCTGAACAGAGTCTGTTCCTTTTAGTGCGATCTATTTAAGGACAACATCGAGTTAACCTTGTCCATTCTGCGCTTTACAGTGGAAACCGTTCGTCTAAGACTTTCAAGCCGAGGAAGAACATTCCAGAAGGGTCGCATCAGTATGAGCTGTTGAAACATGCAGAGACCACCCTGGGCAGTGGTAATCTGCGCCTGGCTGTAATGTTACCGGCTGGTGAAGATTTGAATGAATGGATTGCTGTCAATAGTAAGTGCTTGAGGAAGCGAGTTCATTTCAGTCATATGTGGGGATTAATCTTTTATCTACAATAATAGAACCACACAGTGCAGAAGAGGCCCTTCAGCCCATCGAGTTGACACTGTCAAAAACACACCACCGTTTACACTAGCCCCACTCCCCTGCATGGGGCCCATAGCCGTGAATGTTATGAGATTTCAGATGCTCATCCAAGTATTTTTTAAAGGTTGTGAAAGGTTGGCTGCCTCAATTACAATCCCAAAAGTGCATCCCAGATTCCCACCACTCTCTGGGTGAAAAAGATTTTCCATGAATGTCCCCCCAAACCTCCTGCCCATCCCCTTAAAATGATGGTCTTTTTATTAAATCCTTTAACTGAGGGGAACAGCTGTTTTCAATCTGCCCTGCCCATGCTCCTCATAATCACATACACCTCGACCAGTTCCCTCTCAACCTCCTCTGCTCCAGACTGTTGGCTTTGAGCCAGTTCTGAGGAAGGGTGACCGGACCCGAAACGTTAACTCTGTTTTTGTTTTTCTGCTGCCAGACCTGCTGAGCTTTTCCAGCAACTTCTGTTTTAGTTCCTGATTTGCAGCATCCGCAGTTCTTTCGGCTCTGAGCGTTGTGGTCGCTAAGGTGGGTTTGACAGAGACAATGCTGAGAGAGGAGAACACCTGGAATACAAGGACATCACTGTGCAGACCAATACAAAGTCCTGAGTCCAGATGGCAGCATTGCTTCAGACCGGGGCTTATGCCCAAAGACAAATCCAAAAGAGAAAAGACAAGTGGGGCCAGGAGACACCGCTCCAACAATATGCTAACTGCCAAGATGTGTGTGCAGCCTTTTTCTGTCCCAGCTATAGACTGAGGATGAATGGGCAAAATTCCTTTCACTGCTTATGTTTACGTGGCAAGTCCAGTCAATGGTAACCCCCAGCATGTTGATAGTGGGTGGCTCAGTGATGGTAACACCATTGAATGTTAATGGGCAGTGGTTAGATTGTCTCTTATTGGAGATGGTCATAGCCTGGCATTTCTGTGGCGCGAATGTCACTTGCCACTTATCAGCCCAAGCCTGGATATTGTCCAGATCTTGTTGCATGTGAACATGGACTGCTTCAGTATCTGTGGAATCACGAATGGTGCTGAACATTGTGCGATCACCAACAAACATCCCCAATTCTGACCTTATGATGGAGGGAAGGTCATTGATGAAGCAACTGAAGATGGTTGGGCCTAGGACACTACCCTGAGGAACTCCTGCAGAAATGACCTGGAGCTGAGATGACTGATCTTCAACAACCACAACCATCTTCCTATGGGTCAGGGATGACTCCAACCAGCAGTGAGCCTTCCCCTGATACCCATTGATTCCAGTTTTGCCCAGGGCTCCTTGATACTACATTTGGTTGAACGCAGCCTTAATTTTAATGACTGTCACTGTACCTCACCTCTGCTCACATCCAGATTCGGTGTGGAATTGGGAGAGGAAGAAATCCCCTGACTTCAGAAATTTGTAACAATCTTCAAGAAGGGAGAAAAACCATGCAGTAGAGATTATCGTCTTGTCTCTACTAGGGAATGCCCACATCCCCATGAATCGCCTGCTAAGAAAGCCCTCCCAGAGACAATGTGTGGTTTCAGACCTTCCAGAGGGACCTCTGATGGTCTGCATTATCAGAAATGTCCAAAAGAAATGTTGCGAACAAGACCTGGAGATATTTTAATTCGTTCTGACAAAGAGTTATACCAGATTTTTAACACTGACGTAAGTCAAGTGGGACTATCGTAGATTTAGAGTAGTTTCTCATTGGTGCATTCTCGCTGGGCCAAAGGGCTCTTCTGCACTGTAGGATTCTATGATTTCAGCTCAACCAACTTTGTCTGATGCTACTATTCAAAATTTGTTTGTGAAAGTCCATATCTCACAAATTTGATTGAGCTTTTTGAGGATGTGACCAAGAAGATAAATGAAGGCAGAGTGGTAGATGTTGTCTGCATGGACTTTAGAAAGGCCTTAGACAAGATTTCACAGAGTAGACTGGTTAGTAAGGTTAGATCATATGGTACCCGGAGGAGCCAGCCACTGAATACAAAATTGGCTTGAAGGTAGGAGACAGAGAGTGATGGTGGACATTTGTTGTTCAGACTGGAGACCTGTGACGAGTGGTGTGCTGCAAAGATCAGTATTAGATTCCACTGCCATTATAGAAATGATTTGGATGAGAGTATAGGAGACATGGTTATTAAGTTTGCAGTTGAGACCAAAATTGGAGGCGTAGTGGAGAGTGAAGAAGGTTATCTAAGAATACAATGAGATCTTGACCAGCTGGGCCAAAGAGTGATAGATGGAGATTTATTTTGATGAACGTGAGGTGTTGCACTTTCGTAAGACAAACCGAGACAGGGCTTCCATGTTAATGTCAGAGCCCTGGGAAATGTTGTCAAACAAAGAGACCTCGGGGTACAGGTGCATAGATCCTTGAAAGTGGAGTCGCAGGTAGATGGGGCGGTGAGGGAGGTGTTTAGTACATTTGCCTTCATTGATCAGTGCATTGTGTACAGGAGTTGGGAATGTCGTGTTGTGGCTGAACAGGACATTGATGAGGCCACTTTTGGAACAGTGTGTACAATTCTGGTTGCCCTGCTTTTGGAAAGATATTATTCAGCTGGAAAGAATGCAGGAAGGATTTACAAGGACGTTATCGAGACTGAAGGGTTTGAGTTATAAGGAGTGGCTGGATAGGCTGGGACTTTGTTCCGTAAAGCAGTTGAAGCTAGAAGTGACCCCTATAAAATTTTACAAAGTCACGAGGGGCATAGATAAGCTGAATAGCCAAGGTCATTTCCCCAGGGTAGGGTAGTCCAAAGGTGGAGGGCGTAGGTTTAAGGTGAGGGGGGAAAGATGTAAAAGGGCCCTGAGGAGTAACTTTTTCACACAGAGGGTGGTGCATGTATGGAGTGAGCTGCCAGGCGAAGAGGTGGAGGCTAGTACAGTTACAACATTTAAAAGGCATCTGGACAGGTACATGGATATAAAAGGGTTAGAGGGATACGAGCTAAGTGAAGGCAAATGTAACTAGTACAGTCTGGGAAACCAGGTCAGCATAGATGAGTTGGGCTGTTTCTGTGTTGTATGACTGTAAAATTGAGTTGGATTTTTGAGGATTTCCTGGATTGGTTTGGAGATGATCCGGGAATTCTGTTCCTTTGTTGGGCTGGTTTTAGCTGGGCTTGGGTGTTCTTCCTGTCAGGCCCTGGCGTGTTCTAGAGTCTTGGTGTGATGTGGATTTCATCACTCTCTGAAGAATCGGTGAGCTGACCCCTCCACCCCCCAACCCCAACACAGATCAGGTGGTACAATCATCACTTTGACCTTTGGTCTAATTGAGTCACAGCCAAGCTGACATTAATGCCCCCCAGGAGGATGACCTTTCCTCCATGGGGAGTGGCAATGAGGGCTTGGCCAGGGTCAGATTGGACACACCTCACCCTCCAGCTCCTAAGGGTAGTCGGTGATATTGACACGGATGTCCTATGTCATACTGCGAGGGGACGAGGAATGACTCACTCTGGCTTTTATATCCTGAATACCTTTCTCAATCGATCATTTACTTTTGAATGTCAACAAGCCTGGTACCAAAATGTGCATAGCAAGATCCCACACGACAATGACAGGTAGTTGCCCGGTTGGGTTGAGGGATGTATGTTGGCCTGCGTTCCTGGGGGACATACTGCTGCCAGAGGTGTGCTTTTTTTTAAACAAATGAGGAAGAGCAGGATAAGAGTTTAAGGTGTGACCTGAAGCCGCAAGTGCAACTTTCATTCCTGGAGGAGGAAGCTTTAGCACAGCAGTAGGGACAATACTGGGTGAGTGGGACGAGCTGGATAGCTCCTTCAGAGAGCTGTGACTGGCCCGATGGGCTGAGTGACATTCTTCTATACCAGCAAGATTCCAACAACTAAATATGAAAAATGCTGGAAATACTCCGCAGGGCTGGTCGCTTCAAGGGAGTGAAGGAAAGTTAACCTTTTAGGCTGTTAATTTTCCATCAAGATTGTGCTCATGCTGGTGACAGTAAAACATGTAACACCGCTGCATTTTAACACGGTGATTCTTAAAAATATTTTGTGTTTGTTTCATTCCCAACATTAGCCGTAGACTTCTTCAATCAGATTAACCTGCTGTATGGAACAATAACAGATTGCTGCACTGAGGATGGATGCCCTGTTATGTCTGCTGGTCCCAAGTAAGTACGAGGTTAAAATCCTTTGTCTTTTCGTGCACTTTCTTGTTCAATCTTCCATTATTTATGAGGTTCGATTTCCCAGCTGGCTGAGAAAGGAGCGCTGCAAAGTGTGACATTGAGAGCCTTTTGCTGGAGTATGTTTGTATGAAATGAAACAGAGGAGATTGCTTTGAAGCAGGTCCAAAACGCATCTGTACTTTCTCATCATATCTCAGTGTTCTAAGAGAATTATTTTACATTTATAAAGCACTTAGAAACACTCCACATGCTGGATCATTTCAGTGTGACCAGTTCTGAAGTAAATATTACTCTCACGCTGACTCGATCAAACAGGAGGAGCTATAGAGTCACCGAATCACAGATATACAGAATGGAAACAGACCCCTCAATCCAACTTGTCGGCGCTGACCAGATATCCTCAATGGATCTAGTCCCATTTGCCAGCATTTGGCCCATATCTCTCTAAACCCTACTTAGTCATACCTCTATCCAGGCCCCTTTTTAATGCTGTAACTGTACCAGCCTCCTCCACTTCCTCTGGCAGCTCATTCCATACACACACTACCCTCTGTGTGAAAAAGTTGCCCCTGAGGTCCCTTTTAAATCTTTTCCCTCTCACCTTCAACCTGTGCCCCTCTAGTTTTGGACTCCCCCAGCCTGGGGAAAAGAGCCCCAATGTTCTCACTGCTAACGTCAGAATGGGGTCACAGTGGGGGAAATATTTGGGAAGCACTACCTCAGCACTTAAAAAGTAATAGATCTAGGCCTTGTGTCTACCCAGCCAACAAGAACCAACTGTGCCGTGGGTTTTTAACAATAACAACTGCATGGCAACCATCAGTCTCCATTGTGTTCATTCCAGACGTCATTGACTGCGAGTTTCACCAGCTGTTGTGGTGGGATTTGAACCTAGTGTCCCAGAGCAATAGCCTGTGGTGCTGGAGTGCTACACGATTGTACCACCTCCCCTGCGTTTGACCTGGTCACCCTGTTCTCGGAAGGATATTATTAAGCTGGAGATGGCTCAGAAGAGATTTACCAGGATGTTGCCGGGAATGGAGGGTTGGATTTTTGCGAGAGGCTGGATAGCCTGTGATTTTATTTTTCCCTGGAGCGTAGGAGATTGAGGGGTGACTTACAGAGATTTATAAAATCATGAGAGGCATGGACAGGGTCAATAACAGGTGTCTTTCCCCAGGGTGGGGGATTTCAAGACGGGGGCATATTTTTAAAGTGAGAGGGGAAAATTTAAAAAGACATGAGGGCAAGTTGTTTACGCAGAGAGTGGTTGGTGCATGGAATGAACTTCCAGAGGGATGCAGGCACAGTTACAATGCTTAAAAGAGATTTGGAGAAGTGCATGAAAAGGAACCGTTTGGACAGATTTATTTAGTTTCGGACTACGAACAGCATGGACTGGTTGGACCGAAGGGTCTGTTTCCGTGCTGTATCACTCTATGACTTCCATACCAGAGTTTTCTGTCCTGCATAAACAAAGATCCAGCCCATTGAACCAGAAACCCTCATCGCTCCTGGGCAGTTTCTGAGTCTCGCAATGTTTTTGGGGACTGAAGGCCAAAGTCCAGGCCGACAGAGCACGCAAACACTGAGATGGTGACATACCGCAGAGGAACAAGCAAGAAGCCACACTGAGATAATAAAATGTGAGGCTGGATGAACACAGCAGGCCAAGCAGCATCTCAGGAGCACAAAAGCTGACGTTTCGGGCCTAGACCCTTCATCAGGCTGCAGATGCTGGAGAATTCCAAGATAATAAAATGTGAGGCTGGATGAACACAGCAGGCCAAGCAGCATCGATGAACACAGCAGGCCAAGCAGCATCTGATGCTGCTTGACCTGCTGTGTTCATCCAGCCTCACATTTTGTTATCTTGGAATTCTCCAGCATCTGCAGTTCCCATTATCTCTGATACTATTTTAGCCACACTGAGGCTGTTTGTCAGGTGGAGGTGGAATTCCACGCCCCGCAATGCCACCCCCGCCCCACCGCCAACACTGCCAGCCAGCTCCTCCACCCCATCCAAAGAATCTGCCGGAGGCAGTGGGGGGGAGGCAATGGTTAGGGTCTGGAATGTACTGTCTGAGAGTGTGGGGGGAGGCAGTGGTTAGGGTCTGGAATGTACTGTCTGAGAGTGTGGGGTGGAGGCAGTGGTTAGGGTCTGGAATGTACTGTCTGAGAGTGTGGGGGGGAGGCAGTGGTTAGAGTCTGGAATGTACTGTCTGAGAGTGTGGGGGGAGGAGGCAGTGGTTAGGGTCTGGAATGTACTGTCTGAGAGTGTGGAGGGAGGCAGTGGTTAGGGTCTGGAACGTACTGTCTGAGAGTGTGGGGGGAGGCAGTGGTTAGGGTCTGGAATGTACTGTCTGAGAGTGTGGGGGGGAGGCAGTGGTTAGGGTCTGGAATGTACTGTCTGAGAGTGTGGGGGGAGGCAGTGGTTAGGGTCTGGAATGTACTGTCTGAGAGTGTCGGGGGGGAGGCAGTGGTTAGTGTCTAGAATGTACTGTCTGAGAGTGTGGGTTGAGGCAGTGGTTAGTGTCTGGGCACTGTCTGAGAGTGTGGGGGGAGGCAGTGGTCAGGGTCTGGAATGGACTGTCTGAGAGTGTGGGGGGGAGGCAGTGGTTAGGGTCTGGAATGTACTGTCTGAGAGTGTGGGGGGAGGCAGTGGTTAGGGTCTGGAATGTACTGTCTGAGAGTGTGGGGGGGAGGCAGTGGTTAGGGTCTGGAATGTACTGTCTGAGAGTGTGGGGGGGAGGCAGTGGTTAGGGACTGTGCACTGTCTGACAGTGTGGGGGGAGGCAGTGGTCAGGGTCTGGAATGTACTGTCTGAGAGTGTGGGGGCAGGCAGTGGTTAGGGTCTGGAATGTACTGTCTGACAGTGTGCGGGGGAGGCAGTGGTTAGGGTCTGGAATGTACTATCTGAGAGTGTGCGGGGGGCAGATTTGGTTTTCAAGCTGCATTTTAGGTGGTTGTTGGGAGAGAAAGGATGTTCAAGGGCGAAAGGGAGAGATGATGTTCACTCGGAGAGCTGGCACTGACATGTGGGCTAAATGGCCTCCCTCTGCTGTTTACCAGTTCTGTGATGATTTCAGATCATCTCGTTGTGACAGAAACGTAGAAAGTGGGGGCAGAATTCAGCCATTCAGCTCAGAGAGCCTGCTTCACCATTTTATAAGATCTGGGCTGATCATCCACCCCAATGCCATACCCTCCTTTTTCTCCAAAATCTTTGATACTTTTTTAACCGAAAAAATGCATCTATCTCTGTCTTTTCCTCCGGTGCCTTTTGTGGCAGAGAATTCCAATGGTTTGCTACACTTTGAGTGAAGAAATCTTTCCTGATCTCAGACTGACGTGGTCCCCCCTGCACCCTGAGACTGCGTCCCTGGCACTAGACTCCCCAAGCAGGGGAACATCCTCTCTGTCTGCCCAGCCCTGTTCTAAGTTTACAAGTTCAGTCATGTCCCCTCATTTCCTTCAAAACTCACTAGTGAATGTCAGTCCAATCTAATCAGTCTCCCCTCTGGACAGTCCCGCCATCCCTGCTTAGAGAATCTCCACTGCACTGCCTCTGTAGCAAGTATAACCTCTCTTAGTTAGAGAGACCAAAACTGCACACAGTACTCAAGGAGCGGCCTCACCAAGGCCCTGTGTAACTGCAGTGAGGCACCCCTACTTCCAAACTCTCATCCTCTTGCAATGAAGACTAGTGCACCAGGTACTTTCCTAAATGCTCACAGCACCTGCCTGTCTACTTTCAATGAGAGGTGTGCAAGGAATTGCAATGATCATGTTGCTATCCTTGTGGGATCTTGCTGTGTGCAAATTGACTGCTGCATTTCCTACATTACAAAGTGGCTGCACCTTAGAAGTACCTCATTGTTTGCGGGGCGTTTTGGGACTCCCTGTGGCTGTGAGAATCACTGCGTAAATACCAATATTTTTCGATTGACACTTGTGGAGAAGACCATCTTGAAGGTTCACCAGTTAATTCAGGACAGGCGTCATCTTAAAGATTTTAATAAATGAACAAAGGTCAAAGACTTTTTATTGTCATTTGCTCATTACATCTGTGCAGCAAAACCCATGGCACATTCACCAGTGAGATCATCATTCAACAAGGGCATAAACACATTTACCAATTTTAAAGAAATTGAACAGAGCG
Organism: Stegostoma tigrinum; assembly: GCF_030684315.1. Lineage (NCBI taxonomy): Eukaryota > Metazoa > Chordata > Chondrichthyes > Orectolobiformes > Stegostomatidae > Stegostoma > Stegostoma tigrinum. The sequence continues at coordinate 3,499,918 of NC_081354.1, forward strand.
GGGAGAGAGTGGGAGTGCGGCCCTGAGGTAGAGGATCAGCTGTTGTCATACTAACTGGGACAATAGGTTTGATGGGCCGAATGCCTGCTACCGCTCCCAGTTTCGATGTTCATCTGTCATGTGAGAATCCAGGATTGTGTAAAACCTTGTCTCAGATACTGTTTGAACCTACATTAAAATAACTCATTTATTCACAGACTTTCTGCTGTACAATGAACAAATTTATACAATGGTACATGTTGCAGACTTTCCGAAGATCAGCATTAACTGTGATATTGGACTAAGAAAGAAACTGGAGCGTCCACATTCAGAATTCTCCGAATGACCTCAGTGACCAGGCACAATGGCATTTTCCCTCCTGATTGCTGCATCATCAGTGAAGTCTGTCTTATGACAAAACCAAAATAAATATATTCTGCTTCTGCTTTTTCAGTCATGAGACCAAACAGAAAGCCTCATCCAGTGTCCCAATGACACCACCCAGAAACTTGGGGCGGGGGGGGGGCAGCACCTCATATTCCACCTCGGGACCCTACAGCCCGATGGCCTAAACATGGTATTCACCAGTTTCAAAATCTCCCCACCCCACACCGCCCTCATCCCATGACCAACCCTCCCTCTCATCCCCGCCTCCTTGACCTGACACACACCCTGTACATCATCTCCCCAACCTATCCGCTGCTCCCACCTCACTGACCAATCCCCACCACCCCCGACCTGCACTCACCTATCACTGTCCCACCTATCTTCCCCAGCCCCACCCCTCCTCTCTCCATTTATTTCGGATCTCCCTTCCCCCTCCGCCTTTGTGAAGAAGGGTCCTGACCTGAAACATCAACTTTCCTGCTCCTCTGATGCTGCCTGGCCTGCTGTGTTCCTCCAGCTCCACACTGTGTTCCCTCTGATGCTGCCTGGCCTGCTGTGTTCCTCTAACTCCACACTGTGTTCCCTCTGATGCTGCCTGGCCTGCTGTGTTCCTCCAGCTGCACACTGTGTTATCTATAGCTCACAGTGGTAACTGTTCTCAATAAGCTGGACCTTAAATGACAGAAAGACTCTGTAAGGCACAATGGTGTTTCTCTCAGATGATATGATTTATTATTGTCATGTGTATCTAGGGACAGTGAAAAGATTTGTTTTGTGTGCAGCACTTCAGATCGGACCATGCAAAGACCATAGGGTGCTGGTACAGAGCGAGGAATACAAAGTTACAGCTTCAGAGAAAGTGCCAGATCAAAATTAGATTAGAAATTTGAAGTCTAGTAACGGTAGGGAAGAAGCTGGTTTTGAGCCTGTTGGGGCGTGTGATTAAGCTTTGGTATCTTCTGCCTGATGGAAGAGGTTGAAAGAGCTTACAACCGGGTGGGGGGGGAGGAGGGGTCTCTGATGATGTCGGCTGCCTTTCCAAGACAGCGAGAAGTGTAAGTGGGGTCAGTGGAAAGGAAGTTGGGGTTTGCATAAGGGCCTGGGCTGTGTTAGCAACGCTCTGTAGTTTGTTACGGCCCTGGACGAAGCAGTTGCTGTACCAAGCTGTAACAGAATACTTTCTATGGTGTATCTATAAGAGTTAGTGAGGGTACTTATGGACAGGGTGAAATGTTGGTGACGCTGTGTGTCTGCTTTTCTGTGTGTATCTGTGGACAGACGCTGCCCAAGCACCTCCTCGTTAACCTTTGCCCATTTCTCCAGGTCGGAGTTTTTGAAGCCAGGATGTTTGGAAGTTGCTGTTCTGCAGTAGCCTCACAGAATCAGAGGGCATTCTGATCAGAGAGTGATGAGGCTATTAGTGCCCCTCAACCTGGAATCAGTACCACCCCCATGGGCGCAGAGGTCCTGCCTGGCAAGAGTGACTGGTCAATTGGGTGGCAACAGCTCTTGAAATCAGCAATGCCATGAGGAGAGTGCTAGCTGCCAGAGGGAAAGGCACGGGAGTCTCGGGTCATTGGAATTGTTGGGGGTGGAGGTAGTGAGGGTTTTTGGTTGGGGGGAGAGGGTGATAAACACAGGGAGGAGGGTGCAGGGGGAAAGGCGTTTCACAAACAGGGGAATTGGGATGTCTCCTGATGCGCATTTCCTTGACCAAGCACTAATAGCCTTTTATTGAGTGATCATACTCTGCTCCCACCGTGACCCGACAAGCAAACCATACCGTGTGAGCTACCCTGCATGCTGCTGAGCGACAGCCGCAGTTACACCAGAATCCAGCCCTTAAACACCTTGATCGGCCAACCATCAGCCTTCCCACTGAGAATGTAATCCTGGGGAGTGTGGGATCACCTACACCACTATCTTGTCTAAAGAGTTCTCCCACAGGTAGAGGCCATTCAGCCCATCTATCAAATGCTGGATCCTCAAACTGCAAGCCTGTCAGTTTGCCCACCCTCTGCCCCTTCTTGGTTCAGATGTTCGGATGGCAGGCTGTCAATTTCCTGGAAAGCCAACATGACAGCAAATCCTGCATTCTCAGAATGATACAAATCAGTTGTGAATCATGGTTGTAATTCATGATCTACTTATAGATGTTAAAACAAAAATCAGAGATAATTCAGATCATTTCAGCAGACAAATGATGACAATATCTCGCAAAATAGAAGTTTCCTTAATTAACAGATTAGAAATGAAAGATGCATTTCTCTCTCTAAGTTATGTACATTGCCCATAGATCATTTGTCCATTAACTTCTCAATGATTTCCATCTCTTTATGAATTTTATAAAGTAGGGAATCAGATGAAGTAGGGTGCATGGAGGATTGTGTATGTCTTTAAAAACCTGCATTGACAGGGTCAGGGCTGAGTGGCCTCTTTCAGTGCTGTAAATTCTAGTAGTAATCTTGGTAACCAATGGCTATGCCAATCTGTGTTTCCTTATAATATTTCAGGTACGAATATCACTGGGCAGATGGGACAAATATAAAGAAACCGATTAAATGCTCGGCACCAAAATACATTGATTACCTGATGACCTGGGTACAGGACCAGCTCGATGATGAGACACTGTTTCCATCCAAAATAGGTAAGATATTCACAGCTTAACACTAGCTGCTGGAATATTTATTACAATCTCAAAACCTCTTGTAGATTAAACAAAACTGTGGAAGTGACAGGGAATTTTATAGTACACATTTAAGGTCATAAAGTTAGGCATCTAATTGTTGGGAACAGAGGCATTTCTGAAATTTTACATACTGCTCTGGCCAGGAGCAATGCAAGAATACCAAATTTCACACAAGCACAACAGTTTATATCGAGGGAGGGAGTGCGTGTTCCCAGATGTGGGTGTGTTGTCAGGTGTCAGTGCACGTTCACGGGTGTGAGTGTGTTCTGGGTGTGTGCACACACGTGCGCACATGTGTGTGTGTGTGTGCGTGTGTCTGTATGTATGTTTGTGTGCCCACACACTCCCAGGAGTTGAGTGTGCGTGTTCCCTGGCCGTGTCTACGTGTCCCCCGGCCGTGTCTGCGTGACCCCGGCCGTGTCTGCGTGTTTCCTGGCCGTGTCTGCGTGTTCCCTGGCCGTGTCTGCGTGTTCCCTGGCCGTGTCTGCGTGTTTCCTGGCCGTGTCTGCGTGTCCCTGGCCGTCTCGTTGTGTCTCCGGCCGTGTCTGCGTGTTCCCTGGCCGTGTCTGCGTGTTCCCTGGCCGTGTCTGCGTGTTTCCTGGCCGTGTCTGCGTGTCCCTGGCCGTCTCGTTGTGTCTCCGGCCGTGTCTGCGTGTTCCCTGGCCGTGTCTGCGTGTTCCCTGGCCGTGTCTGCGTGTTCCCCGGCCTTGCCTGCGTGTTCCCTGGCCGTGTCTGCGTGTTCCCTGGCCGTGTCTGCGTGTTCCCCGGCCGTGTCTGCGTGTTCCCCGGCCGTGTCTGCGTGTTCCCTGGCCGTGTCTGCGTGTTCCAATGGCCGTGTCTGCGTGTTCCAATGGCCGTGTCTGCGTGTCCCCGGCCGTGTCTGCGTGTTCCCCGGCCGTGTCGTTCTGTTCCCCGGCTGTGTCTGCGTGTTCCCCGTCCGTGTCGTTCTGTTCCCTGGCCGTGTCTGCGTGTCCCTGGCCGTCTCGTTGTGTCCCTGGCCGTCTCGTTGTGTCTCCGGCCGTGTCTGCGTGTTCCCCGGCCGTGTCTGCGTGTTCCCCGGCCGTGTCTGCGTGTTCCCTGGCCATATCTGCGTGTTCCAATGGCCGTGTCGGCGTGTTCCCTGGCCGTGTCGGCGTGTTCCCGGCCGTATCGTTCTGTTCCCCGGCCGTGTCTGCGTTTTCCCTGGCCGTGTCTGCGTGTTCCCCGGCCGTGACTGCGTGTTCCCCGGCCGTGACTGCGTGTTCCCCGGCCGTGTCTTCGTGTTCCCCGGCCGTGTCTTCGTGTTCCCCGGCCGTGTCTGCGTGTTCCCTGGCCGTGTCTGCGTGTTCCCCGGCCGTGTCTGCGTGTTCCCCGGCTGTGTCGTTCTGTTCCCGGCCGTGTCTGCATGTTCCCTGGCCGTGTCTGCGTGTTCCAATGGCCGTGTCTGCGTGTTCCCTGGCCGTGTCTGCGTGTTCCCCGGCCGTGTCTGCGTGTTCCCCGGCCGTGTCTGCGTGTTCCCCGGCCGTGTCTGCGTGTTCCCCGGCCGTGTCTGCGTGTTTCCTGGCCGTGTCTGCGTGTCCCTGGCCGTCTCGTTGTGTCTCCGGCCGTGTCTGCGTGTTCCCCGGCCGTATCGTTCTGTTCCCTGGCCGTGTCTGCGTGTTCCCCGGCCGTGTCGTTCTGTTCCCCGGCCGTGTCGTTCTGTTCCCCGGCCGTGTCGTTCTGTTCCCCGGCCGTGTCGTTCTGTTCCCCGGCCGTGTCTGCGTGTTCCCCGGCCGTGTCTGCGTGTTCCCCGGCCGTGTCTGCGTGTTCCCTGGCCGTGTCTGCGTGTTCCCTGGCCGTGTCTGCGTCTTCCCTGACCGTGTCTGCGTCTTCCCTGGCCGTGTCTGCGTGTTCCCGGCCGTATCGTTCTGTTCCCCGGCCGTGTCTGTGTGTTCCCCGGCCGTGTCTGTGTGTTCCCCGGCCGTGTCTGTGTGTTCCCCGGCCGTGTCTGTGTGTTCCCCGGCCGTGTCTGCGTGTTCCCCGGCCGTGTCTGCGTGTTCCCCGGCCGTGTCGTTCTGTTTCCTGGCCGTGTCGTTCTGTTTCCTGGCCGTGTCGTTCTGTTTCCTGGCCGTGCCTGCGTGTTCCCTGGCCGTGTCTGCGTGTTCCCTGGCCGTGTCTGCGTGTCCCCGGCCGTGTCTGCGTGTTCCCCGGCCGTGTCTGCGTGTTCCCCGGCCGTGTCTGCGTGTTCCCCGGCCGTGTCTGCGTGTCCCCGGCCGTGTCTGCGTGTCCCTGGCCTTGTCTGCGTGTTCCCGGCCGTGTCTGCGTGTTCCCCGGCCGTGTCTGCGTGTTCCCCGGCCGTGTCTGCGTGTCCCCGGCCGTGTCTGCGTGTCCCCGGCCGTGTCTGCGTGTCCCCGGCCGTGTCTGCGTGTCCCCGGCCTTGTCTGCGTGTTCCCGGCCGTGTCTGCGTCTTCCCCGGCCGTGTCGTTCTGTTCCCTGGCCGTGCCTGCGTGTTCCCCGGCCGTGTTTGCGTGTTCCCGGCCGTGTTTGCGTGTTCCCCGGCCGTGTTTGCGTGTTCCCCGGCCGTGTTTGCGTGTTCCCGGCCGTGTCTGCCTGTTCCCCGGCCGTGTCTGCGTGTTCCCCGGCCGTGTCTGCGTGATCCCCGGCCGTGCCTGCGTGTTCCCGGCCGTGTTTGCGTGTTCCCCGGCCGTGTTTGCGTGTTCCCGGCCGTGTTTGCGTGTTCCCCGGCCGTGTTTGCGTGTTCCCCGGCCGTGTTTGCGTGTTCCCGGCCGTGTCCGCGTGTTCCCGGCTGTGTCGTTCTTTTCCCTGGCCGTGCCTGCGTGTTCCCCGGCCGTGCCTGCGTGTTCCCCGGCCGTGCCTGCGTGTTCCCCGGCCGTGCCTGCGTGTTCCCCGGCCGTGTCGGCGTGTTCCCCGGCCGTGTCGGCGTGTTGTGTGCTCGTCGTTGTACCTGGCGGGAGCTTTCACAATAAACTCACCCATTCTTAAAAACTGGAAACTCTGCAAGGCCCCGGCCAATGAAGAACGAAACACCAATCAATCAGTCCAGTTTTCTCCTGCAATTGTAAACACGGAAATTACTGGGGAAACTCAGCATGACTGGCAGCATCTGTGCAGAGAGAAAACGGGGTTAATGTTTTGAGTTTGAGAGACAGTAGGAACTGCCAATGCTGGAGAATCCGAGATAACAAGGTGCAGAGCTGGATGAACACAGCAGGCCAAGCAGCATCTCAGGAGCAGGAAAGCTGACGTTTCAGGCCTAGACCCTCCTTCAGATATGGATTTAGATAGATACATGATTAAGAAAGGTTTGGAGGGATATGGGCCAGGTGCAGGCAGGTGGGACTAGTTTAGTTTGGGATTATGTTGGGCACGGGCTGGTCGGACCGAAGGGTCTGGTTCTGTGCTGTATGACACTATGACTGTTCTTTTAAGACATTGGACATAAAATGGCGATTCTCTTTATGCATGTTGATTCACAGATCATCACCAATTCTAGTCATTTTGTTCCCTTCCCGTTTGGGTTTCTCTGCACACCGTAAGAAAATATTTACAGAAACTCTACCACCTTGTTCCGACATGTCCAGGTGCTTCACATTCCAGTAATTCCTTTGCAGTGTGCAGTAACTGGGGATGTATAAGAACATGCAGTCGCAAATCAATTTTGCATACAGTACAATACTACAAATAACAGCTCAGTGAATTGCCAACTAATGTTTTTTAGTGCTGTCCGTTTGAATCAGAGAGCACATGGGAGGCCATTTGGCCCATTAAATTTGCTCACACTTTAAATCCCTTTTTACCCTGTTCTGTGCCCCTCACAAGCTCCTATTGGCTTGAAACTGTTTCCAGGAATAAAGCACCAAACTGATGATTCAGACAAGGGGCCATATTTTTAAGGTGAGAGGAGAGAGATTTCAAAAATACAGGAGGGGTGAATTTTTTACACAGCATGTGGAATGAACTATCTGAGGAAGAGGTGGATGTGGGTACAGTTACAGCAGCTGGGTGTCCCTCGCTGTACAAGCAGACTCAGCGGGTTAATGACTGTTATCCGTGATCTAGCGAGATGCACACTCACTTCTGAGTCAGAAAGAAATGGGATCAGGTTCCACTTCAGAAACCTCAGCAGTAAACCGAGGCAGGGAGTGTGTATTATTGGAGAGTCTGTCTCTGTGATTAGCCCTTAAACAGAGGTACTCTCAGGCATGTGTTAAAGGTCTGCATGGGCGCACAGAAGGGTTCATGTCCAGACCAATCGTTCTCTCACAACTAACTTCACAAAAACAGACCATCAGGCCATTGTCACTGTGCAAGCTTGCCCTGTGCCATTTCCCTGCTATGTTTCCACAATATATCAATGACTGCACTTCACATGTTACTTAGAATGATACAGTTCAGAAAAGGACCTCTGGCCAATTGAGTTTGTGGCATCAAAAACAAACTGTCACCTACAATAGAGATAATGGGAACTGCAGAGAATCTGGATGAACACAGCAGGCCAAGCAGCATCCCAGGAGCACAAAAGCCGATGCTTCGGGCCCAGACCCTTCATCAGATATCCCCACTTACTCACACTGGGCCCATAGCCCTTCAGATACTCATCCAAATACTTTTTAAAGGTTGTGTGGTTCCCCACCTCAACTACCCGCCCAGGTGATGCAATCCAGATTCCCACCACCAGCTGGATGAAGGACACTTTAAGGGGAGAAGCTGCTTTCTATCCACCCTGCCCATGCCTCTCATAATCTTAAACACCTCGATCAGGTCCCACCTCAACCTTCACTGCTCCAAAGAAATCAAAGTCAGAAATCACATGACACCAGGTAATAGCCCAATGGGTTTATTTGAAAACGCAAGCTTTCGGAGGACTGCTCCTTCGTTGGGGGATGTCACTGAAAGGGCAGCGCTCCGAAAGCTTGTGATTTCACACAAACCTGTTGGATTTTAACCTGGTATCATGTGATTTCTGACCTTATCCACCCCAATCCCACACCGGCAACCCCACGCCAAAGAAAACAATCTGAGCTTATCCAGCCTGTCTTCATCACTGAATTGCTCCATTTGGGGCAACAGCCTGGAGAACCTCCCTCTGCACCCCTTCCAGTGAAATCACACCTTCCTATAGTGTGGGGACTGTTAAAACACTTTGGGACATTCCAAGGTTGTGAAAGGTGCTCTATGAATTCAAATTGTTTTTAAATATCAAAATAGTTTTACATCAAAGTAGTATAATGTTAATTTCTATCTCTCTCTCTCTCTCTCTCTCTCTCTAGGCGTTCCCTTCCCCAGGAACTTCATGGCAGTAGCAAAAACCATCCTGAAACGCCTGTTCCGAGTTTACGCTCACATTTATCATCAACATTTTGATTCTGTGATCCAGCTGCAGGAAGAGGCTCATCTCAATACTTCCTTTAAGCACTTTATCTTTTTTATTCAGGTACAGCCAATTGCGAAAATCCTCTAATGCAATAGGTTCTCAGCCCCAACTCAAAACAAGTAACAACATTGTCAGGCAGGAATGGACTTGTCTTATTGTTGCAAAGACAGATTCTGTGCTAAAAGATCCAAGATGCAGTGATCCCCCCTCCCCTGCAATTTCATGACAGGATCCTCCCTAACTCGCCTGGATCCAATTATCAGAAACCTTTCCACAACATTTACACATTAGTGGACCATAATTTGTGGTGGAACTAACTCCTATGATGCCTGTCATCAGCTGCGCCTGCTCCTTTGCATTCCAAGTTTTACTTACTAATAATAAAAACAGAAAGTGTTGGAGACATTCAGCAACATCTGTCGAGAGAGAAACTCTGTTTCCAGTCCAGTGACAATGTTTCAGAACTGAAGTGGGCTGGAAAATTTTGTTCTTTAAGGCTGTTGAAAGAGGAAAGGCAGAATATCTGGTGAAGGTGTCCAAAGCAAGAGACAGAGAGAGTATTAATGGGAGTGAAGGAGCGATATTGATATGAAATAGGTATTAATGGTGTGAATAGTCAAAAATAGGCTGGTTTTGCTGAGAGCAAGCCCATGCAAACTCGACTTTGGGGTAAGGGTAGGGAAGGTGAGGAGTGTGTGTAATCAAAATGAAAGTGACTGTTAATGCACTGAAGTTGCCGAACTCAATGTCGAGTCCAAAAGGCTGTAAAATACTATGCAATGTTTTTCTCTTGAGAGAGCGTAAAATGATAACATTGCAATGAGGAAAATTGGGTATTGGATTGAATGGATGATGAAACTGGCAATGCAAGGACTGAGAAGCGTAAGTTTAGAGTGGGCAAACTGAACTTGACATCAGAGGCTGGCCACAAATGAGCTACAGTGGGGTGTGGAGACAGGGAAGGTCAGACAGTGTGATATACAGTGATAACGCGTGGTCTGGCAGGAGCAGCTACAAGCAGCAGCAATAAAATCAGTTTCAGAGAGAGAAACAAAGAGAAGGAAATAACAACTAGGAGAGAGAAAAGAAACAAAAACAGAAGTTTCTGGAAAAGCTCAGCAGGTCTGGCAGCATCTGTGAAGGAAAATCAGAGTTAGTGTTTCGGGTCTGGTGACCCTTCCTCAGAACAGAGGAACCCGTTCTGAGGAAGGGTCACTGGACCTGAAACGTTAACTCTGGTTTTTCCTTTGCAGATGCTGCCAGGCCTGCTGAGCTTTTCCAGCAACTTCTGTTTTGTTCCTAATTTACAGCATCCGCAGTGCTTTTGGTTTTTATTTACAGAGAAAAGGTGGAGTGAAAGGAAAAGCTATATGTATTTAACAGTTTGCATACTGAAATCTCTAGCAATTCTACACGTGTCTGTAACAAGTAGGGCAGCGCATGCAATCTGTTACCCCAGATGGTTGTCACAACGCAGCATGATAACTTCTGCGGTAATACCACATCTCTTTCATTTTTCAGGAGTTTAACCTCATAGATCGGAAAGAACTCGCCCCGTTGCAGGAACTGATCGAGAAACTGACTGCAAAGGACAGATAGGAGTGAACAAAAGCAGCTGAGGGAAGAACACAATCCTTTTCCCCTCTTTAGCACGACTGGGCATGGGCGATGGATTGGATGTTGTAAAATCCACCCAGTGCTCGCGCCAATGAAATTTGAAGCTGTTTTCATTCGAAGGTCTGATACCAGATGATTCTAGACTTCTCTTTAAGCAAGTCACCACATGCGCAGGCAGCCTTAGCTGTGCCATCTTGCTATGCCACACACAACCCTGCAATGCTTGTACGATGTAACCCATTGGTACCGATGAGAGAAGCCACATCATTCAAGTGCCTGCGTTGATCCATAATCTGCACGTTACTTTTCTCTTTTTTTCAGTGTTTTGATAAAGAATAAAATAACATGCTGGGCTGATGCTTCGTTCAGGGAAATGCCATTGATTGTAACAAAAGTGTTCTATTTTGGATATGATTCATAAAGTCTTCACTGAAAAAAAAACACTGTTGTTTCTCGAGGTTTTCACAGCTGAAGCCTTCACACACTTGTTTGAGATGCTGGTCGTTCTGAGGGGTTTTGGGCTGTACCAGATCTGTCTGTTGTTGGCAGGAACAGAAACAGAAGTTGCTGGAAAAGCTCAGCAGGCCTGGCACCATCTGAGAAGAAAAAAGCAGAGTTAACATTTCAGGTCCGGTGACTCTTCCTCAGATGCTGCCAGACCTGCTGAGCTTTTCCAACAACTTTGTTTTTGTTCCTGATTTACAGCATCTGCAGTTCTTTTGGTTTCTATTGTAAATAGATCCAGGTCAGTAGTTTCAGGAATATTGTACAAAACCTGGCAGTCCAAACCTTGGAATCACTTGAATATTCCATACGCTGATACCCCTATGTCAAACTAGGCAGCAGGAGACTTTCAGAGATTCACAAGTGCTTTACTGTAAATCTATAGTTTAGTACAAACATCAGTTTCCACTTTTCCCTTCTGGATACTTTCTCTCTCCAGCAGTCAATTTCCATGAGGAAGAAGCCAGCTCTTTCTTTCTCCTAGATAAATATTCATAATACTTAACTTTATTTAATCTATAATTTACTCACAAAAGTATGGACAAGGAACAAGGGTAGGCCACTCGGCCCTTCCAGACTATTCCCCCATTCAATACAATCATGGCTGATCTGATTTTAACCTCAACTCTACATTCCGGCATAACACCCAATGATCTTCCAACCCCTTAGTCATCAAAAAACTATCTACCTCGACATTCAAAATATCTACAGATTCTGCATTCACTGCCTTTTGAGGGAGGGAATTCCAAAGACTCTCGACCCTCTATGAGGAAAAAAATGTTTCCTCATTCTCTGGTTCAGATTGGCTCCCCCTTATTTTTAAACTCTGACCCCTACTTCTTGACTCTCCCCCAAGAGGAAACATCCTCTCCACATCCGCCCTGTCAAGTCCCCTCAGGATCTGAAATGTTTCAATTAAGTGAGGTCTGACTCTGGTAAACTCCAGAGGACACAAGCCCAGCGTGCCCAGACTTTTCTCATATCGCAATCCATCCATGCCAGGAGTTAGCCTGGTAAACCTTCTCTGAACTGCATCCAACACATTGACATCCTTCTGTGAGGACAGTGAGCAGTACTGTACACAAGACCCCAGATCCAGCATCATCAATGCCCCTGTAGAACTGAAGCATAACCTCCGTATTCTTGTACTCAATTCCCCTCACACAATAAAACACAACATCCCATTGACTTGACGATGTAGCAGACTAAATGGAAAACCAAAGAAACACATATTTTCCATTGAAATCTGTGGGCTGTAAGCATAATGCACGTCAGGAGCGGTTTATCAAAACAAGTGATTATTTGTTCATTGCCACAATAACTGACGCGCACAGAAAGTAAACATTGAGCTCATTTAAGCATTACCCAAATGGAGAAACAGAGGCTCAGTCAGTGCTATATATTTCCCTGAAGTTGAGGAGAATGAGATGGGACTTCTATAAAAGTCTAAAAGCACTGGACAGGGTAGATGCAGGAAGGATGTTTCCTAATGACCGAGGAGTCCATTTAGGACTGAAAAGAGGGGAATTTTCTTCACTCAGAGAGTGGGGAGCATGTGAAATATTCTGCTGCGGGAAGTGGTTGAGGCAAAAACATTAGAGATAACAAGGTGTGGAGCTGGATGAACACAGCTGACCAAGCAGCATCAGAGGAGCAGGAAAGCTGACATTTCGGGCCTAGACCCTTCTTCAGAAAAAGAAGGGTCTAGGCCTGAAACATCAGCTTTCCTGCTCCTCTGATGCTGCTTGGCCTGCTGTGTTCATCCAGCTCTACACCTTGTTGTTTCAGATTCTCCAGCATCTGCAGTTCCTACTATCTCTGAGGCAAAAACATTGCATATTTTCAAGAAGGAGTTGGATATAGATCTTAGGGCTAAAGGGAATGGGGGAGAAAGCAGAAACAGGTGACTGAGTTGTCTGATCAGCCATAATCATGTTGAATGGTGGACCAGGCATGAAGGGCTGAATGGCCACCTCCTGCTGCTACTTTCTAAGTTTCTGATGACCTTGAAACAAACAGACGTAACACCTGCTATACATATATAATGATAAAGAACAGACTGTGGATGTGTACTACAGGCTGTGAAGAGCTCAGTTCTCTTTTTCATAGAATCCCTACAGTGTAAAAAAAGGCCCCTCAGCCCAAAAAACCCTCAGTAATCCTCAAAACATCCTACCCAGACCCATCCTCCTATGATCCACGTAACATGCACATCCCCAAACACTATGGGACAATTTCTGGCCAATCCACCTGAACCTGCGCATCTTTGGACTGTGGGAGGAAACCCACGCAGACAGAATGTGCAAACTCCACACAGTTGCCCGAGGGTGGAATCAAACCTGGGTCCCTGGCACTGTGAGGCAGCAGTGCAAACCACTGAGCCACTGTGTCACACAAACTGACCCACAAGGCAAGCAAACCCCCAATGAATCCATTATACTGCACCTCACCCCACCCCCTGTGGAGACCTGAGCTCTCCTTTATTAAAGTTGAACCCATTCCAGCACATTGTGACACACCTCCTGAGCAGGTGGGACTTGAACCTGGGCCTTCCAGCCCAGTGGTAGGGGCACTACCACTATGCCACAAGAGCCTAAATTCATCAATTTCTGAAATGCTATTTTAGTGACCCACCAACATTTCATCCAATCACCACCTGATTAACAATGAGCAGATTGGTTCTGAGGAAGGGTCACCGGACCGGAAACATTAGAGCATAGAACAATACAGCGCAGAACAGGCCCTTCAGCTCTCGTTGTTTAGCTCTGATTTTCTCTTCAAAGAAGCTGTCAGACTTGCCGAGCCTCTCCAGCAACTTCAGCTTCTGTTTCTAGACCAGAAACACTGCCCACCACGAGGGGTGTGACATTAGCAGCATTGTTTAAGAAGGGAGGAATCAAGGCAACGGCTAAACTAAACTGGAGTGTGCACCCCAGACCTCACAGTGTGCACTTCTTGCTCTAAATGCCTCCTGCGACTGGTGGATTCCGCATCCTCCCTCTCCCAGGGCACCTGGACATTAACCTAATCATGCGAGAGGGGCAGGCAATCAGGGAAAAAAACTCATCTCTTAGATATTTTCTGATCAACTGGCAGGGAGATGTTAGAGCACACCGTCTGGAGCAGGTGGGATTTGAACCAGGCCTCCTGCCTCAGAGGCAGAGGAAAGAGCTCAGCTGGCTTTTTTTGTATATCAAGAATTCAATTTGTTTCTTTCTTTTATATCCAGAAAAGCTCTTATACATAACTGAATGCTTTCTTTCCCATCACCAAAACACCCATGGTATTTTTCCAGCTTTTAACCATCATCGGTAAGTCTCCCATGTTTTCCAATTGATTAAGTTAGATACAAACATCAAAAGTGAGGGAGGGGCTACATCAAAATGGAGTTGGAGGGGGATCACTCAGAAATTTTTAAAAATTTAACCTATTTTTCCTAACCAACCTGTTTGGAGATGTTATTATGTACCAACTGGGGCAGTTGGGACTCGAAGCCAAGCCTGCTAGTCTAGGGGTACCCCTGCACTGTTAGAGGGCCCCTAACAACATGTTGCGTGAGGGACCTCTGAAGTGAGGAACAGGGGCCACTGGGATTTGAACCTAGGATCTCCTAGCTGGCTAGGCAGGCACTTTAATCAACTGGGCCATGGCACTGTCTTATGGAGCAGATGGAACTTGAACCTGGGCCTCCCATTCCAGGCATATGAACACTACCACTGCACTGCAAGTGGGCCCAGAACTCACCTATTTTACCCACAAACTTATTTTTCTTCATATATTTTCCTCAAATCACCTGTGGCTTTGTGTGTGTATATGTGTAGAGTGGCACAGTAAAAGATACACCACTGTGCAAAGTCTATATTCTCCACCCCAAGGAAAACACTCAGGTAGAACTCAGCTCTTAAATTCAACAGTGTGATGCACATCACTTCCTTTTAATCCACTCTGGAGCAGATCTGGATGAGCCTTAAAGGGACCTACATTTCAGTTTCATAAATACAGCCATTTTCGGACAGTTCCAGAGGTTGGTGACTGCGAGAACTGTGTGCCCACAGGATCTGCACACAATGTTGTTCAGAATTTGTCTCTGCAGCCCCTCATCCTCACCCCAGTCCTGCCCATTCCCTGGATATAAAACTGCCTGCTCCACCAGCGAGATAGGGTCACGGACTGTCTGCAGGCTTTCGATGTCAACATTCCTGGCCACTTTCGGATCCCGTTTCCAAAATCGGACAATGTCTCAAACCTGGCACATTCTTGCTCCTGACATAATTTCTTCAAGTGTTGTTTGATGATATCCTGTGAAGTGGCCTGAAGTGTTTTACTGTGTTAAAGGTGTGATGCTGCCTGGCATGCTGTGCTCCTCCAGCACCACACTGTGTTACGATAGAAATGCAGAATGTTGTATGATTTGGTAGTCCTGTTATAATCCCTACATGAGGACTGAATATAAGAAGAAGTTAGATCGCACTCAGAGTTGCCAATGTTGCACTGAATTTTGATTTTCCTGCTCCACAAAACATGACATCTGTTCATGCGTTTTGTTGGATTGTTCATGCTTCTTCCTTGTGCTGCGTCCCATTTTGAGACTCGGTTTCCCCGATCCAAGCTGGAGCTGAATGGATTCCTGGTAAAACTGTCTCAGAGGTAGCAAGAACTGCAGGTGATGGAGTCAGAGGTAACAAGGTGTGGAGCTGGATGAACACAGCAGGCCAAGCTGCATCAGAGGAGCAGGAAAGCTGACTTTTTGGGCCTAGACCCTTCTTCAGGTGACACAAAGCTGGGTGGGAGGGTGAGCTGGGGGGAGGATGCAGTGATGTTACCATGTGATTTGGACAGTTTGAGGGCATGGGAAAATATTTGGCAGATGTGGGATAATGCAGATAAATGCCAGGCTATCCACTTCAGGAGCAAACATGGGAAGCCTGGGTTACTATCTGAATGTCATTAGGGAAAGGTGCAATGAGATCACGGTGTTCTTGTACACCAGTCACCGAAGGTGGATGTTGTTAATTCAGCAGGTGGTGAAGAAGGCAATTGGTATGTTGGCCTTCACGGCGAGAGAAATTGAGTACAGGAGCAGGGATCTGTTACAGCAATTAACAGGGCTCTGGAGAGACCACATCTGGAATATTAATGTGTGTAGTTTTAGTCTCCTTATCTGAGGAAGGATGTCTTGGTGATGGATGGAATGCAGCAAAGGTTTTTCCAGACTCATTCCTGGGAACATCAGGACTGATGAGGAGGGATTGAATTGTTTTAGGATCATATTCATTAGAGTTTAGAAGAAGGAAGAAGTATCTCATAGAAACCTATAAAGTTCTGACAGGACTAGAAAGGAGAGAACACAGAACATAGAAAAATACAGCGCAGAACAGGCCCTTCGGCCCTCGATGCTGCGCCGACCTGTGAACTAATCTAAGCCCCTCCCCCAACACTATCCCATCATTATCCATATGCTTATCCAAGGACTGTTTAAATGCCCCTAATGTGGCTGAGTTAACTATATTGCCAGGCAGGGCATTCCACACCCTTACCACTCACTGAGTAAAGAACCTGCCTCTGACATCTGTCTTTAATCTATCACCCCTCAATTTGTAGCTATGCCCCCTTGTACAAGCTGACATCATCATCCTAGGAAAAAGACTCTCACCGTCCACCTGATCTATTCCTCTGATCACCTTGTATGTCTCTATTAAATCCACTTTTAGCCTTCTTCTCTCCAATGAGAACAGACCTAAGTCCCTCAGCCTTTCTTCATAGGACCTGCGCTCCAGACCAGGCAACATCCTGGTAAGTCTCCTCTGCACCTTTTTCAATGCTTCCACATCCTTCCTGTAATGGGACGGCCAGAACTGTACACAATATTCCAAGTGAGGCCTCACTAGCGTTTTGTACAGTTGCAGCATGACGTCACGGCTCTGGAACTCAATCCCTCTACCAATAAATCCTAAAATACCGTAAGCCTTCTTAACAGCACCATCAAACTAGGTGGCAACTTTCAGGGATCTATGTACATGGACACCAAGATCCGTCTGCACATCCACACTACCAAGAATCTTTCAACTGAATCTGCGTGTTAACCTTAAGAAAAACCTGAAATAGGTCGGATTCAATCATGTGTTAATGTCTCAAAATGCTCTTCTTTGTAAATGCATGTGCAATTTTAACATTATGGGAATCATGAGTTCAGCAGTAAGTTTTTAAAGAATGCAATGATCGGATACAGCAGCAATAATGCAACAGAAACAACTATTTCAAACTGTAAATAGACAGTGTCATAAAAATAAGCAAAGAGCCATTGAGGAAAGCTATAAAGGCCGCTGCTCCCAAGAGACCAGTTCTTAACAGGTGCATGGATAAGAATTTGGTCCACAACAAGACAGATTAAATCTGTGATAATGGGAACTGCAGATGCTGGAGAATCCAAGATAACAAAATGTGAAGCTGGATGAACACAGCAGGCCAAGCAGCATCTCAGGAGCACAAAAGCTGATGTTTCGGGCCTAGGCCCTTCATCAGAGAGGGGGATGGGGTGAGGGTTCTGGAATAAATAGGGAGAGAGGGGGAGGTGGACCGAAGATGGAGAGAAAAGAAGATAGGTGGAAAGGAGAGTATAGGTGGGGAGGTAGGGAGGGGATAGGTCAGTCCAGGGAAGACGGACAGGTCAAGGAGGTGGGATGAGGTTAGTAGGTAGGAGATGGAGGTGCAGCTTGGACTGGGAGGAAGTGATGGGTGAGAGGAAGAACAGGTTAGGGAGGCAGAGACAGGTTGGACTGGTTTTGGGATGCAGTGGGTGGAGGGGAAGAGCTGGGCTGGTTGTGTGGTGCAGTGGGGGAAGGGGACGAACTGGGCTGGTTTTGGGATGTGGTGGGGGAAGGGGAGATTTTGAACCTGGTGAAGTCCACATTGATACCATTGCGCTGCAGGGTTCCCAAGCGGAATACAAGTTGCTGTTCCTGCAACCTTCGGGTGGCATCATTGTGGCACTGCAGGAGGTCCATGATGGACATGTCATCTAAAGAATGGGAGGGGGAGTGGAAATGGTTTGCGACTGGGGGGTGCAGTTGTTTATTGCGAACCGAGCGGAGGTGTTCTGCAAAGCGGTCCCCAAGCCTCTGCTTGGTTTCCCCAATGTAGAGGAAGCCGCACCGGGTACAATGGATGCAGTATATACCACATTGGCAGATGTGCAGGTGAACCTCTGCTTAATATGGAAAGCCATCTTGGGGCCTGGGATAGGGGTGAGGGAGGAGGTGTGGGGGCAAGTGTAGCATTTCCTGCGGTTGCAGGGGAAGGTGCCGGGTGTGGTGGGGTTGGAGGGCAGTGTGGAGCAAACAAGGGAGTCATGGAGAGAGTTGTCTCTCCGGAAAGCACACAAGGGTGGGGATGGAAAAATGCCTTGGGTGGTGGGGATTGTAGATGGCGGAAATGTCGGAGGATGATGCGTTGTATCCGGAGGTTGGTGGGGTGGTGTGTGAGAACGAGTGGGATCCTCTTTGGGCGGTTGTGGCGGGGGCGGGATGTGAGGGATGTGTTGCGGGAAATGCGGGAGACGTGGTCAAGGGCGTTCTCGACCACTGCGGGGGGAAAGTTGCGGTCCTTGAAGAACTTGGACATCTGGGATGTGCGGGAGTGGAATGCCTCATCCTGGGAGCAGAAGCGGCGGAGGCGGAGGAATTGGGAATAGGGGATGGAATTTTTGCAGGAGGGGGTGTGGGAGGAGGTGTATTCTAGGTAGCTGTGGGAGTCGGTGGGCTTGAAATGGACATCAGTTACAAGCTGGTTGCCTGAGATGGATCCAGGCCCTCTGCTTCTTCCTGTCCCGCAGGCCCGACCAGTCCCCTTCCACTGACACCCACATCTGCCGAGCCGAACTCGTCCTCACCCTCAACAACTTCTCTTTCGATTCCTCCCACTTCCTACAGACAAACGGGGTGGCCATGGGTACCTGCATGGGCCCAAGCTATGCCTGCCTCTTTGTAGGTTACGTGGAACAGTCCCTCTTCCGCACCTACACAGGCCCCAAACCCCACCTCTTCCTCCGTGACATTGACGACTGTATCGGCGCCGCCTCTTGCTCCCCAGAGGAGCTCGAACAGTTCATCCACTTCACCAACACCTTCCACCCCAACCTTCAGTTCACCTGGGCCATCTCCAGCACATCCCTCACCTTCCTGGACCTCTCAGTCTCCATCTCAGGCAACCAGCTTGTAACTGATGCCCATTTCAAGCCCACCGACTCCCACAGCTACCTAGAATACACCTCCTCCCACCCACCCTCCTGCAAAAATTCCATCCCCTATTCCCAATTCCTCCACCTCCGCCGCATCTGCTCCCACGATGAGGCATTCCACTCCTGCACATCCCAGATGTCCAAGTTCTTCAAGGACCGCAACTTTCCCCCCGCAGTGGTCGAGAACGCCCTTGACCGCGTCTCCCGCATTTCCCGCAACACATCCCTCACACCCCGCCTCCGCCACAACCACCCAAAGAGGATCCCACTCGTTCTCACACACCACCCCACCAACCTCTGGATACAACGCATCATCCTCCGACACTTCCGCCATCTACAATCTGACCACACCACATAAGACATTTTTCCATCCGCACCCTTGTCTGCTTTCCGGAGAAACCACTCTCTCCATGACTCCCTTGTTCGCTCCACACTGCTCTCCAACCCCACCACACCCGGCACCTTCCCCTGCAACCACAGGAAATGCTACACTTGCCCCCACACCTCCTCCCTCACCCCTATCCCAGGCCCCAAGATGGCTTTCCATATTAAGCAGAGGCTCACCTGCACATCTGCCAATGTGGTATACTGCATCCATTGTACCCGGTGTGGCTTCCTCTACATTGGAGAAACCAAGCAGAGGCTTGGGGACCGCTTTGCAGAACACCTCCGCTCGATTCGCAATAAACAACTGCACCTCCCAGTCGCAAACCATTTCAACTCCCCCTCCCATTCCTCAGATGACATGTCCATCCTGGGCCTCCTGCAGTGCCACAATGATGCCACCCAAAGGTTGCAGGAACAGCAACTCGTATTCCGCTTGGGAACCCTGCAGCCCAATGGTATCAATGTGGACTTCACCAGCTTCAAAATCTCCCTTCCCCCACCGCATCCCAAAACCAGTCCAGCCTGTCTCTGCGTCCCTAACCTGTTCTTCCTCTCACCCATCCAGTCCTCCCACCCCAAGCCGCACCTCCATCTCCTACCTACTAACCTCCTTGACCTGTCCGTCTCCCCTGGACTGACTTATCCCCTCCCTACCTCCCCACCTATACTCTCCTCTCCACCTATCTTCTTTTCTCTCCATCTTCGGTCTGCCTCCCCCTCTCTCCCTATTTATTCCAGAACCCTCTCCCCATCCCCCTCTCTGAAGGGTCTAGGCCCGAAACGTCAGCTTTTGTGCTCCTGAGATGCTGCTTGGCCTGCTGTGTTCATCCAGCTTCACACTTTATTATCTTGGATTAAATCAGTGACTCATGTCTGTGTTTAGTATTCCTCCCATTGAACATGCGATTGCTAAATTATCTCTATTGGAAACGCAAATATCAAAATTTAGAAATGATACAGACTTAGAAGTATAACTGCCAGGAAATCAAAACTTGTTTATTCACAATGGCAACACCCAATATATTTATAAAAGATATTGGCAGGGCTGAAATAGCAAGAACTGCCGATGCCGGAGTCAGAGGGAACACAGTGTGGATCAGGAGGAACACAGCAGGACAGGCAGCATCAGAGGGAACACAGTGTGGAGCTGGAGGAACACAGCAGGCCAGGCAGCATCAGAGAGAACACAGTGTGGAGCTGGAGGAACACAGCAGGCCAGGCAGCATCAGAGAGAACACAGTGTGGAGCTGGAGGAACACCGCAGGCCAGGCAGCATCAGAGAGAACACAGTGTGGAGCTGGAGGAACACAGCAGGCCAGGCAGCATCAGAGGGAACACAGTGTGGAGCTGGAGGAACACAGCAGGCCAGGCAGCATCAGAGAGAACACAGTGTGGAGCTGGAGGAACACCGCAGGCCAGGCAGCATCAGAGGGAACACAGTGTGGAGCTGGAGGAGCACAGCAGGCCAGGCAGCATCAGAGGGAACACAGTGTGGAGCTGGAGGAACACAGCAGGCCAGGCAGCATCAGAGGGAACACAGTGTGGAGCTGGAGGAACACAGCAGGACAGGCAGCATCAGAGGGAACACAGTGTGGAGCTGGATGAACACAGCAGGACAGGCAGCATCAGAGATAACATAGTGTGGAGCTGGAGGAACACAGCAGGCCAGGCAGCATCAGAGATAACACAGTGTAGAACTGGTAGAACACAGCAGGACAGGCAGCATCAGAGGGATCACAGTGTGGAGCTGGATGAACACAGTCGGCCAGGCAGCATCAGAGGGAACACAGTGTGGAGCTGGAGGAACGCAGCAGGCCAGGCAGCATCAGAGGGAACACAGTGTGGAGCTGGAGGAACACAGCAGGCCAGGCAGCATCAGAGATAACACAGTGTAGAACTGGTAGAACACAGCAGGACAGGCAGCATCAGAGGGATCACAGTGTGGAGCTGGATGAACACAGCTGGCCAGGCAACATCAGAGGGAACACAGTGTGGAGCTGGAGGAACACAGCAGGCCAGGCAGCATCAGAGAGAACACAGTGTGGAGCTGGAGGAACACAGCAGGAAAGGCAGTATCAGAGAGAACACTGTGTGGAGTTGGAGGAGCACAGCAGGCCAGGCAGCATCAGAGGGAACACGGTGTGGAGCTGGATGAACACAGCAGGCCAGGCAGCATCAGAGGGAACACAGTGTGGAGCTGGAGGGACACAGCAGGCCAGGCAGCATCAGAGAGAACACAGTGTAGAGCTGGAGGAACACAGCAGGACAGGCAGCATCAGAGGGAACACAGTGTGGAGCTGGATGAACACAGCAGGCCAGGCAGCATCAGAGGGAACACAGTGTGGAGCTGGATGAACACAGCAGGCCAGGCAGCATCAGAGGGAACACAGTGTGGAGCTGGAGGAACACAGCAGGACAGGCAGCATCAGAGGGAACACAGTGTGGAGCTGGAGGAACACAGCAGGACAGGCAGCATCAGAGGGAACACAGTGTGGAGCTGGAGGAACACAGCAGGCCAGGCAGCATCAGAGGGAACACAGTGTGGAGCTGGATGAACACAGCAGGACAGGCAGCATCAGAGATAACATAGTGTGGAGCTGGAGGAACACAGCAGGCCAGGCATCATCAGAGATAACACAGTATAGAACTGGTAGAACACAGCAGGACAGGCAGCATCAGAGGGGTCACAGTGTGGAGCTGGATGAACACAGCCGGCCAGGCAGCATCAGAGGGAACACAGTGTGGAGCTGGAGGAACGCAGCAGGCCAGGCAGCATCAGAGGGAACACAGTGTGGAGCTGGAGGAACACAGCAAGCCAGGCAGCATCAGAGGGAACACAGTGTGGAGCTGGAGGAACACAGCAGGCCAGGCAGCATCAGAGAGAACACAGTGTGGAGCTGGAGGAACACAGCAGGAAAGGCAGTATCAGAGAGAACACTGTGTGGAGTTGGAGGAGCACAGCAGGCCAGGCAGCATCAGAGGGAACACGGTGTGGAGCTGGATGAACACAGCAGGCCAGGTAGCATCAGAGGGAACACAGTGTGGAGCTGGAGGAACACAGCAGGCCAGGCAGCATCAGAGGGAACACAGTGTGGAGCTGGATGAACACAGCAGGCCAGGCAGCATCAGAGGGAACACAGTGTGGAGCTGGATGAACACAGCAGGCCAGGCAGCATCAGAGGGAACACAGTGTGGAGCTGGAGGAACACAGCAGGCCAGGCAGCATCAGAGGGAACACAGTGTGGAGCTGGAGGAACACAGCAGGACAGGCAGCATCAGAGGGAACACAGTGTGGAGCTGGAGGAACACAGCAGGACAGGCAGCATCAGAGGGATCACAGTGTGGAGCTGGATGAACACAGTCGGCCAGGCAGCATCAGAGGGAGCACAGTGTGGAGCTGGAGGAACGCAGCAGGCCAGGCAGCATCAGAGATAACACAGTGTAGAACTGGTAGAACGCAGCAGGACAGGCAGCATCAGAGGGATCACAGTGTGGAGCTGGATGAACACAGTCGGCCAGGCAGCATCAGAGGGAACACAGTGTGGAGCTGGATGAACACAGCAGGCCAGGCAGCATCAGAGGGAACACAGTGTGGAGCTGGAGGAACACAGCAGGACAGGCAGCATCAGAGATAACATAGTGTGGAGCTGGAGGAACACAGCAGGACAGGCAGCATCAGAGGGAACACAGTGTGGAGCTGGAGGAACACAGCAGGCCAGGCAGCATCAGAGGGAACACAGTGTGGAGCTGGATGAACACAGCAGGACAGGCAGCATCAGAGATAACATAGTGTGGAGCTGGATGAACACAGCAGGACAGGCAGCATCAGAGATAACACAGTGTAGAACTGGTAGAACACAGCAGGACAGGCAGCATCAGAGGGATCACAGTGTGGAGCTGGATGAACACAGCCGGCCAGGCAGCATCAGAGGGAACACAGTGTGGAGCTGGAGGAACGCAGCAGGCCAGGCAGCATCAGAGGGAACACAGTGTGGAGCTGGAGGAGCACAGCAGGCCAGGCAGCATCAGAGGGAACACAGTGTGGAGCTGGAGGAACACAGCAGGCCAGGCAGCATCAGAGAGAACACAGTGTGGAGCTGGAGGAACACAGCAGGAAAGGCAGTATCAGAGAGAACACTGTGTGGAGTTGGAGGAGCACAGCAGGCCAGGCAGCATCAGAGGGATCACGGTGTGGAGCTGGATGAACACAGCAGGCCAGGTAGCATCAGAGGGAACACAGTGTGGAGCTGGAGGAACACAGAAGGCCAGGCAGCATCAGAGGGAACACAGTGTGGAGCTGGATGAACACAGCAGGCCAGGCAGCATCAGAGGGAACACAGTGTGGAGCTGGATGAACACAGCAGGCCAGGCAGCATCAGAGGGAACACAGTGTGGAGCTGGAGGAACACAGCAGGACAGGCAGCATCAGAGGGAACACAGTGTGGAGCTGGAGGAACACAGCAGGACAGGCAGCATCAGAGGGAACACAGTGTGGAGCTGGAGGAACACAGCAGGCCAGGCAGCATCAGAGGGAACACAGTGTGGAGCTGGATGAACACAGCAGGACAGGCAGCATCAGAGATAACATAGTGTGGAGCTGGAGGAACACAGCAGGACAGGCAGCATCAGAGATAACACAGTGTAGAACTGGTAGAACACAGCAGGACAGGCAGCATCAGAGGGATCACAGTGTGGAGCTGGATGAACACAGTCGGCCAGGCAGCATCAGAGGGAACACAGTGTGGAGCTGGAGGAACGCAGCAGGCCAGGCAGCATCAGAGCGAACACAGTGTGGAGCTGGAGGAACACAGCAGGCCAGGCAGCATCAGAGATAACACAGTGTAGAACTGGTAGAACACAGCAGGACAGGCAGCATCAGAGGGATCACAGTGTGGAGCTGGATGAACACAGCTGGCCAGGCAGCATCAGAGGGAACACAGTGTGGAGCTGGAGGAACACAGCAGGCCAGGCAGCATCAGAGAGAACACAGTGTGGAGCTGGAGGAACACAGCAGGAAAGGCAGTATCAGAGAGAACACTGTGTGGAGTTGGAGGAGCACAGCAGGCCAGGCAGCATCAGAGGGAACACGGTGTGGAGCTGGATGAACACAGCAGGCCAGGCAGCATCAGAGGGAACACAGTGTGGAGCTGGAGGGACACAGCAGGCCAGGCAGCATCAGAGGGAACACGGTGTGGAGCTGGAGGAACACAGCAGGCCAGGCAGCATCAGAGGGAACACAGTGTGGAGCTGGATGAACACAGCAGGCCAGGCAGCATCAGAGGGAACACAGTGTGGAGCTGGATGAACACAGCAGGCCAGGCAGCATCAGAGGGAACACAGTGTGGAGCTGGAGGAACACAGCAGGACAGGCAGCATCAGAGGGAACACAGTGTGGAGCTGGAGGAACACAGCAGGACAGGCAGCATCAGAGGGAACACAGTGTGGAGCTGGAGGAACACAGCAGGCCAGGCAGCATCAGAGGGAACACAGTGTGGAGCTGGATGAACACAGCAGGACAGGCAGCATCAGAGATAACATAGTGTGGAGCTGGAGGAACACAGCAGGCCAGGCAGCATCAGAGATAACACAGTGTAGAACTGGTAGAACACAGCAGGACAGGCAGCATCAGAGGGATCACAGTGTGGAGCTGGATGAACACAGCCGGCCAGGCAGCATCAGAGGGAACACAGTGTGGAGCTGGAGGAACGCAGCAGGCCAGGCAGCATCAGAGGGAACACAGTGTGGAGCTGGAGGAACACAGCAGGCCAGGCTGCATCAGAGATAACACAGTGTAGAACTGGTAGAACACAGCAGGACAGGCAGCATCAGAGGGATCACAGTGTGGAGCTGGATGAACACAGCTGGCCAGGCAGCATCAGAGGGAACACAGTGTGGAGCTGGAGGAACACAGCAGGCCAGGCAGCATCAGAGATAACACAGTGTAGAACTGGTAGAACACAGCAGGACAGGCAGCATCAGAGGGAACACAGTGTGGAGTTGGAGGAGCACAGCAGGCCAGGCAGCATCAGAGGGAACACAGTGTGGAGCTGGAGGAACACAGCAGGACAGGCAGCATCAGAGGGAACACAGTGTGGAGCTGGAGGAACACAGCAGGCCAGGCAGCATCAGAGGGAACACAGTGTGGAGCTGGAGGAACACAGCAGGCCAGGCAGCATCAGAGGGAACACAGTGTGGAGCTGGAGGAACACAGCAGGACAGGCAGCATCAGAGAGAACACAGTGTGGAGCTGGAGGAACACAGCAGGACAGGCAGCATCAGAGGATCAGGAATGTTGACGTTTTGGGTTGGGACCCCTCCCTCGACATGAGAAAGGGGAAGGCACCGGGACACAAACAGAGAGAGACAGGGTGGGGCTGGACCAATCGTCACCAGTCCCTCCCTGCGCTCACCTATCACCATCCCATCTACCTTACCCAGCCCCACCCCTCCTCCCTCCACCTATTCCCCAGCTCCCCTCCCCCCCACCTCCAAAAAGGGCCCCGACCCAAACCATCAACCCTCCTGCTCCTGTGACGCTCTCCGGCAGGACAGAAGCCCTCTTCAACATTTTAGACATCTATTACTTCATAAATGCAAAATGTTATAAATAATTATTATTGAGCAAAATACGTATCAAAATTAATGGGATATTTAGTTATGCATTGAGATTGTTTTAAAACAATTTCTATAGTCTTCAGAGGCTTAAGTGTTGTAAATGTTCTACTTTTTTTTTAGACAATCATTCGATAATCTTCATTACTTACCACATTCATATTGTGGAGATCTGGCTGTGAATCGTTCAGATTTCTTAAAAAAATGATTTCAAAATTCAAGCTTCACAATTTCCTTCAAGGTATGATTACTTGTGATATGTACGTTTCTACTTAAACTGAGTGAGTTTATTTCTGGCTTACATAGGAAATATTCTTGGACTGCTAGTTTATTTGCGTTTGTTTATTATTGCTCCACCCACTTTCTGATGAAGACCAGGAAGAGATTAAATAATCTATGTGGATTTTGATGCAGTCACGGTAAATTGTCAGACAACTATACTGCTCTAACCGAGTGTACCAGCGCAGTCATCTACTACAGGACAGTTTGAACAAACACTGATGAGTGGGGAAGCAAAGAACTGCAAACCATCAACTTGTCACACTTCTACTTTTGTTTTAATAGGAGTGCAAAATCTGCTGATATATACATCACAGCTTGAAACAAATCAGAAACAAAGTATAAATACCAGACTATTGAGTTAGTTGATTTTCTAACACTTTAAAACCTGAGACATCTGCTTGTAATTGTGAGTGATAGAAAATTTCTGAAATGAGAAGAAAATATAACATCAGAGATTTTTGTGATTTATTTGTCTCATAATACTGTCCTTGCTCAATGTCTTCATTCTAACTAAGTTAATAAGACCCTCTTCAAGCTTAACAACTGATGTAAGGTCTCACCAACAGTGCTATAAGCAGCACCTGCTCAGCAATAACCTGCCCATTGATGCCCAGTGTGTGTTCTGTCTGTGCCCTTCAGCTCCCAACCCCAGCACAGTCTTGGTTCAAACACGAAGGTGAAATGAGGATGACAGCCCCTGACAACAAGGCCGCACTCTGCCAAGTATGGTAACCAGGAGCTCCAGCAAAAGGGGCTAGCACCGGAATCAATGGGCATCAGTGGACAAATTTTCGCCAGTTGCAGTCACGCACAAAGATGGTCATGGTTGCTGGAGGCCTGGCACCCCAACTCCAGGACACCTCCACAGGAGCTCCCCAGGCCCAAACCACCCCAGCTACCTCATCAATGAGCCCCCCTCCCCACAAGGCCTGAAATTGGGATGTCCGCCGACCAACGCACAATAGTCAGCACCATCCATGACCCCAACAACACCAAAGCAGTTCACGTTCAAATGCAAAAAAAATCCGGGCAATATCCAGGCCTGGGCCGGCAAGTGACATTCGCGCCACACAAATGCCAGGCAACAACCGTCACCGATAAGAGACAATCCAACCACCGCTGCTCGACACTCAGTGTTTCCACAAATACGGGAAGGATGCTCCTAATGATCAGAGAGCCCAGAACCAGGGGGTCACTGTTTAAGAATACAGGGGAGGTCATTTCGGACTGAGATGAGGGGAAGTGTCATCACCCAGAGGGTGGTGAGCCCGTGGAATTCTCTGCCACAGAAAACAGTTGAGGTGAAAACGTTGAATGTTTTGGAGAAGGAGTTAGATATAGTTCTTATGGCCAAAGGGATCAAAGGGTGTGGAGAGAAAGTGGAAACGGGGGGACTGAGTTGGATGATCAGCTGTAATTGAGCATATTGAATAGCAGAGCAGTCTCGAAGGGCTGAATGGCCTACCCCTGCTCCTATTGTCCATGTTTCATTTATTGCCCATCCCTAGTTGCCCACTGAGAAGGAGGTTGAAAACTGCCTTCTCAAGCCACCAGTTGGTGCATGTAGATCACATAAAGCAGGTAGGGAGGGAGTAATGGGATGTTGACCCATGTTGAAGTATTGGTAACTTTTGGGCAGTGTCTAACAGTTGGAGAGGTCTGTATTAATTTCCTCGGTGCCCCTCTCCCCCCACTCTGGTTGTGTGGGTCAGGGTCCAGCCTCAGACTGGTTACTGATTTCTTACTGATCATTCAGGTGACAGATGGTACAGGGAAACCTGCCAACTCTTGTACTCTGCCCCCTGTTCCGAGTCATTGGCTGCAGTAGCACTGAGGCTGTGTGAATGTGGTATAAACAACATCTGCTCTTTGAAAGCACCTTTACTACTGCCAAACATCCCAAGACGCTTCACAGGAAATGAACGGTTATCAGATGTTAACCACTCGCTGCATGTAAGAGGAAAGCTCCTCATCTCCTGGGCTCTTTTGCCTTTAATCTGTCTCCCCTGGTGCCTGAGCCTTGTGCCGGTGGAAAACAGTCTCTCCATACAAGCTCTACTGAAACCCTTCATGTTGCTGAATACTTCCAATAAATCTCCACTTAAGCCGCTCTGCCTGAAGGGGAGACAATCCTGTTTGGTTTGATTTGGTTTATTACTGTTGCTTATCCCAAGGGACGGCATAACTTGTTGTCGTACAGGCTTAACAGGCAGATCGCACTGTAGTGAGTCAGGGTAATGGAACAGAGTGCACAATACAGTGTCACAGCTACAAAGAAAGTGCAGAGAAACATCAACGTTGACATTTGAGAGGGCTGTTCAAAAGCCTGATATTAGCGCGGAAGAAGCAGTTCATGAATCTGTTTGTGCGTACATTCTAACTTTTGTATCTTCTGCCAGATGGAAGAGGGTGGAAGAGAGTGTAACCGGGGTGGGAGGGGTCTGTAATGACGTTGGTTCCTTTCCTGAGGCAGTGGGAAGTGTAAATGGAGTGTGTGGATGGGAAGCTGGTTTGAGTAATGGACTGGGCTGTGTTCACATCTCCCTGTAGTTTCTTGCAGTTGAGCTGTGCTGCATTCACATAGGAACCTTTTCAATGGCACATCCATAAAAATTGGTGTGAGTTGTTGTCGACATGCTGAATTTCCTTAGCCTCCTGAGGATGTAGGGGTGTTGTTGTGCTTTCTGGATCGTTTTGTCGATGTGGATGGAGCAGGACAGATGGTCGGTGATCGTCACCCCCAGGATCTTGATGCTCTCAACCCTCTCCACCTCAGCCCCATTGATACAGACTGGGGCGTGCCGTCCACTCCAGGTCCTGAAGTCTACGGCCGGCTCCTTCATTTTACTGACATTGATGGAGAGATTGTTGACTTTACACCTTGTCCCTAAGCACACAATCTCTTTGCTGTGTTCTGTTGCATCACTGTTTGAGATCCAACTTACAATGATGGCCTTGTCAGCAAACTTGCAAATGGAGTTGGTGCAGAATTCGGTCACACAGTGGCGGTTATGGAGGGGGCTGAGCACACAGCGATGCGGGGCACCAGTGTTGAGGATTATGGTGGAGGAGGTGTTCTCCAGTATACTTACTGACTGTGGTCTGTGGCTCAGGAAGTCGAGGACCCAGTTACAGAGCGTGGAGCCGAGACCTAGGTCTCGGAGTTTAAAGATAAGTTTGTTGGAATTATGATGTTGAATGTAGAGCTATATGAAAAAGTAGGAGCCTGTACAGATATCCTTGTTATTTAGACGTTCCGAGGATGAATGCAGGGCCAAGGAGACGATATCTGCTGTGGGCCTGTTGCAGCAGTAGGCAAATTGCAAGGGATCAAGGCAATCTGGGAGGCTGGAGTTGACGTGAGCCATGACCAACGTCTTGGAGCACATCATTACGATGGAGTCGGAGTCACTGGGAGATAATCAGTGAGGCATTGTGGGATGAGACCTCTGCCCTCCTGATCTCCATAACCTGCTCAGGTCGTTAGCACCCTCTGGAATTGCTGCTCTCCTCCCAATTCAAGCCTCTTGACCATCCTCTGATTCCCATCGCTCTACCATGCCCTCAGCTGCCTGGGCCCCAAACTTTGAAATCCTCTCCCTACACCTTTCCACCTCTCTATCCTCCAGAAATTCCAGAAACCTACCTCTTGGACTGAACTATTGGCTACTAGTATCTTATAGTGTGTCAAATTTTGTATAATACCTGCTTGAAGTTCCTTGGGATACTTTTCGGTTGTTAAAGGCACTATATAAATATGTTGTTGTTGCAGTTGCCAATCTGCTTTTTTCTCCCCGCTGTGCACCTGAGTTTCTAGAAATGACTGGGAGTTGGTGCAGCTTCAGTTCAGATGAGAAACCGATGGGTTGGTGGTTAATAGCAAAACTGTCACTCTGGCTTCCTGAAGTCACAGGCCCACACAGAGCTGGTGCACAGCGAATTAATTGAATGAATGAATGAGTGAGAATGAGTTTCCTGTCCCTAAATCTCATGAAGCCAGCTGGACGTATTCAGTTCAGACAGAGACAGGAGGTTACCAACCAGCTCTCACACTCTTGCTTTCAGCTCCAGCCCTGGCCATGGCAGTTCCCCAAAGTAAAAGGAGCCGAGATCAGACCAACGGCATCAAGCCTCAGAAAATTTCAATCGAGGGGAATATCGGTGAGTGCTGACGAGCCTTGCAGACACACACACACACACACAAACACACATAAACACACATACACTCACATAAACACACAGAAACACACACACACATAAACACACAGACTCTCTCTCAGACATAAACACGAGCACACACACTCTCTCTGTCTCACACACACAAACACATACACACACAGAGAAATGCACACAGACACACATACACAGACGCGTGCGTGCGCACACACACACACACACACACACAGATACTCACACACAGATATACACATAAATACACACACACTCACATAAACATACAGACACACACACGCACACATAAACACACAGACTCTCTCTCACACATAAACACTAGCACACACACTCTCTCTGTCTCTCACACACACACACACACACACATACATAATGAAGGATCTTTACTAGAATGCAGAGTTGGCCACTGAGAGATCTCCAACCACTATCTGTAATCGTGATAATGGGAACTGCAGATGCTGGAGAATCCAAGATAACAAAAGTGTGGAGCTGGATGAACAACAGCAGGCCCACCCTTGTCTGCCTTCCGGAGAGACCACTCTCTCCGTGACTCCCTTGTTCGCTCCACACTCCCCTCCAACCCCACCAGACCCGGCACCTTCCCCTGCAACCGCAGGAAATGCTACACTTGCCCCCACACCTCCTCCCTCACCCCCATCCCAGGCCCCAAGATGACCTTCCATGTCAAGCAGATGTTCACCTGCACATCTGCCAATGTGGTATACTGTATCCATTGTACCCAGTGTGGCTTCCTCTACATTGGGGAAACCAAGCGGAGGCTTGGGGACCGCTTTGCAGAACACCTCCGCTCAGTTCGCAATAAACAACTGCAACTCCCAGTCGCGAACCATTTCCACTCCCCCTCCCCTTCCTCAGACGACATGTCCATCATGGGCCTCCTGCAGTGCCACAATGATGCCACCCGAAGGTTGCAGGAACAGCAACTCATATTCCCCTTGGGAACCCTGCAGCCCAATGGTATCAATGTGGA
Organism: Stegostoma tigrinum; assembly: GCF_030684315.1. Taxonomy (NCBI): domain Eukaryota; kingdom Metazoa; phylum Chordata; class Chondrichthyes; order Orectolobiformes; family Stegostomatidae; genus Stegostoma; species Stegostoma tigrinum. The sequence goes on from NC_081354.1 coordinate 3,531,146, forward strand.
CTTTACCAGTTTCAAAATCTCCCCTTCCCCCACCGCATCCCAAAACCAGCCCAGCTCTTCCCCTCCCCCCACTGCACCACACAACCAGCCCAGCTCTTCCCCTCCCCCCACTGCATCCCAAAACCAGCCCAGCCTGTCTCTGCCTCCCTAACCTGTTCTCCCTCTCACCCATCCCTTCCTCCGACCTCAAGCCGCACCTCCATTTCCTACCTACCACCTCATCCCGCCTCCTTGACCTGTCCATCTTCCCTGGACTGACCTATCCCCTCCCCACCTCCCCACCTATACTCTCTCCACCTATCTTCTTTTCTCTCCATCTTCGGTCCGCCTCCCCCTCTCTCCCTATTTATTCCAGTTCCCTCTCCCCATCCCCCTTTTCTGATGAAGGGTCTAGGCCCGAAACATCAGCTTTTGTGCTCCTGAGATGCTGCTTGGCCTGCTGTGTTCATCCAGCTCCACACTTTGTTACCATCTGTAATCAATTCTTGTTTGCACCAGATCCATTCAGCTCCAGTGTTGCTAAGACAATGCTCGTTCTCACTGTGGTTCAAATAGTGAGGATCAAAGGGATGGGTTGGTGCACACTGTGGTTAAAGTGTCTGTCCATCTTTGTGAGGTGTACTGCTGTGTTTTACATCAAGCTGTCATTAGTGACACAAGTTCAAACAGAAGTAGAACCTCAACGTTAATAGTAATCTGTCCATCCCTGACTGAGTAAGTGAACATGAGGTGTGAGGGTCATGTCTGCCTGAAATCATCACACGCTACAAAACTCTGTGTAATCCAAGTCAAACCCTGTGTGTGTTAGTGTGTGTGTGTCCCTCTGTGTGTATGTTCCCCTGTGTGTTCCCTTGTGTATGTGTTCACCTATGTGTGTGATTCCCTGTGTATGTTCCCCTGTGTGCATTCCCTGTGTGTGTGTGTGTGTGTGTGTGTTCCCCTGTGTGTGCGTCTATTCCTCTGCGTGTGTGCTCCCCTGTACTTGTTCAATGTGTGTGTGTTCCCCTGTGTGTGTGTGTGTTCCTCTGTGTGCGTGTTCCCCTGTGTGTGTGTGTGTGTGTGTGTGTGTGTGTTCCCCTGTGTGCGAGATCCCCTTTGTGTGTGTGTGTTCCCGTGTGTGTGTGTGTGTGTGTGTGTGTGTGTGTGTTCCTCTGTGTGCGTGTTCCCCTATGTGTGTGTTCCTCTGTGTGCGTGTTCCCCTGTGGGTGTTCCTCTGTGTGTGAGCTCCCCTGTGTGCGAGTTCCCCTGTGTGTGTGTGTTCCCGTGTGTGTGTGTGTGTGTGTGAGAGTGTGTGTGTGTGTGTGTGTGTGTGTGTGTGTGTGTGTGTTCCTCTGTGTGCGTGTTCCCCTATGTGTGTGTTCCTCTGTGTGCGTGTTCCCCTGTGGGTGTGTGTTCCCCTGTGTGTGAGCTCCCCTGTGTGCGAGTTCCCCTGTGCGTGTGTGTTCCCCTGTGTGTGTTCCCCTGTGCGTGTGTGTTCCCCTGTGTGTGTTCCCCTGTGTGTGTGTGTTCCCCTGTGTGTGTTCCCCTGTTTGTGCTGGCTGACCCATTCACTCGTGGTTTGCTGAGGCCTCGATTTGAAATTCTCATCCCTGTTTTCAAATTCACCTGGGTCTCACCCCTCCCTATCTCTGTCACCCCCCTCCAGCCCTGACACCCCGTCCCTATCTCTGTCACCCCCTCCAGCTCCTACACCCCCTCCCTATCTCTGTCACCCCCTCCAGCCTCGACACCCCCTCCCTATCTCTGTAACCTCCTCCAGCCCCTACATCCCCTCCAGCCCCTACCCCCCTCCCTATCTCTGTCACCTCCTCCAGCCCCTACACCCCCTCCCTATCTCTGTCACCTCCTCTAGCCCCTACACCCCCTCCCTATCTCTGTCACCCCCTCCAGCCTCGACACCACCTCCCTATCTCTGTCACCCCCTCTAGCCCCGGTAGCCCCTCCCTATCTCAGTCACCTCCTCCAGCCTTTCCACCCCCTCCCTATCTCAGTCACCTCCTCCAGCCCCTACACCCCCTCCCTATCTCTGTCACCCACTCCAACCCCTACGCCTCCTCCCTATCTCTGTCACCTCCTCCAGCCCCTACACCCCCTCCCTATCTCTGTCACCTCCTCCAGGCCCTACACCCCCTCCCTATCTCTGTCACCTCCTCTAGCCCCTACACCCCCTCCCTATCTCTGTCACCCCCTCCAGCCTCGACACCACCTCCCTATCTCTGACACCCCCTCTAGCCCCGGTAGCCCCTCCCTATCTCAGTCACCTCCTCCAGCCTTTCCACCCCCTCCCTATCTCAGTCACCTCCTCCAGCCCCTACACCCCCTCCCTATCTCTGTCACCCACTCCAACCCCTACGCCTCCTCCCTATCTCTGTCACCTCCTCCAGCCCCTACACCTCCTCCCTATCTCTGTCACCCACTCCAGCCCCTACACCTCCTCCCTATCTCTGTCACCCCCTCCAGCCCCTACACCCCCTCCCTGTGTCTGTCACTTCCTCTATCTCCGACACCCCCTCCCTATTGTTGTCACTTCCTCCAGCCCCTACACACCCTCCCTATCTCTGTCACCCCCTCCAGCCCCTACACCCCCTCTCTATCTGTCACCTCCTCCAGCCCCTACACCCCTTCCCTATCTCTGTCACCTACTCCATCCTCTACACCCCTCCCTATCTCTGTCACCCCCTCCAGCCCCTACACCCCCTCTCTATCTCTGTCACCTCCTCCAGCCCCTACACCCCCTCCCTATCTCTGTCACCCCTCCAGCCCCGATACCCCCCCATCTTTGTCACCTCCCCAGCCCCTACACCCCCTCCCTATCTCTGTCACCCCCTCCAGCCCCTACACCCCCTCCCTATCTCTGTCACCTCCTCCAGCCCCTATACCCCCTCCCTATCTCTGTCACCTACTCCATCCTCTACACCCCTCCCTATCTCTGTCACCCCCTCCAGCCCCTACACCCCCTCTCTATCTCTGTCACCTCCTCCATCCCCTACACCCCCTCCCTATCTCTGTCACCTACTCCATCCTCTACACCCCTCCCTATCTCTGTCACCCATCCAGCCCCTACACCCCCTCTCTATCTCTGTCACCTCCTCCATCCCCTACACCCCCTCCCTATCTCTGTCACTTCCTCCAGCCCCTACAACCCCTCCCTATCTCTGTCACCTACTCCATCCTCTACACCCCTCCCTATCTCTGTCACCCCCTCCAGCCCCTACACCCCCTCCCTATCTCTGTCACTTCCTCCAGCCCCTACACCCCCTCCCTATCTCTGTCACCTACTCCATCCTCTACACCCCGCCCTATCTCTGTCACCCCCTCCAGCCCCTACACCCCCTCTCTATCTCTGTCACCTCCTCCAGCCCCTACACCTCCTCCCTATCTCTGTCACCCCCTCCAGCCCCTACACCCCCTCCCTATCTCTGTCACTTCCTCCAGCCCCTACACACCCTCCCTATCTCTGTCACCCCCTCCAGCCCCTACACCCCCTCCCTATCTCTGTCACCCCCTCCAGCCCCTACACCCCGTCCCTATCTCTGTCGCCGACTCTAGCCCCTACACCCCCTCCCTATCTCTGTCACCTCCTCCAGCCCCCTACACCCCCTCCCTATCTCTGTAACCCCCTCCAGCCCCTACACTCCCTCCCTATCTCTGTCACCTCCTCCAGCCTCGACACCCCCTCCCTATCTCTGTCACCCCTCCAGCCCCGATATCCCCCCCATCTTTGTCACCTCCTCCAGCCACTACACCCCCTCCCTATCTCTGTCACCCCCCCAGCCCCTACACCCCCTCCCTATCTCTGTCGCCTCCTCCATCCCCTAGACCCCCTCCCTATCTCTGTCACTTCCTCCAGCCTCTACACCTCCTCCCTATCTCTGTCACGCCCTCCAGCCCCTACACCCCCTCCCTATCTCTGTCACTTCCTCTATCTTCGACACCCCCTCCCTATCTCTGTCACCTCCTCCAGCCCCTACACCCCCTCCCTATCTCTGTCACCCCCTCCAGCCCCTACACCCCCTCCCTATCTCTGTAACCACCTCCTGCCCCTACACCCCCTCCCTATCTCTGTCACCTCCTCCAGCCCCTACAGCCCCTCCCTATCTCTGTCACCTCCTCCAGCCCCTACACCCCCTCCCTATCTCTGTCACCCCCTCCAACACTAAACACCCCCCATCTCTGTACCCCCCTCCATCCCCTAGACCCCCTCCCTTTCTGTGTGTTTTTCCAATTCTGTGCTCTGTTATTTCTGATTTTAAGCTCTCTGCCTCTGTACCCTCCCCTGCCCTGGCTCCCTCATTCTGGAATTCCATCTTTAAACCTTCCAGCTGTCTCACTCTTTGTTTTGTTGACCTTTAAGAAACCTTAAGACTTAGGAACAGAAGCAGGCCATTCAGCACATCAAGTCTCTGGTATTCTATGGGGTCATGGCTGATCTGATAATCCTCAAGGCTTTCTTGCCTTTCCACTCACAATCAGTGATTCCTTTACTGATTAAAAATCTTGAACATGAATATACCCAGTGACCCAGCCTCAATAGCCCTCAGCAGGAAAGAATTCCACAGATTCGCTCCCCTCTGAGAGAAGGAATTCCTCCTCATCTCTGTATTAAACGAATTTCTTAAAATATTCTGAGTAAGGGTCACTGGACCTGAAACATTAACCATGTTTCTTCCTTCACAGATGCTGCCAGGCCTGCTGAGCTTCTCCAGCAACTTCTGTTTTCATTCCTGATTTAAAGCATCCGCAGTTCTTTCAGTTTTTCCTTAAAATATTCCCTTTTATACTCATTTTGGTCACCTGACCCAACATCCCCTTGTGTGTCGCTGTTTCTCTGATGAACCCCTCCTTCAAACACTTCATGATGTTTATAATAAAGGTGTTACATAAATCTGAGTTGACGTTATGATCTTGATCGCGACTTTGTCATAGCACAGTCTCAAACAAATAATGGGGGATGAAACATGTGTGACACATTGCTTTAGCAAACCCCACAGACAGAGAAGACCACACTCAGCTTATCAAGCCTGTGCTGGCTCATAGCAAAATAGGAACAGAAGGGGGCCATTTGGCCCATCGAGTCTGCTGTTCCCTTAATCCAGATTGCGGGCTAATCTTCAACCTTAAAGCTACTTTCCTGCTCGATCTCCACATCTCCTATGAACGAGCTATCTCCTGGGGGGGTAGGTCCTGCAAACTTTTCACACTCCATCAAGGGACGGGAGGTCACTCAAACTCTCGGACCCTGCCCCACTGCTCAGTCCCACCCTATTGGAGCTGCCCATTTCAACCGATGCCATCTTCAAATATATTTCCAGCTGCTGGCAAATCGACGTTGGTCCAGATTTTGGGAGAAACCAGTGAGGACTGGGATGTAGTTGCCGAGCCCATCGCTCGTTGGTGTAATGTGCAAACAGAGGGAGATGATTCTGAGGTAAGGGGGCAAATATTCTGTGGGAGGGAGATCACTGCTCATGCACCCGCCACCCCCGCCTTCGCATTCTGACCCTGAGATGAAGTATTGGTGTCACTCAGTGTCTCTGGGTGGAACTTGCACTGGGTGACATTGAGAGAACGAGAGCCAGATTTCTGCCTCTGGTGGGGGTGTGGACACCAGGCACTATAAGAATTTGGCCACATTGACACAGATGCGTACAGGGCCCCCTCTAAATGATGGACTTGCGCTTCCTGCCTTTTCTGGGGGACATCATGTAGAAATAAATGGCTGATCTGAGCCAGAACATATCCACTCTGTCTGCAGTTACAGCCTAGGATACATGGCCTGGAAATGTGACAGAGGCTGGCTCATTGGGGGCATTCAGGAGGGACACTGGACAGAGGAGTATGGGGAAAAGGTAGAAGGCTGGCAATATGTAGTAGTACTAGCACAGGCCCAATTTGCCTCTTGCTCTACGATAACACTGCAGTCCTGAAATATTGTGGCCTTCCGATTCCCAGCGAACAACTGCAGTGCAATACTTGGGTCTGTTTATAGACACCATTCCCTGTTGTGTTTTCGGTTTCAATGTCGGGCAAGCTGCCAATCTCACTCCCTGCCAGCCTACCTTGAGCAGGGGCTGGGTCAGGGTGATCGCAAAGATGGGGCAGGAATGGGGGTTTAACCTCCTGTCAGGTCTTACACACTCGCACTCATCACCAATAACATGGGTGTGATTGAGATGGCGGGGTACAATACAAGTTGTATCTTACACAGCTTTATGAAACCATGAGGGGCATAGCTAAGCTGAATAGAAAAGATCTATTCTCCGGGGTAGGTGAGTTCAAAACTAGTGGACATATTTTTAAGGTGAGAAGAGGAAAATTTGAAAGGAACATGAGGGGCAACTTTTTCATGCAGAGGATGCCATATGTATAGCGAGAAGGTGGTGAAAGTGGATATCATTACAACATTTAAAAGGCTTCTGGATGGGTACATGAATAGAAAGGGTTTAGAGGGATATGGGCCAAATGCTGGCAAATGGGACTAGATCGGTTTAAAACATCTGGTCAGCATGGACGAGTTGGGCCAAAGGGTCTGTTTCTGTTCTGTATAAGTCTAAGACTTTATGTGTACGATTACAATGACAGATCTGTACAATTACGCTCGTGTACATTCCAGCCCAAGCTGCTACTTGCAATCATCTCATACTGAGGTTGGCCAGTTAGGAGTGAGGTGAGGAGGAACATCTTCACTCAGAGGGTGCTGAGAGAGAGAGAGAGAGAGAGAGAGAGAGAGGAGGGCATGTTGAAATCTGGGAACAGTTTCCTGCAATGTGGTATCACTTTGGGCCAGTATTAGATGCCTGCCCCTAATGACCTGGAGAAGATGGTAGTGAGCTGCCAACATAATCACTGAGGCAAAGTGGCATACACGATGCCCTTGGGGAGGGGATTCCAGCATTGTGAGCCAGCGACAGCAAAGGAACAGTGACATATTTCCAAGCTGGGCTGAGGGGTGATTGATTTGTACAGCACTCTGCCCATGCGGTAACACAGTCAAAGTGAGCAAGGAAACACAGCTTGGCTTTTATGGTCACAATGAATAAGGGCAGGATGGAACATGGAGCATCTCACTTGAAGGGTGCCTTGTGCACATTAATGAGGGCGGGGTGGGGCATACACGCAACAATGTAAACCCCTTTCCTTAAGCATCATCTGACTCCCCTTACCTGTCCCCATGGCCCTATTCCTGGGCCCTCAGATCCCTCTTAAAAGCCCCAGACTCACCTTTCCAGGGCAACCGTAAGCCTCTTCAGACCTTAACAGGCAGTGCCCTTACCCAAGCAGATGACCCAGTAGATTCTGGGTGGAGGAAATCATTCTTTGTGTCAAATAGTAATGCAAATGGATTGCTGTGTTGTTGAAATGCCAGGAGAGTTTTATGTCCTGGACAAATTAAATGGTGCACACTTTTCACTGTGCAAGACAATATTGCCTCCAAAAGTGATGAGGGAATTCTTTGAGATAGGGCGCTACCTAGGATCTTTTAGTGAAGGGAAATACTGCTCAGTGACAGCCCTCGGATTAACTGAGCTGCTGTTTGTTACAATTGCACAGCAGCTAGACATCCTGAGCCTGTGAACTGACAATATCTTTCTCACCCTGTGCCTCTCCACATCAGCAAGAAGACAGAAAAAAACAAGAGAGATTAAAACAAAGAATTCTAACGAGAAAAAATCTAAATCCACCTGATCAACTGTCAAAGTAAGGAATGACCATTGTTTACAGACCACAATGCATTATTGGCGCTAAACATCAACCCACTTTATGATCAGGGGTTGTGATCTTCAGTATTTTGTCCACTATTTTTCCCCACCATTAATACCTGTGCCAAGCCGTCTGTCTTGGGATGGAATTTCGGATACAAAACAGTAGTTTAGTTATGCTTTTTCTATGCTATTTGGTAAAAGTTACATGAGTTAATTATAAAACCTGGCGTGAATTGTTTTTGTCCTGAATAGCAGTCAGCCGGGACAGTTGGTTGTCTCTTTAGGGTTTTACAAGTGTTGTCATTGCTGGTAACAGTGGGAGGTAATGTTCAGCGCACTCTTCCCTCTCACGTTCTGACAGATGTGTGATGGACATGGGCCCCAGGACCCTGGGGAGAACTCCTCTGCTCTTTTTTGAAACAGTAGCCGTGTGACTATTCTTGATTTCTGAGGGCCACCCGACAAAAGCGAATGGTTTAATGTCACATTGAAAGGTGGGTCCTGGCAGAAGAATCATTTCATTGAGGTCCCCTCTCTTGGTGTCATCAGCCATGCTAGCAAGGGGCCAGCTGTGTGGGGACGAAATATTTCTGAATCAGTGCCGAGCATTTTCTTTGAAGAATGTTTCGTGAAGTCTGTGTTTTTCTGCAGGGGGTTGGGTGTTTTTTTTTGTAATGTATGACATGTCTGTTTAAACCAAACTCTATCTGTGTTGTAGGAGCTAACAACATCGCAAAAGAGTGGAGGGAACCTGCTTCAGATGATGTACGACAAACCAGAACGCTGGTCCTTCACCTTTCAAAACTACGCCTCTTTAAGCAGACTACGGTCACAGCTCAAATCCCTCAGCGACAGAGTGACAGATTCAACCCAGCCAGTTCAGTTCTTTGAGCGCTCTCTGTACAGTGACAGGTAATAAGATACCTCAGAGGTTTCTCACGTCTTTGTGAATTTGACCATTTCTCCCGCTCCACCCAACAGACTGAGTGAAATGAGCCGTGTGTCAGTCGGCCACTCTCTCAGCTCGCTGTCACTTCATGTCCCACTCCAGAGAATAAAGCACAAATTCCAGGCTGACAATCTGAGCAGTGAGGGACTGCTGCAGTGTCAGAGGAGCTGTCTTTCAGTAAAGACCTTAAACTGAGCTCCTGCCTGGCCTCTCTGCAGATAATCCAATGGCACAATTTCTAGGAAGACCATTCACCCTTGTTTCCTGGACAATTATTGATCAGATTAGGATGTTGTCACATTGTTGTTCAGGGGAGATTGCTGTGTGTTACTTTGTTGCTGCCTTTACATCGCACCAGCAATTACACTTCAAACGTTCTTTGTGGAATTCCCTGAGTTTGCAAAAGTTGCAATCTTTCTGCTTTTGTACAGCATTATAGGGAAATATAGGTTTAAATTTGTCCTGCACGTAATGAAGTCAAATCAGGAGGATACAGTGTACTCCTGTAGTGTTACCTCTGATTGCAAACAGTGTTAGCCACATCTGCTATGAAGCTGTTCATGGGAGGATATCAGGTGAGAGTGGAATAAGTTAACGTGGTCATGGTCAAACAACTTGTTCAACACACTGCTCACAGTATTGGCTACCCATGGGAAAGATGTTCTGGAAAAGAAAGGAATTGGAGGACACTTTAAATAATTCAGTGACATGAACACTCTTTTATTTATTCATCCAGGAATGTGGGAGTCGCTGGCTGGGCCCAGCATTTCTTGCCGTGTCCCTAGTTGGCCCCTTGAGAAGGTGGGGGTGAGCTGCCTTGTTAAACCACTGCAGTCCATTTGCTGTGGATTGACCCACAATGCCCTTAGGGAGGGAATTGCAGGATTTTGACCCAGAGACAGTGAAGGAACGGTGATATATTTCCATGCCAGGATGGTGAGTGGCTCAGAGGGGAGCTTGCAGGGTGGTGGTGTTCCCATGGATCTGCTGTCCCTGCCTTTGCAGTAGACAGAGACAAAGTTTCCTCTAAGCTGCTCAACAGCAGTTGCTCCAAGGTTCTGTGTGCCGTGGTCACCATGCCAATGCGAGCTATCATATTGACCACCAGTTCTGGAAGACATTGCCATGCACAGTTATGAAGCTGGGTAAAGTTTGGGAGGCAGGATGTTAGAATTTGGTTTTAGAATTTGTTAGAACTTGTTGATTTTAAAATATTGGCGTTCGTCAAGTGTTCGGGTGCGATGTATTGGGTGCTCCTCTTAAAAGATTGCACCTTTCCTATGCTTAGAGATTTTAACAAAATGTCTGTGAGCAGGTTGAAAGTTTGAAAGTGCATAGAGAGCACCTGAATTGAAATATTTGTGTCAAAAGGCCGTAAAGTTAGCAGCAGTTTTGTTTGTTACCAAGATAATAAGTTTTGAATTTAGCCAGTCAATCTGAAGCCAGGCACTTATCCAACAAAAACCAATTCAAATAAATCTGATGATTTTGACAACGCAGGGCCAATCCTAGTGTAAGGAATTGCTGTGTCATCAAGCTATAACAGAAGAGGGCAGTTGGACAAAGATAGGAGAGCAAACTGCCATCTGCCAGAGTTAACAGCCACCAGCTCTCAAGAGAGAATCTCAGGCTCTCGCAGAATCCTCTAAGCCATAGAAAAAGCACTATCAAAAAATCAAAGGTGCCAACGACACAACTAGTTAATTTTCCTGACAGAAAATCAATGGAGAAAGCATAGAGCATTCTGGAGGATGCATAACCTGGCTGTAATTTCGAGAGACTAAATTATTTTTGTTTTAGTTTTATTTTACATAAGTGAGACTTATAATTATTGGAACTGCATGCCATTAGAAACTTGTTTTATTTGGGAATAGTTAATAGTTAGAAGGGGTTTATTCAGTTTGTTAATAGTTTAGTTAATTTGTTCACTGTTAGAGTCAGAGAAACTGTTACTTGTTGATTGTAAAGTGAGTGTCAGGGATTTACTTTATTTAACGACTAGAAGCTGCTGAAAGGCAGGTTAAACCATTTATCACACTCCTTTTCTAGATTATAGGGTGAGGTGCTCCTCCGTGGCTGTTTCGGCTTTAGTTTTTATAAGGGCTCAAGCTGAGCTATATAACAGCACAAACATTGGAAGTCAAAGCAACTGGAAAAATAATTGGGGGAAATACTGGTCACAGGTTTGGAAGATGCTGTTAGGGAACCTTGATGAATTACAACAATGTATTTTGTAGCTGGTACTCACAGCTATCACTGTGCATTAGTGTTGAAAAGAGTTAATGTAAAAGATAGTGGGTGTGGTGCCACTGAAACAGGCTGCTTTGTCCTGAATGGTTTTTATTTCATCATAGGACAAGGGCATCGCTAACTACAGCAGTATTTATTGCCCCATCCCTAACTGCTCAGAGGGCAGTTAAGAGTCAACCGCATTGCTGTGGGTCTGGAGTCACATGTAGGTCAGACCAGGTAAGGATGGCAGTTGCCTTCCCTCAAGGACATCAGTGAACCGTGGTGTCATGCTTCTTCAGTGTTGTTGGAGCTGCACCCATCCAGGCACCTGGGGAGTATTCCATCCCACTCTGGACTTGTGCCTTGTAAAGGAATATGCCCGTGGATAGGCTTTGGGGAGTCGGGAGGTGAGCTATTTGCTGCCGGATTCACAGCCTCTGACTTGTTCTTATACCAAGTGTATGTATGTTGAGTCTAGTTGCGTTTCTGGTGAAATGTTAAGTCCCCCAGGAAGTTAAAAGTGGAGATTCAGTGATAATATTGCCATCGAATGTCAAGAGACACTGGGTAAAATTTCCGTTAGTACTTTACAGGAAGGGGATCTTAATAAATAGCGGGGGAGAAAGGAATGGAAAGTTATGTTGATGGGTGAAGTGGGTCCTGTGAAGTATAGACCAGAGGGGCCAAATGGCCTGCTCTGTGCTATGAAACTTTCTGTAACTCTGTTGATGCGGATTATGAGTGCATACTCTCCTTGAGTGATCCAATTCCCTGTGGTGATGTATTATAGAGGCCTTCTTTAAGCAGAGCAGCTACATTTATAGGAAACAGAACAGCAGGTTGACAACTGATATTCATCTACATTTCAATTTTATTTCATTCACAGATATGTCTTTGCTTCCAACCTTTATGAATCTGAGTATATCAATGAGACTGAATGGATAATGTACCAGGACTGGCACGGCTGGATACACAGATACTTTGGTAGAAATATTGAACTCAATGGCATCATCTATCTCCGGGCAACACCTGAGGTGAGGTTTCCGGACACTCTGGTCCCGAGCAGATTGAATGCTAATCCAGATCTCCTGATACTATGCTCTTTATTTCACAAACAGTGAAACTGACCACAATAAATCTGGTAATTAATCATTTATTTTTAGAAAATAAAACCCACGATGCAAAGCTGCTGCATTGACTGGAAAGTGGCAAATGAGGCACTACTATCTAAGAAAGGTGGTAAGGAAAAGCCAGGGAACCATAGACCAGTGAGCCTGATGACGATGACACGTTAAGTTGTTGGAGGGGATTCTGAGGGACAGGATTGACATGCATTTGGAAAGGCAAGGACTGATTAGGGATAGTCCACATGGCTCTGCGTGTAGATCGGGTCTCAGTAACTCAGTCGGGGTTTTTTCAAAGAGTTGACAAGCAAGATTGATGAAGGCAGAGCGGTAGACTTCTATATGGAATTCATTGCACAGAGGTTCTGCATGGTAGGCTGGCTAGTAAGGTTAGATCACATAGGATCCAGGGAGAGCTAGCCAACTGGATACAAAATTGCTTAGAAGGTAGGAGACAATGGGGCCTTGATCGGATGGGCCAATGGGCCAAGGAGTGACAGATGGAGTTTAATTGAGATAAATATGAGGTGCTGCATTTTGGAAAGGCACATCAGGGCAGGACTTATACACTTAATGGTAGGGCCATGGGGTGTGTTGCTGAACAAAGGGACCTAGGGGTGCAGGTGAATAATTTCTTGAAAGTGGAGTTGCAGGTAGATAGGATAACAAAGAAGGCATTTGGTATGCTTGTTTTTATTGGTCAGAGCATTGAGTATAGGAGTTGGGAGATCATGTTGCAGCTGCACAGGACATTGGTCAGGTCACTTTTGGAGTACTGTAGGCAATTCCAGTCTCCCTGCCATAGGAAGGATGTTGTGAAACTTGAAAGGGCTCAGAAAAGATTTAAAAGGATGTGGCCAGGGTTAGAGAGTTTGAGCTATAGGGAGCGGTTGATGGGGAGGTGCTGGTGTTAGACTGGGGTGGGCAAAGTCAGAAATCACAAAAGACCAGATTATAGTCCAACATGTTTATTTAAAATCACAGGCTTTCAAGCTCTGCTCCTTCGTCGAGTATGGTGTGGAACAGAAGGTATACCGACACAGAATTAATAAGCAGAAAGGTAACAACCCTAAATATGGCTCATTGACTACCTCCTGTTGAATCTTTCATCAGGTAGAAAGAAGACAACAGGTTTCTATTGATTACAATGCAAATCCCAGAATTTCTTACAAGTGTCTGTTGGATTGAGGCCCTGAGATAATTAAAGGTTTTATAAATGTATACAAGAGGTGACCTCTCAGGTCAGACAATGCATTTTGGGTGTGAGGCCTTGTTTATAATCTGTTTGAGTTTCTAACCTGGAGTCAGGCCGGGTTTTTTTGAGCAAAATAGAATGGATCAGCAAATACACAAATATCTTGGAAATAATTCACCCCCTAGATTTATATGTGTGTGTGTGAGAGAGAGAGAGTGTGAGAGAGAGAGACAGAGAGAGAGTTGGCAAAAGCTAGTATTTTCAAATAAATTTGTTGGGCTAAAACCTGGTGCTGTGTGATTTTTGTCCTTTGGAGAGGATGAATAGGCAGAGGTTTTTTCCGCTGGAACATCGGACGCTGAGGAGTGACCTTATAGAAGTTTATAAAATCACGAGGAGCATGTATAGGGTAAATAGGCAAGGATGTTTTCCTGGGGTAGAGGGGTCCAAAACTAGAGGGGCATAAGTGTAAGGTGGGAGACGAAAGATTTAAAAGGGACGTAAGGGGCAACTTTTTCACACAGCGGGGTGGTGTGTGTGTGGAATGAGCTGCCCGAGGAAGTGGTGGAGGCTGGTACAGTTACAGCATTTAAAAGGCATCTGGATGGGTACATGAATAGGCAGGGTTTAGAGGGATATGGGCCAAACCTGGCAAGTGGGGCGAGGTTAATTTGGGTTATCTGGTCGACATGGACAAGCAGACTAAAGGGTCTGTTTCTGCGCTGTACATCCCCACGACTATGATTCTGATCATCTTCATCAATGCCCTTCAGAATTAAATTCCACCAACACTTCTCTTCACTGTAATAAAGGTGTCCTCAATCCAACAGATGCAGTCAAGAGAAACGACAGGGAGAGATAGTACAGTTTTCTGTCAAATCTGTCATTTGGGAAATGAGAATTAACCCAATCATTCTCATTGATGTAAGAGTTCTCAAGAGGTCACTAGAGTGCGATGCTCCCTCAGCACTGACCCTCCGACAGTGGCCCCCCCTCAGCACTGACCCTCCGGCAGTGCGGCGCTTGCTCAGCACTGACCCTCCGACAGTGCGGCGCTCCCTCAGCACTGACCCTCCGACAGTGCGGCGCTCCCTCAGCACTGACCCTCCGACAGTGCGGTGCTCCCTCAGCACTGACCCTCCGACAGTGCGGCGCTCCCTCAGCACTGACCCTCCGGCAGTGCGGCGCTCCCTCAGCACTGACCCTCCGACAGTGCAGCATTCCTTCAGTACTGACCTCCGACAGTGCGGCGCTCCCTCAGCACTGACCCTCCGACAGTGCAGCACTCCCTCAGCATTGACCCTCCGGCAGTGTGGCGCTCCCTCAGCTCTGACCCTGCGACAGTGTAACACTCCCTCAGCATTGACCCTCCGGCAGTGTGGCGCTCCCTCAGCTCTGACCCTGCGACAGTGCCCACTCCCTCAGCACTGACCCTCTGACAGTGACCCTTCCCTCAGCAGTGACCCTCTGACAGTGTGGCGCTCCCTCAGCACTGACCCTCCGACAGTGACCCTTCCCTCAACACTGACCCTCCGACAGTGCGGCGCTCCCTCAGCGTTGACCCTCTGACAGTGCGGCGCTCCCTCAGTACTGACCCTACGACAGTGCCCGCCCCCTCAGCACTGACCCACCGACAGTGCGATGCTCCCTCAGCACTGACCCTCCGACAGTGCGGCGCTCCCTCAGCTCTGACCCTGCGACAGTGCCCACTCCCTCAGCACTGACCCTCTGACAGTGACCCTTCCCTCAGCACTGACCCTCCGACAGTGCCGCGCCCCCTCAGCACTGACCCTCTGACAGTGACCCTTCCCTCAGCACTGACCCACCGACAGTGCCGCGCCCCCTCAGCACTGACCCTCCGACAGTGCGGCGCTCCCTCAGCACTGACCCTCTGGCAGTGCGGCGCTCCCTCAGCACTGACCCTCTGGCAGTGACCCTTCCCTCAGCACTGACCCACCGACAGTGCAGCGCTCCCTCAGCACTGACCCTCTGACAGTGCGGCGCTCCCTCAGCACTGACCCTCTGGCAGTGCGGCGCTCCCTCAGCACTGACCCTCTGGCAGTGCGGCGCTCCCTCAGCGCTGACCCTCTGACAGTGCGGCGCTCCCTCAGCACTGACCCTCTGACAGTGCGGCGCTCCCTCGGCACTGACCCTCAGACAGTGCGGCGCTCCCTCAGCACTGACCCTCTGACAGTGCGGCACTCCCTCAGCACTGACCCTCTGACAGTGCGGCGTTCCCTCAGCACTGACCCTCTGACAGTGCGGTGCTCCCTCAGCACTGACCCTCCGACAGTGCGGCGCTCCCTCAGCACTGACCCTCTGACAGTGCGGCACTCCCTCAGCACTGACCCTCTGACAGTGCGGCACTCCCTCAGCACTGACCCTCTGACAGTGCGGTGCTCCCTCAGCACTGACCCTCCGACAGTGCGGTGCTCCCTCAGCACTGACCCTGTGACAGTGCGACACTCCCTCAGCACTGACCCTCTGACAGTGCGGCACTCCCTCAGCACTGACCCTCCCGCAATGCGGTTCTCCCTCAGTACTGACCCTCCGACAGTGCGGTGCTCCCTCAGCACTGACCCTCCGACAGTTTGGCGCTCCCTCAGCACTGACCCTCCCGCAATGCGGTTCTCCCTCAGTGCTGACCCTCCGACAGTGCGGTGCTCCCTCAGCACTGACCCTCTGACAATGCGGCGCTTTCTCAGCACTGACCCTCCAACAGTGCGGCACTCCCTCAGCACTGACCCTCCAACAGTGCAGCGCTCCCTCAGCACTGACCCTCCGACAGTGCCCGCTCCCTCAGCACTGACCCTCCGACAGTGCAGTGCTCCCTCAGCACTGACCCTCCGGCAGTGCGGCGCTCCCTCAGCACTGACCCTCCGGCAGTGCGGCGCTCCCTCAGCGCTGACCCTCCGACAGTGCCGTGCTCCCTCAGCATTGACCTCCGACAGTACGGCACTCCCTCAGCACTGACCCTCTGACAATGCAGCGCTCCCTCAGCACTGCTACTCCGAAAGTCTGGCGCTCCCTCAGCACTGACCCTCCGACAGTGCAAATTCCCTCAGCACAGACCGTCTGACAGTGCGCCGCTCCATCAGTACTGACTCTCCGACACTGCAGCGCTCCCTCAGCACTGACCCTCCAACAGTGCGGCGCTCCCTCAGCACTGACCCTGCGGCAGTGTGGTGATCCCTGTGAATTGTGGCTTCAAATATATCAACATATTGTGCTTGTGTCATGCACCAGCTACAAGGTCCAGTTCTTGTAAACTCTTCCACATTGGAACTTCTCATCAGCAGAGACTAGAGGGTGACCCTTTTCATTTTGTTTTGAAATGAAACTGAGTTCTCAAAGACTTAAAGCATAACCTGAGACACAATGCATTCGTTGAGTCTGGCAATCGTTTCTAGGTCACAAAAGAAAGTGTGAATGCATTCTGCAGACCCAACTGGAGGGTTGGAGGGGACAATAAAGTGTGGAGCTGGATGAACACAGCAGGCCAAGCAGCATCTTAGGAGCAGGAAAGTTGACCTTACAGGCCTTGATCCTTTGTCAGAATGGCCTGCTTCCATACTGTAGGGATTCTATGAAAGTTTCGGTTAGCAATGAATTGATGGAACTCAGCTCCTTCTCCAACACGGTGAGTTACTGAACTCAGCAGGGTTTATAGACAGAGAGACAGAGATCTCATTGACAGAGGCAATTGTAAAGGAAAGTTCATTTGTAGTTGATAGTGACTGGCACATGAATGGAAGAGTGCGAAAAAGGTCATTATTAATGCGCTGAGATTATAATGAGAAGCGGGCAGTAGCTGGTGAGAATATCAGTTTCAAAGCAAGGACTGGAATAGTTTGGAAGATAATATATTTTCTGGAGACCCTGGATAGCTATTTGTTTTTTTTTTCAGAATTGTATGAAGAGGCTGACGCTGAGAGGTCGACAGGAAGAGAAAGGAATCCCAATGGAATATCTGGAAAAGCTTCACGTCAAACATGAGAGCTGGCTGCAACAGAGGACCACGAGGCTAGCGCAATATTCTTTACCTTCCTCTGGATTTGAAACGTGTCCAAATTTGAAATTGTATTCACACCACTGAGCTCTGTACAGATCCAAACCTTCTATCAATAAATGGATTAGGTAGTGGGGGAACAGCAACTGCAGAATATTGTAGACATAACACAGTGTGGAGCTGGAGGAACACAGCAGGCCAGGCAGCATCAGAGATAACACAGTGTAGAACTGGTAGAACACAGCAGGACAGGCAGCATCAGAGAGAACGCAGTGTGGAGCTGGAGGGACACAGCAGGCCAGGCAGCATCTGAGGGAACACAGTGTGGAGCTGGAGGAACACAGCAGGACAGGCAGCATCAGAGATAACACAATGTGGAGCTGGATGAACACAGCAGGCCAGGCAGGATCAGAGAGAACACAGTGTGGAGCTGGAGGAACAGCAGGCCAGGCAGGATCAGAGAGAACACAGTGTGGATCTGGAGGAACAGCAGGCCAGGCAGCATCAGAGGAGCAGGAAAGCTGACATTTCGGGTCAGGACCCTTCTTCAGAACTGAGGATGAGGAAGGAAGCTCAGAAATAAATAGAGAGAGGAGGAGTGGGGCTTGTTTTTTTCCTTATTCATTCATGAGTTGAGGACGTTGCTGGCTAGGCAATATTTATTGTCCATCCCTAATTGCCCAGAGGGCAGTTAAGAGTCAACCACGTTGCTGTAGGTCTGGAGTTACATGTAGGCCAGACCAGGTAAGGATGGCAGTTTCCTTCCCTAAAGGACATTAGTGAACCAGATGGGTTTTTACGACAATCGACAATGGATTCGTGGTCATCATTAGACTCCTAATTTCAGATATTTTTATTGAATTCAAATTCCACCATCTACCATGGTTGGATTCGGATTCTGGATTCTGGGTCTCCAGAACACTATCTGGGTGTCTGGATTAATAATCTAGCGATAATACCACGAGGCCATCACCTCCCCAACAGGTAGGGGAAGGTAGGTGGGCTGGTGATAGGTGAGTGCCGGTGGGGAGTGGTTGGGATTGGTCAGTGAGGTGGGGGAGGGGGTCGTGTGGGTAGGTGGGCGAGAAGATGGACACTCCCCAGTCCCATCCGTCTTCTCTCTATTTATTTCTGAGCTCCTTTCCCCCTCCCCATTTCTGAAGAGGGGTCCTGACCCGAAACGTCAGCTTTCCTGCTCCTCCAATGCTGCCTGGCCTGGTGTGTTCATCCAGCTCGACCCCGTGTTGTCTCTGAAACCAGCATCTGCAGTTCCCACTACCTCGGTAGAGAATTGTAGTTGGGGTGACTGAGATTGATAGAACATTAGGAATTTTAAGAGGAGCTAGAATCAGATAGCATAGGAAAATACTACAATGGTTTTTGTGGTGGAATGGTAGTGCCTCTGTTTCTGAGCTCGGAGCCTCTGAGATATAATGGTTTAAAATTAAGCAAATGGAAGAAACAATATCTCTGTGCCGAAGATCTGGAAATGGGTAAAATGTAATGTCTTCTCATAGCCACTGAATTTGTTGTTGAAAAAGTTGAACTGGTCCTGAATGTAGATTAATGATAAATATTTAGGTCTCATTCCAAACAACTTGCATTTGAGTTTCTATGAACTGGTCGCAGTCATTACTTCAGGTTATATCAGGTAGACAGAAATACTGTCATCTGGAAACTCGGCCATGCTGAGAAATGGGATTTCAGGAAAGAACTCTAAAGCTGCTGTTGTATTTTTTTGTTTTGCCCTGACTCCTGTGTTTGTAAAACAGAATTCTAACACCTTAAGAAAAGTTCCCCTTAGCGCAGAGGGCCCTAGTCTTTTCAAAGTCATATTTTTCCAGCTATTAAGGCAATTAACCCCAGCTTCTATCTCTTTGAAAGCTTTGCTTGGCTGACTCTCCAAAGCCACCTGATTTCTAGCAAACAGGAGGGAAACCATAGCATACATTAAACCCTGGTTTAAATTTCTTAGTTATGGTTAAAACCAGAAAATGTCAAACTAGTTCAAAGTCTTCCAGCTTTTTCCACATAGTCCTTAAACATAATATGTATTCCTGTCACTCCTCTCTCTGCTCCTTCCCCTTGCTTTATCCTTACAATATTATCCCCTTTTCAAGTTCCTATCGAACATGATCCCACTGTTCTTCTAGCAGCTCATTCCTCATTGGCGTAACTCTCCGTAATATTTTTCTGTTGCCCATGGCTTGTGGCCAATTACCTTTTCCCAAGATATCTCAAAGCCATTTGAAATGTGAACTTAAAAAAAAGCAAACCTTAGGGCAAGCATGTAATCATTGTCAATTGTTTTAAAGACCCATCTGGTTCACAAATGTCCTTGAAGGAAGGGAACTGCCATCCTCACCTGGTCTGGCCTACATGTGACTCGAGACCCATGGCAATATGGTTGTCTCTTAACTGCCCTCTGAACATCAAGGGATGGGTAGTGTTGTCTTCAAACTTGTGAATGATTAAGAAAAATAAGATTTAGTGCAGAATTGATGGGCTGAATGGCCTCCTCAGAAGTTATTGTATGTTCCTGTGAAGATAAGAGGTTTAAATTTTCCTCACCATCTTACCCCACTTGGCAGTCAGATGAAGGATGTCAATGGAGCGAAGCCTTATGGGAATGAATGCAGAGCGATGTTGAGAATATGCTTACGTGGAGTGTGGAGATTTGGTTTGTTTGACACTGAGTTTAATTCTGTGTTCTGATTTCAGGCTTCATTTTGACTACTTGGCAAGAGTTCCAGTTTTGACGTTAGATGTAAATGAAGATTTCAAAGACAATGAAGCGAAACGTAATGACCTCATTGAAAAGGTAACACAGAATAGTCAAATATCAAATTGCTGACATTTGGGAAAGACAGCGTGGGCCAGGCCACCCGTTTGGGACAAAGGCCCCCAAAAACTAACTACGTTTTAGTTTAGGAGATAGTAGGAACTGCATAGAACATAGAACATAGAACAATACAGTGCAGGATAGGCCCTTCGGCCCTCGATGTTACGCCGACCTGTGAACTAATCTAAGCCCCTTCCCCAACACTATCCCATCATTATCCATATGCGTATCCAAGGACTGTTTAAATGCCCCTAATATGGCTGAGTTAACTACATTGGCAGGCAGGGCGTTCCACGCTCTTACCACTCTCTGAGTAAAGAACCTGCCTTGGACATCTGTCTTAAATCTATCACCCCTCAATTTGTAGCTATGCCCCCTCGTACAAGCTGAAGTCATCATCCTCGGAAAAAGACTCTCACTGTCCACCCTATCTAATCCTCTGATCACCTTGTATGTGCTGGAGAATCTGAGATAACAAGGTGTAGAGCTGGATGAACACAGCGGGTCAAGCAGCATCAGAGGGGCAGGAAGGCTGACGTTTTGGGCCTAGACCCTCCCAAAATGTCAACCTTCCTGCTCCTCTGATGCTGCTTGGCCTGCTGTGTTCATCCAGCCTGCGCCTTGTTATCTCTTGTATTTCAGTTTAAAAGTTGAGAAAATTTCCAAAAGGTACTCTTTAAGAGGGATTTGAGACAGTGTGCAGCTGAATCTATATCACTCATAGTGTAGCTGTGAAAATTAGTTTTCCCAAATGCTTAGGAATATTGAGTTATGAATTTATGAAATGAGGAAAATTAATTTTAAGAGAAAACTACGAATAAATAAAAATGTTAAAGTCTTTTTATTCACTCATGTGATGTGGGCATTGCTGGCTGGGCCCAGCATTTATTGCCAGTCCCTAGTTGCCCCTTGGTCCATGTGGGTTGACCCACAATGCCCTTAGGGAGGGAATTCCAGGATTTTGACCCAGTGACACTGAAGGAACAGGCGAAATATTTCCAAGAGATAGTGGGAACTGCAGATGCTGGAGAATCCAAGATAACAAAGTGTGAAGCTGGATGAACACAGCAGGCCAAGCAGCATCTCAGGAGCACAAAAGCTGACGTTTTGGGCCTAGACCCTTCATCAGAGCCTCTGATGAAGGGTCTAGGCCTGAAACGTCAGCTTTTGTGCTCCTGAGATGCTGCTTGGCCTGCTGTGTTCATCCAGCTTCACGTGATATAATTCCAAGTCAGGAGGGTGAGTGGCTTGGAGCGGAACTTGCAGGAGGTGGTGTTCCCATGGATCTGCTGCCCTTGTCCTTCTGGATGAAAGTGGTCAAGGGTTTGGAAGATGCTGTCTAAAGAGCCTTGGTGAATTTTTGCAGGGTATCTTATAGATATACATAGTGCTGCTACAGTTGCTTCAGTAGTCCGTAAGATTGTTCTCGCAGTGTTGGCACTGACCCCAATATGATAATAAGGAGGACTTTATGGATATAGGTAACACGTTTGATAAGGTTCCCCATGGGCTGTGCTGTGCTGTACTGTTCTATGTTCAATGTCCTATGTTTTGCAAGGTCAGTCATTGTTATTTCTGGTGGCTAGGTCAATGCCAGGCTGGGTGGCACGGTGGC